>NW_024884697.1:13656031-14048223 GCF_019232065.1 Centrocercus urophasianus
TAAAATAAAATAAAATAAAATAAAATAAAATAAAATAAAATAAAATAGCCTGTTCCAAGTTAAAACTTTTGCTTGGAAAACTCCTCTACCAATTTCCCTTCTTGAGAAACAAGGCAGTTCAGAAATACAGTAATACCATTCTTATGAATTTAGTTGGCTATTTTGCCTAAAGTATTTTGCTATTTTGCCCTTTTTAGAAAATTTAACAGTCAAAACTTGTTTTAAAAACAAAGTTTCCCCTTCAAAAAATAGTTTATCTTCAATGATAGAATTCTTTTTCAATTAATTTGACTAAAAGCCCTTCCCCCATTCATCCTTAAAGAACAGCTGGCCTTTTTGATTTGCCCTAAGAGCTTTAGTTCAAAGAAATCTAGACATTTCAGAAAACCCAATTTTTCTTAAAGCTTGACCACAAAATACTAATCTTCAGCCAAGCATCTAAAGAGAAACACAGTGGGTTTCTTTATGTTCATGTACCAGGTTTCAGTGTTACATCAGAAAAAAATGACAGTAAATTGTGCAACACGAGGTGAGTAGCATTCATTTGGGATTTGGGAAATCTGTAAAAGAGTGAAATACACACTTGTAGAACAAGTAGAAAGAATGAAAATCAACCTCGGTTTAAATAAAACATGTATTGAAACCAATGACTACCCCAACATACAACAGAAGGCCGTTTTTTCCCCTGCTGTGTTGAAATTGCATGATGAGAGACTATCTCTTCTAGTTCTTTCTCTTGATGTACACTCCTTGCTGAGCTCAATTACAGCAGGTCTGAAGGAGCTGGAAGTGAGCATAAATGGAAAGAAATGATGCTTTAGCTCAAAGATTAGATAGCAGAGAAGCCAGAGATGTAGGAAACCATCCACCTCAGAGACATATGATCTACACAGACTGAAATTCAAAGCCCAGCTGAGAAGAATGTGGGATTGTATCTGCCTGAAAGACCATCTGCTGGGGCAGTACCACTGACAACAGCATACTGACAGGTATAAACTTTGAAATAATTCATCTTACACACCAACCAAGAGCAAAATCCTGTCAGAAAATCAACTTGTGTAGCACCAGCATATGCGTTCCACTTTCAGATGCCATGCCTTATAAACATGTAGAAAAGAATGACTGCTATAGTCTTGATAGCATTTTTAAGGAAAATCTGAAAGTTTTAAAAAGGAAGTTGTAAAACTGTGGCTCCGGGCAGCCTGGCCTAGTGGTTGGTGATCCTGCACACAGCAGGGGGGTTGAAAGTAGGCCATCATTGGGTCCTTGTCAACCCAGGCCATTCTATGATTCTATGAGTCTATGAAATAAAATGGAAGGTCTTGCCACTGGCCAAAAGGAGAGGGTGGAGAGTATATTTAGTTCTTGCATTCATGGTGGGTGTGGATATGGGACAGAGGCTGACAAACTCAGAAGTAGTATGGACTGAGGGAGCTCTGCTGTTCAATGTCTTTTCCAGAACAGGCACAGATGGCCATGAAGTGGATCTTGTGAAGCCAGAGTCCAAACAAGCAGACCCTCTTCATACACACTAAACAGATCTGAGGAATTTGTCAAAAGATATTATTACTTATGTAAGAGTTTATCTGAGTTCAAGACACTCAAAAACCTCTTGTAAGAGTGGAATATTTCTTAGAAGAAAACTCAGTGTCTCATGAAATTCTCACAGCTGAAAACATGGAGCAATGATCTGAACCAGCTTGCTTATTGTTAATATTTAGAAGTCTCCCAAATGAGAGATAATCAATAGATTAATTTTTGTTGTCATACCCACCAGCCGCAGTCCCTTCAGATTAATTCTTGAGTCATGAAAGATGGCAGCAAATGTAGTATTTGGGATGCAGTGCAAATATAACCATCACTAATGGATACTAGTGCCATGATTTTACCACTTACACCTGTATGTAGCATGCATCTCATGTTTACAGTGCAGAATCAATGCAGAAATGTTAACATTATTTTCTGAAGATCTGAGAAGATAAACCTTTAGCAGTGCAAAGAAAAAAGAACATAACATATTTGAGACTTTGAAAGCATCGAATAGACAAACCCTTCTCATAATTGCGTTCTGCAGTTGCTGGTTTCAGCTGAGTTATCATGATGGAATGATAAATTAATCTAACAACAAAATAAATCTAAAAAATCCAGATATTAAGGTTCATAAGTTCTAGAGCCTAAGCATTAGAAGTGTCATTCTTCATTTGATGTCATTAGTCAGTAGCTCACTGTGACTGGGCCCTTTCCCTCTCCATCTCCCTGTATCCAGTTTGCACTTTTAGAGCAATATTCTGTCTAGAATCAGGTCACTGTCATAAATAAGAGCTGTTTGTGATCAGTCTGCCATGGATTATACTGTCGACCAGACTACTCAGGTCCCTTATGCACACATTCTCATAAACTACAGGTCATGCGGCATTTAAATTTACAGCAGCAACCATGGATGTCCCTGAAGTCACAACCAGGGATAGAGTACTGCCAGAACAGTACTCTATCCCCATTTTCACCCTTTCTTGCTCAGCTTAGATCACCTCATCCCAAACAAATGGCTACATTTGGATAGTATGCTGGAGTATATGCCTATAGCAAAAAGCTTCTCTAAAGTAGGCATAGGTCATTTTCTTCTACTACAAATTCAAAATCAAATGTCAGACATCTTGTGTCCCTTGCTGAATTTAAAGGCGTGCTTTGTCACTGGTTCACTTGATAATGCCAACTAGTTCTCTGGGTGCCTTTCCACAGTCATGCAAGTGATTACACTGAAGTCAACAGAAACTTTGGAAGCACTTCAGTGAGTTACTTAGCTGAGTAAGGATTTGTATGATCATCCTCCGCTGAACTTGGCTCTAACCAAAGCCCCACTCCATACATACGTGAACAGCTCAAAATTAAAAAAAAATCCAGAAATCTCTTCTCACCATGTCAGAGTACATGGTGCAGCATATTTTAGAAGCATATTTTAGAAGTCCTGTTCAGTGTTGGTAGCAGATTGAAAACAATCGAAATACATTGCATTCATTGACTGAAACACTGCACAGCCAGATTTGCTTTACCTAAACCTCCCCGCAGACCCAACTGTGGGTGTACACCCACACTCACAGCTCTGCTACCAAGCCACCGAAAGGTCTGAAGTGAAAGGTCAGCAGACATGCAGAACCGAAAGAGAGCTGTGAACTCTCCCTCAGTACGAAAATGCTGGAGTAATGAAATGTTGCAAATAACTGTGGTTTGGCAAGAGAGCTCCAAGAGCACGCTGTGATATTCGCAAGCCAGAATGCAAAGTGCTTAACTGCAGATCAGAATTAAAGTCTGACAAGCCCTCAGCAAGGCGCTTTCTCAGCCACTGTATCCTGTCAATGCCCTGAGCAACCTTTTTATTTTGCTGACAAAGTAATCAGCGGTGAACCCAGGCCTGGTTAGTAACTGAAACTTAGCGGTACTACTGTACTACTCCGCTTCACAGTTTGACATTTTCCTATGCTTTGAGTTGTGCACTGAAAAAAAAAAAAAAAAAAAGCTACAAGGACCTTTATCCAGATCTCTGCCCTGTTCTCAGTGGCAGAAATTCCAGTAAGTCCCAGGATTACTCCACATCTGTACATAACTTCCAGTGCACTAGGGAAATAAATTGAGCAACCCCCAAGGAGGGAGCAAGCAATGGATGCTGCCTGGCTGTGTTTTGCTGATCTCAGCCCGAGGGCATTTTGGACAGCACCTGCAGCTGAGGATGCGCTGCCTGATTTTCAGAAGCGAAGCTCTCTCAAACCATTTGCTCACCCCTAAGCTTGCATTACTGTCCAACCCTGATCAGTGCTCTCTACGCAAGGACTCGTCCGTAACACTAACGCGGCTTAGTTTGCCTGTGCTCGTGCAGGGTCACAGCTGGGTGCACGGGCCCCTGCCCACTTCTAGGGGAGAGCTCCCTGAACGCCTGCAGTGCATTTTCCAGATCCGCTCGTCCTCATCCACGGCAGACAAACGCTTTGTTACACACCCGCATATGACAGGAAGGCACCCCCCGCAGCCCCTCGGCCGCCGGGCCGCGCTTCCTACCCGAGTCCCTCCTCCGGCAGGGAGGGGCGCGGGGCCGGCGGTCGGGCCGAGCGGCCGCGGAGTGCGGCGAGGCGGGCCGAGCGGCCGCGGGGGGGAACCGACGGAGCGCCGAAGGCCCGCGAGCCGCGGTCCCACCGCGACGCCTCCGGGGCCAAGCCTGCGGCCGACGAGCGGCGCGGAGCGGCCGGGTCGCCGGAGGTGCCGCCCCGCTCGGCGCAGCCAATGGCGTGTCGCGGGCCGGGCCGCGTTGTGCAACGCGCCGGGCCGGGAAGGAAACCGTCACCCCGGGGGAGGCAGCGCTCACTCGGCATCTGTCGCGGCGGGAGCCCGGCCCGGCAGTCCGGCGAGGAGCCCGCGGGGCCGGCCTTCCTGCCGGGGATGAGCCGCCGCCGCTAGGAGCGGTGCTGGGCGGGCGCGATGACCCACATGCTGCGCGCGGCGGCCCGCCGGCTGCAATGGAGCCGCTCCAGCGCCGCGAAGCGCGCTGCCTGCCTGCTGGCCGCGGCGTACGGGCTGAAGGTGCTCTACCCCGTCCTCCGGCGGCGGCTGAGGCGGGCGGGCAGCCGCGCTGAGCCGGGCCGGGGGGCGGCGCAGGGCGGCGGCGGCCGGGGCAGAACCTCGCCGGCGGTCAACGCGGAGTTCTTGAAACAGCTGCTGGAGCTGCGCAGGCTGTTCTTCCCCAAGCTGGTCAGCGCCGAGCTCGGCTTGTTGTGCCTCCACTCCGTCGCGCTGGTTTCCAGGACCTTCCTCTCCATTTATGTGGCGGCCCTCGACGGGAAGATCGTGAAGAGCATCGTGGAAAAAGAGCCCCGGAGCTTTGTCGTCAAGTTGGTCAAATGGCTGATGATCGCCATCCCGGCCACTTTTGTCAACAGCACCATCCGGTACCTGGAGTGCAAGCTGGCCCTCGCCTTCCGCACGCGCCTGGTGAATCATGCCTACGAGATCTACTTCGCCAACCAGACCTACTACCGAGTGATCAGCATGGACGGGCGGCTGGCCAACCCCGACCAGTCCCTCACCGAGGACATCATGATGTTCTCGCAGTCGGTGGCTCACCTCTACTCCAACCTCACCAAGCCCATCCTGGATGTCATGCTCACCTCCTACACCCTGATCCGCACGGCACGCTCCCGGGGTGCCAACCCCATCGGGCCCACGTTGCTGGCCGGCCTTGTTGTCTACGCCACGGCCCGCGTGCTCAAAGCCTGCTCGCCCAAGTTTGGCAAGCTGGTGGCCGAGGAGGCGCACAAGAAGGGCTACCTGCGCTTCATGCACTCGCGCATCATCGCCAACGTGGAAGAGATCGCCTTTTACCGGGGGCACAAGGTAAGGAGGGAAATCTGAGTGTGCTGGGCTTGCTTCCTCAGCACTGGAGCTGACCGGTGCTTCCCCTGCCACCCTGTGCACACACTGTGGTCCCTCTGACATTTAAACCTGTTTACGGCTTGCACTTCCCGTTTCCTAGGAAAATGCAATCTCACAGTCAGTGTCTGGGGGGAGCAGAGTGCAGTTCCCTTGTGCTCTGACAGTGTTCCTGTTTTGCAGCTGTACCCTGTGCTTTTCTAGAAAGCCGATCGTCACTATTGTTTTTTCCCCACCCAGTGCACTCCTCTTAACTCTTCCAGGCTTTTCTTTTCCCTTCCTTGTTTGTGAGCTCCCAGCTTTAGTGCTTTAGGAATCACTAGCAAGCCACAGCAGAAAGACTAGGGGACGTCTTTGTGATAGCACAGAGACCAAAACAACCTTTGACACTCTTTTACATAGCTAAGCAAAGATGCAGTCATCAGAGCCTTAAAATAGCCTAAGTACAGTACTTCAGCAGCCATAGTTACATAAACTAACGGGTTGTTTTAAAGCCACCTTATGAAGGAATTCTTAGTATTTTTATTAGAAGTGAATTTTGGCTGTTACAGCTTTCAAGCATGACTTGGAAAAACAAGTGGTTTCACATGAGGTGAAAATGAAGACTGGTAACTAGCCTGAGGTGTTTCCAACTCTTTCAGTCCAAGCAACAATTATATAATGCAGATGGTTTGTTTTGGTAGAAGCGATCGTTCTCCAGGGCTGCCTACCATAGTGTTTGCAGTACAGCTAAATTAAACAGTTTCTTCTGTTCCCACATCTTCTGGCTTGAACTGAGTGCATGATGTCATACTGACTTGGAACTATCTTTGACTTGTTAAACCTCTTGGGATAATTCTCTCTTCCTCTAGGCCGTTCACAAAAACAAGAAGCATTGCGTTTCAGCAAAGAGCTCTGCAGATTTAAGTCAGAGATAATTGATCCCCAAACACTTTACAATTTGAGGAGTTTCGGTTGCTGTGAAACTCTTCAGCTGCATGTTCCTTAAAGGATGTAGAATCAATCCTGTTTTGATTGCTAGAGTTAGCTATAGTGACAAGTCATATGTTCTTATATATATCAGATGCTAAGAACTGAAAGCTTCCCAATGTGGCATAAAGGGACAGTGACATAAGTAAGAGCCAGGTCCTCTGGCTTCAATAAAGCTGTGCACTTCTGCTGCGAGAATATGAGAATACAGCACTGTGACTATGGAGTACTGCACACTTAGGGACCACAGCTCTGGATACTTGATTGGTTCATGCACATGTGCGAATGTATCTTGGATGGCATGTATATTTTTGCTGTATTGCATAAATGTATTTATTTAAACTGTAGGTGGAAATGAAACAACTGCAAAAAAGCTACAAGGCTTTGGCAGATCAAATGAATCTCATTTTATCCAAACGCTTATGGTACATCATGATAGAGCAGTTCCTGATGAAGTACGTCTGGAGTAGCTGTGGCATGGTCATGGTCGCTGTGCCCATCATCACCGCAACAGGATTTGCAGATGGCGGTAATACCATTTTTATTTATTTCCAAATGGTTCTGTAAAGTTACATCCTCAAAAGACTGCTTTCCTTCAGTGTTGTTCACATTTCTTTATTGTTCACAGCTTTTTTTTTTTTTCTTTTTACCACATCCGTGTCTCATGTGTAACTCAGGCATAGCAAGTCAGTTGGGGGAGGAGCAATGCAAAAGATACAGCTTAGAGCATAAAGCTGACAAAGAGTTATCATTTGGGGCTTAAGGGGTACTCCCATGAGATTATAACGACAGTTGCAGTTCTCATTCACTGGCTGTCATTGGGATGCCATGCTGGTTCTTGCAGCAACTCCTACTATTTTAAAATACAATACTTCTTGCTGGCTTTCCTAGAGAGCTTATCTCCTTGTTTTGTAAACCACAGTGTAACTATAGCTAGTTATTGTATTACATGTTGGCTGTTAGGAACTGCTGTTTTTCCCTGACTCACTGGGAGAAGAGCAATGAAGGCTTTCGTGTAATCATTTTTGACATTCTGTTGACATAACTTCTCCAAGAAGTGAATTGAGACTGTTGTTATTGTAAATGCTATAAGAAAAAAGAGAGCAGAAAGGAAGGAAGGTAGGGAGGGGGGATGAAGACAAGTCAGAGTTTGCCTCAACAGGTTGCCTTATGCACAGGTGGAATTGCAGAAAACGTTACAAACTCCCTAGGATTCATTAAGCATGGATACTACAATGTAAGCAGGAGGATGAGTTTTAAATTTGGTACATTTAAATAGGAATAAAGGTGTTGTTTTCAGTGCAGGTTTTTGTAAGGACGTTTCAGATCAGGGCTGTTCAGCTGAATTGACAAGCTCGGTTCGACCTGCCCGCACATTATTTAGTAGTCTCACAATTGTGCTTGCATGTGGCTGGGTGTTAGCAGCCTGAGCTGCTGCCTGTCCCATGGCTCAGGGGACACCATATCAGCACCCTCGCTGGCATCCTGCTAACAGCTTCAGAAATATCAGAAGGTCCTGTTCCAAACAGAAGAGTTTGTAAAAACTGTTTCACCTCATGCAACTAGTGAAGGTTGTGCAAGCGGAAGCAGAAGTGCTGAGTGAGAATCACCATCAGTGTGAGAGTGCCATCATCAGTGTAAGAGTCCATCTGCAGGATGAGAACGAGTGCAGTCAGAGAAAAGTCATTTGATTGCACATTGTGTGTATCTCCCTGGTATTACAGCATGAAGAAAAAAATGAAAAAGACTGTCCTTTGCGAGGATTAAGCCACAGTGAAAGTATATAGAACAAATGATGGATAATTGATTTGTGTGCATGCTCAACTAAATAGCATTCTTGTTACTCATGAGTGTATTTTTGATAAATATTTTTGAAATGTAGAAAAAGAAGATACAGAGATAATTCATGTTGTAAAGTAAAGAATATTTGTACCAGCAACATAACGTTAGAGCGTGAAACTAGTATGGAGCCCTGAGGCATATTGTAATGGTTCTTCATAAACATGTAATTAATACTGACAAATGATACTGTCAGAACCAGTGTGTAACAAGTATTGAAAGAATTGAACAGACTTGGACTTGGATCAAACATTTATCTAGCTGGCAAAGTGGTGCCCTAGGCCTCAGCAGGTCAGGTGCTAGTTAATTCAAATCTGAAGGAACAGATGTTGGACTTCAGGACAAATTGCCAGAATAAAGTAAGTGCATAAAACTTCTTCTGTGACCAGACCTGAGACTTCGGGTGTAAAGTAGCAGATTTCATACACTTCCTCAGGGGAAAGAAAGAAATCTTAAAAATATATATTTATATACTGCAATAAAAGGAAAAAAAAAAAAAAAAAAAGAATCATTTTTAATGGGGATATTTAGGAAATAGGAAATTAACTGGCAAAGAGAAGATTTCCATTTGATGATATTTCTCATTTTTGTTGTATTAAACCTTTGGTGTTCCAAATGTCTCATCAGTTTCTGAGAATTAGCCATTTTTGAAAATAAGGCTCAGATTTTGGTGGACATAATGAACTCTTATTTTGGTTATAACACAAGAAGGAGTGTGAATTACATAAATTAAAAGGGAAATGTTTACATACTGCGTGAAGTAGGGACAATCTGTCTGCACTGTTTCAGTGTCACACTTCTTCAAACAGAGGCAAGTCCACAAAATGTTGATGGGTTAGACCTGTAAGAGATGTTTTGAAACAGCAAAACAGTCATAAATTCTGTGTAATTTTAATTTGTCAAATACCCCTTTTTGGAGTATGCTTAAAATGAACAGTATGCAGAGATCTCCATGTTGTTGGTAAGTGAGCAAGCCTGGGTGCTGGAAGCAGCTGAAAGCAAATGCATCCAGGAGGAAATACTACTTTAGGCCAGTTCCTAAATGATTTATTTTTGGTAGTTCTGCATACTGTGGGCTGTATGAGCTAGAATCCCAACAAAACCAGTAAAGTTTGGCTCTCTGAGAAATCAGAAACAAATGTTATTTTAGTTTATAGCAGTGAGTTAACTGAATTCTTGCTATCACCAAAGTTTACTCTTCCTGGAGTGAAAATGACTTTGTAAATAAATGAGGCCATCATGTGCAGGAGTTTCATAATCCTTCCTTTCTTTGCAAGAGACTTCATCTTCTCTCTCTCTCTTTTTTTTTTAAACCATGCCTCTTCTTGTGGCCTAAGTGGCTAGATTGCACACAATCAGATGACAGTGTACTCACTGGTTAAATTATTAAAAAATCACATTGTAGAAATATCTGAGGACAGGAAAAACATATAGCTGAGGTATATAAGCAAAGTTAATATATGAGAAGTATAGAAAGTTTTCCACAGATGATCCATGTAATATTTCAGTGATTCAAAACTTAATTATGTAGGGATTTGTTTTTGATATGTCAGTGAAAAAGATAGATAGTATTTAGATCCACGTGTCTAATAAAGATAGAAGGATAGGTCTGGCTTTGATACTGCCTGTAGATTTCTGGAATTTGATCTTGCCAGGGAGGTGAGGCAGTTCCCAAGTGAAAGAATATTGTTTGCTGTATTCTTCTTGGGGTCTGATGAACACAGAAACTGTTCTGAGAGAAAGAGGTATTCTATTTAAACACGTCTTTAATAAGAGAAGAACTTACTGCTTTCTTATAGAAATATTGCCATGTTACAAAGTTTGCATCAAGACAAATGTCTCTTTCGTAAATAAGTAGGTAAATAAGCAAGGCTGAAAACAAATATGCGAATACAAAAGCAGTAAAAAAGTGCTATCAAAAATCTGCTTCAGATCAGTGTTTAGGTTTCACTTTTACATATTTTGAAAAATTGTAAATTGGATAATTGTATGTTAGGATGAAATTACCCAAGGAGACAAGTAGTATAAAAGAATAGGATATTTGGCACAAGAAGATGCATTTCGTACATTCCCTTTACCCTTTGTTACCAAGCTGTCTACGCTAATTACATTCAACGGTTCTTTCTGAAGGGTTGTTTTTATAGAGTTTAATTTTTCTTGATTTAATTTAAAAGCTCACATTTTGATGATAATTTGATCTATGGAGATAACTTTCAGAAGAATATTTTAACAGTTTTCTTCTTTTAAAAAACTTTCAGAATTAGAAGACGGCCAGAAGCAGGCAATGGTTAGTGAAAGAACAGAAGCTTTCACCACATCACGAAACCTACTGATCTCTGGTGCAGATGCTATTGAAAGGATTATGTCTTCATACAAAGAGGTATCGTACGTCAGTCATGTGCAAAACGTAAAAGAAGTAAAAGTAAAATGGGTTTACATCTAATGTAAAAATAAAAAAAAATATTATTTTTTAAGGTAAATACTGTCTCAACTAAATCTATGGTAAACTTTGAACTGATAGTTTGATCTTTAGAGTTAGGTCCACAATGAGTCTGAAGTGCACAGCTGTTGATATGATGCAACACGGATATTATCTTTAACACCTGTGTTCAGGTGCCATCAGAGAGCAATAGAAATTCCCAGAATCTGGCTGATAGAGGTTCAGAGCCTTCTTCTGCTTGGAGCACAAACCTGAGTTCAGGTTGTCGTCTTCTCAGTGGACCAGAGAATTGGGACTCTCACGTTGAAAAGTATAAGAAATGCAGAAAGAACTGAACACTTATTTCCTGTCCACTTAAACTGTTCTGAACCTGTTAATTTGTAAGTAATTTTGTACAGCAGAGAAATTTTATCAGGAAAAATCTGCCGTATGACTGCAAATAGCCCATAAATGCAGGATGTTTGTCTGGAGGATCAGATATGGGTGTCAGCACCCTAGTTGCAGTCTGTCTGTGATCTCTCCAGGCGATTTCTCTAGGCACAGACTATTAAGCAAGTGAAAATCCAGGCAAAGCTGTTACTCTTCTCAGTGTTTCCTTCTGAATGTGGTTCTGTGTTTGTTGAGTTAGTTTTTGTTTGTCCTTTTCGTGGGATGCCTTTTCCCAGTGCAATGGGAGGAGGCACGCACCGCAATCAAAGATTATGAATTCCTTTACTTGGAATCCAGCATTAATAGCTACAGCTTTTTAAATTGGAAGAGGAGGGGTAGTTTGGCACCTTCAAACAGTCTCTGATAAGGCCAGAGTCTGTGTTGTTTTTCCGCAGAGTTCTAATGGACTGTGATTCTGCCTTATGCAGCTTTGGCTGTTTCCCTGCCTGACCTCTGCTCTAGAGGGACTGCCAGATAAGCTATTATGCACGGATGTTATTCTACTTTATTTTCAATATCTAAGTCACTTATATGATCTGTGTGGGGACTTACAAACATTGTGCAATTATATTTTGGAAAAACAAATTCCTTGCAACACGGTAGTAACAGCTGAACAAATTCATGAGGTTTATCGTATAGTGAAATTATAATGCAGCCAGCATGAGATCAAAAATCAGCTCTTTGAGCTTCTATCTTAAATTTACACTTTACTTTTCTTAAATACTGCAGTACTTCAACCAGTTTATCATTCCTGCTTTGTGGTTCAGGCAGTTTCCAGTATGACAGCATGCTTCAATCCACTTCAAGTGACAGTGAGACTCCAGTTCTTGCCTACCCAATCCACCCAATTGCCCATTTTCTAGTCAGCATTGTTCAGCTTGCAGATAACATTGGCTCATCTTTTGTTTGTGGGTCAATATTTAGATGGTAGCACTTAGTGTTATGATGAAGCAAGTTTGTAGAATCATGGTTTGGAAACTTCCTACACATTTTTTTGTTGTTGTTGTGGGGTGCAGTTGTTACGTTTTTCACTGTGTGCAGGATTTTCTCCATCAAGCATCACTGCTTGTTGGTGGAATTGAAATATTGGCTGGTTATTCTCTTCAAACTGAGTTTTTTGAGATGTTGTGTAATTGTTAATCTCCAGTGGAGCACTGACCCTGTCTAGTACTCAGATCTGTGTCTAGTGCAGTGAAATTTTCACAGGATTGTTTCTCCATATATTGAATCTTTTTATGCCCATTGCAGGTGGGATGAATTATAGCTTGTATGTATTTAACTACAAGCTACACATTTTATAATCTCATGCTGATTTTCTCGCTATTCTTATCTTGCTCTCCGTGTTTACTATAAAAATCTTTCATTTTAAAAACATCTCATAATTCATACATAAGATGCCCAGGTTTAATTCTTTGCTGCCAGCAGATGGAGGTAGTTCTTTAGGAGTTTTGGCAATGTCAGTGCCTGTGAATAAGAAATCTCCTGGAGGAGAGATCTGTTCTTCCTGTTTTCACCAGGTGGTAACTGAGATAAAGGGATAAAAAAATCATAAAGCCCTACAAGAGACTTCACTATTTTAAAAATTCCCATCTGCAATTCAGGATCTCAGATTTGGCTCTGGTACCCAGCATGCAGATTATAGGACAATCATTTCTTTTCTGCGCAGTATTTTTCATTAGCAAATGCCCTTGTGCTGCCTGTTTTACACAGGAGAAACACATCTTTCTCGCTGGAGATTTGGAGCACACAAGGAAGTAACCATATAATTACAGGTGCCTATTTTTCTAACTGCTGTCAGTCTGTATTTTCCTGGAAAATGCAGAAATTTTGTTTTTTTCTTGTATGACAGGCTAATTTGAACTAAGCTAGCAATTCTGCCTAGGTTAAAGATTGTACTGATCGATGAAAAAGAACAGTCCCTGCAACCTCCTTATTTACTGGAGCAATAGTAAATTACATTGGCTGGCATCTGTCCTCCTCAGACTGTGTCTGCTGGCTGTTACAAGCTGTGGGTGGCATTTTGGTTAGGACAGAATCTCAAAGGAGGAAGAACTGATAGGTGACAAAAGATGCATCACTGATCTTTCCAGAGGTAATAACTGAGAATAGCTGGGAATGTTTTTCTTGAATCTTTGGCCAAGCATTTCATGTGCAGAATCTGTGAAGTATAACTGCAATGAGGCATTTGCTGTTTCACAGGTTACTGAGTTAGCAGGATACACAGCCCGTGTCTACAACATGTTTTCTGTCTTCGATGAGGTGAAGAGAGGCATCTACAAGAGAACTGCTGTTATTCAAGGCGCTGAAAACAACAGTAAGAATGAAGATAAAATAGAATCACATGTCAATGGACCCTTAGAAATCAAGGGTAATTAAGTCACATTTTTTTATATCTTTCTCCTGGGGGAATGCCTGGCTGGTGCAGAGGGCAGTAGATGAACAGGATTTGTTTCTATAACAAATCATTCTCTCAGTTTTAGTGCCCCAGAGGCCGCGTTGCCTTCTGTTTTATCTTTCTGCTGTTTTGTAACTCGGTGTTTGTGCAGTGCTTTGCTAGAACGTTTCCACAGAGATTGCTCAGATGTTTTCTGTGAAAACTTACAGTGAAAAAGGTATTTCAGCTGTACTATTTTAAGTGGTGGTTGTGGTGATGGTATTATTATCACTGCGTAGACAGTGCCTGCTTTCCTCTAACTTCTTTTTTTTTTTCAGAAAAAGGAAACTGTAACATTTTCATCTTCAAATGTAATTATTTTGTTTAGGGTAGGAGGGAAAGAGAAATTGGTTCAGTGGTTTTTGACAAAAATAATAATTTGTTTTCAGTTACTCTCAGCCTTTGCTCACCTTTTCATCTTGTAGTGAGGATATTCTACCGGAAATGTGCTGACAGCTCTCTCTGCCCCCTCTCCCAAATAACCTGATGAATATGCAGCTTCTTCCTCCTGTCCCTAGCTTGTATCATTCTGGAGCCTCTGTCTTTCTGTCTGCGCCCTTCACAAAGCATTTCCTGTGTTCATCTATTTCTTATTGTGCTCCATTATACACCATCTCCCTTTTTTATCTTCTTTGGTGTTGGAAAACCTCATTCTCACCCTCCAGTTTCTGAAAACTTAAATCTCACTAGAGTGGAAAGCACCAGAGCGCTCCTTATGAAATACTTGTTCAGACACTTTAAACAGCATTACCCTTCTGCACAAATTTCTCAATGGTCTCCTGACAAGGCCCTTCGAAACGTTGTGATGCAGTGCAGTGGATAGCTGTGGAAACAGCTGATGCCTTAATCTTGTAGGTCTTGGCAGTGTTTGGCTGGCATTTGATGTTGTACGGCTGTTACATTTTGTCATGTACGAGAGAAAAATTCATTTAGTTATTTGAAACAGCAAAGTAATTTTGGGGCCATTTAGATAACTCTGTATTTTAAAAATTAAAGGTAATACATTCAGATGTGAAAGAATACTGTTTGTGTTTCCTTTTGAGCTTTGATTCCACCTGTGTGGCACATCTCACCTAGCCTGAATTCCACCCATGTTGCAGTGGCTAACATTGGTATGCAGTGGTTGCAGGCTCTCAGAGGCAGCTGGCCAGTACGGAACTCTAGGCACAAGGACTTAAGCAGAATTGAGGCCAGATGAATCTAGGCCACGGGCCCTGGACTTTTTTTGACAAGAGCCATTGTACCATTGTATGCTGGCTTTCCTCCTTTCTTTCAGTCTTGGTACTTTAGAAATCCCTACAGAGTGGATTTTTATGTGGATAAAAGTACACGTGATCACATGCATGTACATTTCCACTGTTAGAAAACTCTCAATATTCACAGCTCTTCCACACACTCCTTTTAAATTGTCCAGTACAAACTTATGTACCTGAAGAATGACTGTGCTTTGCCTTGCATTCACCATTGTCAATAAGAACATTGTGAAAATATGGGAAATATTAGAATATTTTTAACAGATGATTATATTGCTATATATACAAGGTATCTGATATTCAGAATTTTAAAGTTGGAATATGTTTGTATACATTTGTACAGTAGTTCTGTAAAATTGTATTTCTGATTACAAGGTTTAAAAGCACACTGTGGTTGTCAATCACTCTGACTTTAGGGAATGGGAATTAAGTTTACTTAGTACTTAGCTTACTATTGTGTGTCATACATCCTTTTTTAAACTACAGTTTTTCTCCTGTAATTGTTTTCTTCAGAAACATGAGTGAATTTTGCAAATTTGCTTGAGATTTTCTCCACAGTTAGGTGCCAGCTCAAGTGCAAATATTCCTGTAGTTGGAGTGAAAAAAGGTACAGCCCTTTTCTGAAAAGTGTCTTGGCCAAATCTGTCTGCCTGTTCATGAACCTGTGAAAACTGCATGGCTGATGGGGGGTGGTTGATCTCCCAGCTGTATATCAAGTGCCATTGAGAAGTCTGAAGGTAGTGGAGCCTGTCAGTGGTATGAGAAGGTTGCAATCATGGCTTTTTTTCAATAGCAAAACAGTTTTGTTTTCCATAGTTTCATGTTGGTGCTACTGTTTCAAATGAAACTTATGTTAGAGAAAAATAGCACTTAGATTGATAAATGAAAGAGAACTTTTTTTCAGCTTGCTGTAATTTGACAAAGTTGGAAGCAACTGAACAAACAGCCTTCTAATAGAAGACATGAGACTTTAACCTTAGTTGAAGGAAATACTACCAGATCCTGTTGTAATGAGCTTAACTTTTCTGTAGCTTCATTTTCCTTTGTTCAGGTTAATCTAAGTTTTAGAAGATGCAGTCTTCTAATACAAAGGGAAATCCTTTTTGTTTGCTTCTTGTATGTAATAGTAATTTCTGGTACTTGTCTATGATCCTGTTTTTTTTTAGGTTCTGTTAGAAGGGTGTATAGTATATATATACAATGAAGAGATGTATATTGTGTATTTATGATAAAATATAGGATTCATTACACACTCTTGGCTAATATTGACAGTGTAATTCTGACCTGCTAAGATTTACTATCCAAATTTTTCACTTGAGGAACCTGGGGAGCATAAAACAGTTTCTGAACGCACTAACTTATGCTTCCCAGCTGTGCACGAAGGCTGTTGGGTATCATTGCTTCATGGAAAGTTTCAAAAAACATTAAGTGTTGCTTTTTTTTTTTCTTTTTAGGAAAAGTTATTGATGTTGAAAATGGAATAATTTGTGACAATGTTCCTATTATTACCCCGAATGGCGATGTGGTGGTTTCCAGACTAAACTTCAAAGTAAGATGATATGCAAGAATTGTTGCCATCACATTAACATAAACAGCACAGAATTCATGTACCTTATGTTAAGTACTTGGCGGAGCATATGGATAAAAGGGGAAGTCCAGAAAGGTAGGCATAGTAGCTTTGTAGAGGCAGACTTGTGTAGTGCTCAAAGAAAAAGAAGAGAGGATTTATAGTGCTGCTGACACATGAAAAATTAGACCTAGGATTTTAAAAGGTGTATGCAAGAGTCCACATCCGTGTTAGGTAACATCAGTAAAATTGGGATGCTTGGCTCACATGGGCTCCTTTAAAAGTCTGAGTTCACAGCAACTGTGAAAAAGCTGAGCCTGTTGTTAGTTTTACCTGACAACCACGAAGAACAGTACTAATAGTTGACAGCGTGCTTCACAGTCCTTTACACTGTAACAGTGGAGTCTTTAATCAAAAAAAAAAAAAAAAAAAAAGTTTATGAAGACTGTTGTAGCTACACTTGGTACTGTTCTCTGTCCTTTACTGCATTTCTGCCATATGTATCCTGATCTTATGTTCCAATGCTGATGGTATTGTTTTTAAAAATGGTTGAAATGACTGGAACAGTAATATGAATAATTGCAGCAGGCTCTTTAATTCAGCTAAAGCAGAGTTTTTTCTCTCATCACATCTGTATGGAACTGGAGTAGTTGAATTAGCAGTGCAGGGTCCTAGTTACAGCAAAGCTTCCAGTGGCTCCCGTGTAGGAATTGCAGATTTGTGGAATTACAGCTTTACAACCAAAGGGACAGTTATATTTATTTCTTTGGCTCAACAAAGACATTATGTAATGCAATTATAATATAACAATCAATGTGTTTATATAAAATATTGACATTGTGATTGTGCATGAATATACACTCATATATACACAGAGTCCTGTTTAAATGAATGAAACCAAATGTATTGCACCCAAAATAACACTGGTAATTATATTTTCCAAATCATTTGATCGAGCTCACTTTGCTTAAATTAGTATTACTGATGGCTTGGCTCTTTGTGCTGTTAACAATTTTGGACTGAATTTACGTTAGAATAATTGATTCTGACTGTGATGGATTGATGTAATGATATAATTAGCATAACTTATAGAAATACTCAGACTTTATAGAAATGATTTTTATTCTTATATTTAATTCTACAGTTTTCAGAATGATTGCACTAAAAAAAATACGCAGGTAATTAATGAAAAGGGTTAATAATTTGATATGAATACTTGCATAACTCCTTCTGGGGGCCTTAGAGCACTGCACAGTAACATCTTTTCATTTTCATTATCACTATAGGTTGAAGAGGGCATGAATCTTTTAATCACTGGTCCCAATGGGTGTGGAAAGAGTTCACTTTTCAGAATTTTAAGCGGTTTGTGGCCTGTGTATGAAGGAATCCTCTACAAACCCCCTCCACAGCACATGTTTTATATACCACAAAGGTATGTGATACCTATTTATCTGCTGACGTGAATTTTGACCCTGCTGCTCTTATTTTTGATCTTACATTTCTTACAGCCTAGTTACAAGGGGCTAAGCACCACCTCAGCTGCACTGGGAGTGCTAAAAAATATTGATTCCTTGTTGTTGCTGATGCAAATCTTCAGTTGCTGGCAATGGGTAGCTGATGTACTCATCTTGTGGTGGCTGCACTCCCCCAGTGGCTAATGAGTTCTGGTTGATTGGGATCATGGCAACAGACTAGAATGTGAAACAGTTTGAAATAGACCTAGTATATTCCCATTTCACTTTAAAACTCTAAATCAAAACCAGTGAGGATATATGGTTTTCCAAATTTTGAATTGTTCAAAATAATTGTAACAACTTCAGCTCTTATACTTCAAAACAAGAATCCAATCAAATAATAACTGCAAACTGCTTTTTTTTTTTTTTTTTTTTTTTTTTAAATAATGGATGCTTGTTTCACTGAAGGAAACATGGCTGTTTTATTCTTCATTTGTGTTCTGACTTGTTGTTGGACTCTCTAACATAATTTATGCAATTGATCCTAAAATGTCTCCTTGGAGACTTCTAAATAGGTTGTTTTGTGGAAGCAAAATCAAACACTGAGAATCTTTGATTGCTTTCTGTAGTTCATTTCTTCCCATGGGCAAAACAAATATTCATGATACAGTCTGTAGCCTTGTTTAAAAATACAAGCTATTAAGCTGAATGGAAAATAGTAACTGATGAACAGATTTTCCTTGCTGCAAATGAAGGTAACACAGAAAATTTATCTATAATGTTTTCAAATTTATGTATAATTTATTCCAGCCACTGTCATAAATGTTCTACATGGAGACAATTTTGAAATTAAAGTATGTGACATGTAATGTTCTAGATTCTCCTAGAAATAATTGCATTATTTGAGTGCTACTATGTAGACAAGAAATTTGATTTGGAAGTTGGGCAACAAAAGCAAATTACATACATGTGTTTACATACCTACACTAGCAGAAAATCAGGAGGACTTGATTGTGCAAGATGTGAAGTTGGAAGGTGAAATATATGAGGTTTCTACTTCAGCACCATTATTTTATGTCTTTTCTTTTAACAAAACCTCATACTAGCTTTAAAGTCATAGATTTCTGTGTTAGTGTCTTCATGAAATACTGACTTTCATGAACACTTCTGCAAGAACTACGTTCTGGTTGTATAAGAAATTAGGGGTTCTGCAGTTGAATTCTTGTTTTTCGTCCCATGTTTATGCCTGCACAAATATCTCCTCTTTGAGATATACTGACATACATAAATCATGGTTAGGAAGAAGTAAAACATGTGGAAAGTTACTTCATGGCCTCTTTTGTTGTATGTATTTGTCTGAGAAGGTTACTGCCATGTTTTCAGTTGATGATTACTGGGTACCTGCAGTTCTTGGTTCGTAATTATAAGGGATATATATGTGTGTCTCTCTCTCTCTATATATGTATATATAGATAGATGTAGATATGCCTATATATGTCCTTTATATCCCTTTCATATGCAATTTTATAAACTATTTTATGGAAGATGGTGTATAAAAATCTAACAGATTAAGTAAGTGCAGTAAGTGATTACAGAAATATGTATAAGGTGATTACAAAAATGTGATTTCTTGTTTTTATTCTCTTCAGTGGAAGGCTGTAAGGTATTGGGGACATGATTTTTTCTTTTGCTATGTTCAAAATCCCTGGTGAGAAGCAGTTCTGTGTAATAATTAGCGATAATTTTAAGAGTACAGAATGGTTGTGAAAAACAGTATTTTTATTTATTCTTCTGAAGAAAATATCAATATACAAACAAGTAAAACTAGTTTTGGAGACACTCTGCCTCGTTTCTTTAGTAAGTCTTTACTCAGTTTTTTTTCTTTGTTCTATTTCACTTCATCAGACTTTGAACTCCACACAGAGTGGTTCTTGTTTTTGTTTTTTTCACATTGGTTTTCCTATCCTCAAATCTCAAAGATTTTATCTTTGCAGTAGCTATAAGAGTTAAAATCCTTATTTTACTCTTTTCTGATGAATGCATGCAAAAATTTCAACGTTTTTGAAGTCTCTGCTAATGTTAGATGGTCCAATTTTAAATAGACAAGGTTTTTATTTTTGAGAATATTCAACCCTTCTGTAGCACATTTTGTGTTAAGTTTTGGTAATTCCAACTGTATTTCCAGTATTCCTTGCAGTCTGATTGCAGATAGTGAACAATAGTGAACATTTTGGTTTAAATGACCTTACCTGCTTCTACTCTACAGTCAGATCAGAAATAAAGAGATGACAAGGGCAATATTCACTAATGTTATCATTGTGTGACAGGCTGAATGCTGGGCCATCACTTTTCTCATCAGCTTGAGGCCTTCATTCAGGCAATTGAACAAAATGCTTGATGAAATGTTTTTCAAAACAGTACTTCTGAATTCCCACTGTGTGAAATGTTTGTAAGATCAGTTTCATTCTTAGATGACACAAAAGCTATTCTCCTTTTTTTGTTGCAGAAAATCTTGAGTTTCAGCCACTTCTGCTCTCTGTGTGGTACTAGTCCCTTCTCAGAGCAATATCTGAGGCTGACTTGCCTGCGGCCCTTCCCACTGAAGTCCCCTTTAGTCTTGAAGAATCAAGGTTCTCATTGTGTTCGGGCAGATTTTGTAAGGGGCTGTTCGGGGGAACTCAATCCTATCTGGGTTTTGATTTCTGTAAGCATTATTTGTTTTTAGCTGCTTTCCCCTAATTTTACAGTGCTGGAATAGTTTCCTCCAGCACACTTCTTCATTTCAGATATCTCAGCCAGCAACTAGGATTCAGCTTGCGTCTCTGCCATCCTCTTTGACCCCAGAAGTTGGCATACGCCATCTTAGCAGAGGGCCCTGAAGGTATCACTGCTATGCACTCCATCCTGATAGCATCCCCCAGGAGAAAGGGTGCAGTGTGGAGGTCAGAGAATCATAGGGGTTGGAAGGACCTCTAGAGATCATGGAGCCCAATGCCCTGCTAAAGCATGCTTCCTTCAGTAGGTCGCACAGGTAGGCATCCTGGTGGGTCTTGAATATCTCCATAGAAGGAGACTCCACATCCTCTCTGTCAGCCTGTTCCACTGAGGCCATCGTGCTGTTCCTGGATTGTCTCCAGGAGATCTGAGGGACGTTGCCACGCCTTGACTCCACATGAACTCTGCATCCTTTGTCCCACGTACGGGGTTCTTTCACTCAGTGTGCAGTTTGCCAATTCCACATACAGAGCCAAGATTTTCTTATTTCAGTTTTGCGCAAGGTTGGGGCCAGGTGGTGATACCATAAAGATAGCACGCCTTCCCAGATCACAACATGATATCGATGTAATTCTGTGCGTGCATTTGTTGTTTACAAGCAAAATCAATAGATAGATCTTACTTCATAGTTTTCTGTTAACTATGTATCCCAGTTAGCATGCATGCTGCCTGCTGGTGTCTAGCAGGGCTTTTTGCATCAAACTGAGATGGTGGTTGCAATCTCATCCTGCCACCTTTACCTTTCCCCAGGTTGCTAGATTTTGCAGACGTGGCTGATTTTTTTTTATGACCTATGCCATTCAGGTGTTCCTGTTTTTCAGTTCCTTTAGTTTCTTGCAGAGAACAATCTTTTTTTTTTTTTTTTTTTTTTTTTTTAATGCTTTTGGTTAGTTTGTTGCTAGTCTACTATTTTATTTTACTGAACAGCAGTTTTGTATTATCCTTTCTGGTTCTGTTATCCTGCTAGACTACAGCCATAGAAGACCTTTTAGACACTATTAAGGTATTCCATTTCCAAGGGTAACAGTGAGTGACAGAGGGTAACATTTCCCAGTGAGTGACAGAGAGCTGTCTTTTGGCAAGAATACTCCCTGTTGTGGCTGAATATTCTCAGCTGTCTTGGTGCAGGTTTGGTAGGCTCAGAAATATGCCCCATCACTTTTAAGGCCTTTGTATTTGGATCATACAGTCATTAAGGTTGGAAAAGACAACTAAGATAATCTAGTCCAACCGTTGACCACCGTGCTCACTAAACCATGTCACTGTGTGCCACATTTCCACATTTCTTGAACATCCCCAGGAATGGTGACCCCCCCATCTCCCTGGGCAGCCTGTGTCAATGCCTCACCACTCTTTACAAGAAGAAATTTTGCACCCCCTGGTGCAAATCTTTTAGGTATTTGTGGGTCAGTGTGACTGTATTGGGATGCCTTTAAGAATTCTGAGCTCCTTTGTTTTCCTCATGCATTTGCTGTCTGGGCTTAGAGAGTCTATAAACATCTGAAGTGAGTTTGTCAACCGCCTATGTAAGAAGGGCATGGCCTGGTTCCATCCTCTTCCCAAACAGGTGGAGTTTGTTGAAATATCTGGAAATTGTGCATCTAGATTGTGCTCCAGATCAGAGGGAGGGAAGGGGTACCATTCTAAGAGTTGGTGCAGAAGTCTCACATAGCTTCTGCAAACCACTGCACTAGCAAAAATACTAAGAATGACTTGCAGGAGATTCCGTTTCAGGTTGAAATTTACACATTCCTGGATCAGATGTGGATTGCCTTATGTGGTCCTTGTATTTTTTGCTTCCTTTATTCCACCTCGAAGTGATCTTTAAAACCTCATTTATTTATGGCCAAAATATATTACACACTTAGTTGTTTGTTTGTTTCTTCCATCCCTTCTTGGCTCTAAAATACATTTAGAATTTCGGTAGTGGTTTGTAGATCGTTCCAAAGTCCTGAAATTAGAGCTGCTTATTTTGGAAGTTCACACTGGTGCAACCATTTAATTAACTCTGTACAAATTGCTGCTTTCTGTTTGTTATTAGAAATAATTCTAACACATCAGACTGGAAAAAATTGTGCCATGCCTCCATTTCATCACCTACACATTGCAGCATAACTTTAGGGAAAATTTAGATTCCGCGTGAAGAGAATTTGGGATTGGTAAGACAGTATCACCTGGGTTCCATCTACATCATACTTTGATTTGTTGGATGAATAAGAACTAGGGTGGAGCAAAAGTCTCTCAAATTGATGGATGTTTATTAGAGCACTGAATTGGAGCAGCACTGTTAGGTTTCATTGTTTTCCTAAGGACACTGAAGGTGGCACTTTGTGAATCGATACAGGTACCATGGAGCCTGGTAAGAGTTTCTTCCTGTGTACCTGTGGCTGAAGTAATTGTGCCTCAGCCTACTTTGCTTCTTCAAGTCATGTGGAAGAGAACCTTATCTGCTTATGGGTATTGATGTAAAACATGGTAACCTCTAAATAAGAAAATATTCTGCTGAAAAGATTATTTTTTAATCTCTGTTCATAGTGTTGAAGTGTTTGCGGTATTGCAAAAGTGCATGGGAAACCAAGTGTTTTTGCAAAGTTCAAAGGCTACATGAAGAAGTGTGATATATTAAAAAGCGAATTATCTCACTGTATACTCCAAATTTTATGACAGTGCACTGTAGTTAGACTGTAGTTAGCTTAGACTCTGTAGTTAGCTTTTCCTAGCCTTATGCAGGCTTTTAAACAGCGTCTGAAAGAGTCCACGTTTTTGTAGATTGCTTAGCATCATTATTCTGCTTCTTTGGATTTTTACCTCTCTGAAGTCATTGTGAGATGTTCTTTTCCCACTTATACAGGGCCCAGCACTCCTGAATTTGGCAGTCACGGTTCTGATGGATGCTGATAGGCCAGACTGCCCTTTTGAGGAGCAGGGAATGTAAACCTAAGGCTTTCTGTGAGCACAGCTCTGTGCTGGCTGTGACGTGCGTATGAAAGAGAGGTGGGCAAAAAGGAGGGAGTCTTTCTGTCTTCCCTTTAGCAGTCCAGCACTAGTGTGGTGCCAAGAGCAGCTTGTTTTCAAGGATGGATCACTGTTATGAAATGGTCATTTGAGAAAGCTTAACAAGTCTTACCACCTCTCATTAGAGCCTTAGTAACTCTCAGAGCATGTATTCTTATGTCTTCTTCTGCATCTCTTTTTCTCCTTCTCAAAGTCAAATTCATTTGTGTCAATGACCTCTTTGAACTACTTTTTTTAATAACTGGTCAAGAAGGTAGCATGTGGGTGAAGAGGAATGCTTGTGGATGGGAAGGAATGATGACGACTCAAATCAGAATTCAGAAGCATTGTTTGAAATTAAACATAAGTAAGAAATATGCCTAATGGGTAGCATGAGTATCAATGCTAGGTACAAGATCACAAGATGTGTGTTATGCTTAGCAGTACTTAAAGAGTTAAAGAAGCAATCAATCCTTTAATAGCCCATCAGCAATGTATGTAAAGTTGGTCTTATTTCTCCAGATTGTGCCCTATTCCATCTGTTTGCCTTCAACGTGAGAGGGAAGTTTCAGTGGAATTAGTGAGCTTAATCTCACTGTTGCTCTCAACTATAAGTCTCAGCTAATTCACTTGTTAGGAAACTCAGATTCTGCATACATTGGCTCTCTTCTACTTGGTTCTTCTTTGTTTGATTATAAATGCCAGCAGAACTTTACACCTACGTACTTGCAGGCTACCTTGACGACAGCAGTAGGAATATATTTCATTGTCTCTGCACTGTAAAGCTGCAGAGAAAGCTGCTGTCACCATAGGGATATTGATAAAAAACATTATCTTATTTGCACTGAGGCAAGTAACACGCAGCCCTTGTTGGTTCCAAAGCTTTTTGCCATGACTCTTCAGCCTCCTCAGCATAGGACATATTCAAAACGTTAATTGCTGTTTTTGTCTCTCTTTCTTGATGATTGATTCACTGATTGACATTCATAGAAAAAAGTAATTATTAATCAAATGTGCTGCTTCTTCCGTGTCCATTGTTACTGGCTTCTTTCTCTAGCTTCTTTCTACTGCATTTTGTTACTTCTCTGGGAGGGTTGTGTTGCTGCAGCAGTAGGCATAGCTTCTTTGCAATTCCATGTGGCATTCTGATCAAAGACACGACCCTGACCACTTTCTCAGCAGTCACTGTGGTGGTGACACTGTGGCACTAAAGGATACAGTTTAGTCATGGGGCTCAATAGGGCATGTTGGTGGTTGGATTTGTTGATCTTGGAGGCCTTTTCCAGCCTAAATGATTCTATGATTCTAGGATGATTTTGTGGTCCAGTTCTGTACTCTGTCGCTCTTTGTTGCTCATTCTGCTAGAGCTGTAATATTTTTTTCCTTTAGTGTCAGGCTTGTTAGATCTTAAAATGGAGGCGGCTAAAATTGTAGTAGTGTCAAATGTTGTTGGTTCTGCATAGCTTTAGATTTATATATCTGTATCTTGCTGTGTTTCTATTGATGTTAGTACAGTATGGAACATAACAAGCTAAATATTTCTGTGGCCCTCCTGAACTGTTAGGTTTTGTGGAAGTCTGTTCTATTTTTGATGTTCCTTTGCAAGTCTTCCTGTCTGGTGTTTTTTCTTCTCTATTCTAAAAATATCCTTGTCTTCTAAACAAGAATGTTTCAGTTCTGGATGATATAAATAATAAAGCGATAAGTTTGTTTTTTGCATTATAAGCGTATGAAACCTTGCAGATTATTGTATGGTTCCCATGTTATTTTAAGGGTGGATGCAGTTAGTAGAGGCCGCTGACATTACAGTGTGGTTGTTTTCCAGACAGTTGTTGACTTTCTAAACATTTTCATCTTACAAAACAGTTGTGTTCACGTCCAAGTACTCCATATTACATATGAAAGTATATGCATACATAGTGAATAATATAGTTCTTCTATAATAGATTATGTTCTTGTTGGTGTGTGCTCTATTGATAAGAAAATAGTCCAGGTGTTGTGCTGTGCTAATATGACTATGCAAGTCCCTTTGCCCCAGCTTGCTTAGATAAGCTCAAATGTCTCTGTGCTGTGTTGGATGTATTTTGCATATCCTGGTATCTCTTGTCAGCTCATACAGCTGTTCTTAGTTGTGATCACTTTAGTGAGACGTTGGAGTTCTGTACTCTGACCACACATGCCAACACCGCTAGCAATCTTCATTGCCTATCAGCATTTTGCTGATATTATACCACTATGCTAACTTACTTCTTCAGTACTTTGCCATTAGTACATGTATTAGAGATATCTATTCCTTCACACTCAGCATTTCTGTGATACTGCTATGGACTTCATGGCACTCCTTTGAAATATGCTTATTTTCAAAGTTCACCACTTACTTGACAGATGAGTAAAGTATCTATGATAGATGGTGATAATGTAAAACATATGATGACGTAGTTCAGTTGTGCATGCTATCTTGATACAGGTTTGCTGTAAGGTATTGGTTGCTACTTTGTTGTTTAGTTTTTTATTTGCTTGTTTTCAAGATAAAGGCAGGTTAACTCAGTCCTTTGCTGTTGATTAGAAGGGGTGACCTTGCATCTGTGAGGACTGTTAGGCTATCCCCTTGGCCAGGGTACAGCTTCTCCCGTTTCATCTTGCTGTGACTCAGGTAGAAGTATTTGAAATTCTCCATTCTGTTGAAGGGAGTTCTTTCTTACCTCACTTAAAATAGAAAAGTTCTTGTCTTACTGCCCTGTGGGTTAGCTGAAGCTTAGCTGGGCGAGATCACAAGGAGACCTCTCTGTTCTCACTGAAGGCTCACTCACAGCTGTAACATTTGAAGATTTTAATTTGCTTCGTGCTGACTGATCACAGGGATAGTGCATTGTGAATAAGTTTTACCTATGCTAATAGTCATAGGTGGAAAATGGCTTTATGGATTAGCAGCTACTCCCTTTCAGGCCATATAAGGTAGCAGCCAGACATAGTCAGCTGATTAAAGCTTACAAGTTTTTTTTATTAGGTAAAGAGTTACAGAAGTCCCAAGGCTGAAAGCTTTAGTCAACTTGTTGCACTGGGATTTGAGGTTTAGATTTAAGACGTATTTACATAAATGCAACATATGTCTGATGTTTGTGAAGGACTTCAGAGCACTGGGGTTTTGATCCCTCAATCCCTTCAGATTAGGAGACTGTCTGAGGCAAGCTATGGCGCTGGGAGTGTCAACAGGATGTAGGTGAGAAATCAAGACATGTTGATACATACTCAACTTTTATTCCATATAGAGACCTGCCTGTAGCAGGGAGATTGGAACCAGATGATCTTAAAGGTCCCTTCCAACCCAAACCAATCTATGATTCAAAGACAATACTGAAGAGATGCTGGGGGTAGCTGAAAGCCCTAACAACAACTTTATCATCTGCCCTGGGAAGAAGACCTTTCCTCTACTTGTTGCTTTAGCTCTCAATCAGAAACTGTCATTGCAGAGTCCTGCGCTCTGAAGTATCCGTATTTTGGATGTCAAGGGGAAGTTTGTCACAGAGAGAGTGGTGAAGTGCTGGAACAGCTGCCCAGAGAGGCTGTGGATGCTCCATCCCTGGAGGTGTTCAAGGCCAGGTTGGATGGGGCCCTGGGCAGCCTAGTTTAGTACCAGATCTGGATGTTGGTGGCCCTGCCTGTGGCAGAGCGGTTGGAGCTTGATGATCCTTGGGGTGCCTTCCAACCCAAGCCATTGTATGATTCTCTGATCCATATAGTAGACATAGCCAACAGCTCCCTCTTGAGGAGAAGGCGGTATTTTTTGCCATGCACCATAGGCTCTGCTTTTTGCCCGTTCTTGTGTCCTAGGATTCAGAACTGTGCCCAAGTTCCAAGGTGAACTGGACCTTCAGCAATCTCCCAGTCACTCCATGATATGCTCATTCAGACACCTTTCTTAGGGTCTGCTCTTGCAGGCCTAAGGATGTCACCTTCTGTTCTTCCAGTTCACTTTGGTTTCCAAGATAAATAAAGTTTTATTCAAAATGGTGATTCTGTTCTACATTCCCTTGGAGACAAGGCAGTATTCACTAACAATGATCCAATTTCCAGAGGGAGAAATAGGAACTGTTTTGGACACAAGTGTTCAACCCCTCCACCCCAACAAGTTAAAAAAACACCAGTAAACTTAGACACTAAAGGTAGAAATTGTCTAAGTTCATTTAAGCACGAAGTTAGACATCCTTATGTGAGCTTGTTAATGACAGAACTATCTACCTCCAAAAGATGATTCACTGCTGCAGTGCACCAGTGAAAGGTGACTGTCGGTCTCAGTAAGAAAGCCATCCAAAGGCTTTCTGTTAGACAGCAATTAAAATTCTTTTAATTGATAGTAGAATGAGTAAGTTGATAGCATAAATAACCACAGGAACAGGATGGCTGAGGCTGGCAGTGTCCTCTGCTGCAGTGATCCTATCTGTGCTAAGGTTCTCCAGAGCTCTGATAGGGCTGTCTTAGAAACAAACAATTCTGTTTATTGTTTCCACTGTCAAGCAGAAGGATGTTGTCATGAGAACATGCTGCTTCACTTCAAAATAAAGACAAGGACACGCAGGTGGTGTGATTGCTGATGCCAAGTAGGAGCTGCCTACAGGTTTGTCTGTTATGATTAGCCAACTAAATTTGTGCAGCCAAGTGATAAGTGCAGTGCAGCATGGACCTGAGGGCCAACTTGCATGTGCAGCACGGCCAAAGACTGTACCCACTCAGATTAGCTGTTGAAAAGATTATGAACTCCTCAATGTACAAGTTTTCTGGTTCAGTCCACTGCTGTTTACCCATGTCCTAGGGCGAACACTGAAGACACAAGACCTTCTGGAGGCATCAGTTCACCATGAAGAGAGCCTAGGGTGACTAACTCAGACTTGAATGAGTAACTTCTAGGCAAGATGAGCCTGTTCTGCAAATAAAGCTGAGCAGTCCAGAACACTGTGTTTTCAGTTGTTTGTTCTTGAGCTATTAAGATAGCCTTATGGGAGCATGTAGCAGGTGGGTTTCTGAAGCTGAGCAGAATAATAACCTAGCTTAGGTGGAAGCATGTATTTCCAAATAGGAAAGGCTTTTCCACACTTCTGCCTAAAGTTTTACATTAGTGATCAATTTTAATTTCTGCTAGAGATTACTGCAGCATCTGTGAGGTTACTTCAGGTAATGCTTATAAGAGGGCTACAGTGGGTGCTGAACATTCCATATATCCACACACGCAGTGTGTCCCTGTGTTACGTTCTGGTGTGTGTAGAGCAAAAGTGTTTTGCAGAGGATTAGAGAGCAAAGTCAGTGCAGTGTGTGACTTCCTAACTGTAGGCAGGTGTCTCATTGGAAACATGGTGTTGCCCTGGTACTGCTTGCATACCTATGTTCCAGTGCATGGAACAAACAATGGCACAGACAGCTAAGCATTGCAGAAACTCAGAGTAGAAGCAGTAGCTGATGTTGCTGCCTCACTGTCTGCGCTTCCTCTTCTCTCTGAAATGTGGTATCGCTTCTGATATGCAAAACCATGAATAATCTGGATTTTTTCTGAAAGAGGGAAACTGCCTCGCTCGTTGTGTTTCACTGCTGTGATGAAGATTGGAAACACCTCTTGGGTTGAGTATGCCTGGTGGAATTGGGAAGCCAGACTTGTGTCCAGAATAGCTTTGTGTTCTCTCTTCAATTTATTGATTTCCTGGTCATCCTTCCAGTTGATCCTTTTATCACGAGGATGACATGAAAAGACTGGGCCTGCAAATATTTTTCTTTCATTTGGCTGGCTGGTTGATTTGATTCGTTGCAGGGAATGTAATTATTTCAGATTGCATAGCTGCTCATTGTTTGGACAAATTATCTGAGCTTTGTTTTTTTAATTATTATTATTATTTTTTATTTTCGTATTTATTTAAAAACTACTTATTTTTTCAATTGATTAATTTTTATTTTTTGTTTTTAATTATACGTGTGTTCTTTTGTTTTCTCTTTCTATCACAAGATACAAATAGAGTAAAGAAGAAAATAATTTTGTGAATTGTTCACCTTAATCTTAGAAGATGGCATCTTAATCTTTTCAGGTTAAGCTGTCATCTGACCACTTCTAGTTATATTGTAAGTATTTAGTAGTGGTGAATAAGTAAATCATGAGATGAGATGGTGCCTGAGCATGAATAATGCTTTAAGTTAAAGGCTTATCTTTCTGTTTATTATTTCTTCCCAGATTATTTTCTTGGAGATGTTCTTTTTTCTATGCAGAAGAAGCCATAAAGTGACTAGTGTGATTGTTTCCAGTCTTTGATTCTAACTGTGTGCGCTGAGAATTAATCTTCTGTCCTGAGCACTTCATTTCCCATGAACTGTGTGAATAGCTATAGGCTGGTTACATTCTGCTCTGGTAACTGATCCATCTGAAATATTTAGCGGATGTTCATGGGTAGTTCTGTATGAGTGGAGAGGAAAGTTAACTGTAGAGTATTGTAAAGAGGGATCAATAATTTATGTCTTTAGAAGGGTTGCTGGAGCCATAGCTGGCCCTAAAATCCCTTGAACTAGATACAGTGCAATAAACTGATGCCGTTGCTTTTTTGAACGTTTGCGTTCAAAAGACAAACAAAAAAGAAAGTTTTAAATACGTGTGGATGCCCTTGGCAGTCCAGAAGAGATTTAGGGCTTTTTGAAAATTACCTAGGAAACTTATGTGGTAGGTATAGAGAGCCACCTAGAGTTAATCCATAGGAATCTCTGAGTGTATGTCTGAACTCCTGCCTCTGCTAACCTGTAGGTGCCAGACTGAGAACTGAATGTTTAACTTCTTTGTCTATAACAAGTCCTCTCCTGAGAGCAGGCACGTAGGCACATAAATAAAATTAGAACCCCCTTCATTGTGCTTATACAATGCTACAGAAAGGATTACTACTGCGTATTAGATTAGAGAGCACTGGATTGAAAAGAAACAACAAAAATAATATGTGGTGAGGACTGCTATCAAACTCTCCTTCCTTCCAGTTGAGGAGTCTGACCAGTATAATATATAATTAGGTTCTTTCTGATTACTCTCCTTTTCGACACAATTACTATCTCTAAGCAGCATTTTCTTTGCTTCAGTGGGAAGATCAGAAAGTGCCCTTCCCTTTGACTTCTCTTTGACCTGGATACTAGCCTAGAAAAATGGGAAAATGATCCCCTGCAAACTGAGAACTTAGCCTGAACCCAATTCTTAGGAGAGGTTTGCTGACCAGTAGCTTAGAGTGCATACCCTCATCTTGCATGCCTGGTAGCCACTGTGGTTTGTGCTGAATTTGAAACTGTTGCTTTCATTGTCCTTGCCAGGCAAAATCCCTTCTGAGGATTTTGAGGACATTTGGGCATATCTGTAGGCGTGAGCTATGCTTTCATGACTGGAGTTTCTTTAGTGTTCATGATGATCTTTCAGGTTTCCTAGGAAGGCACCTCTGTGGCTGGAACTTGGGCTCCAGAGTCATCTTCTTGAGTAAATGTTCCTAAATTTGGAGTATATTTTGCTTCAGATGTCATAGCTGGCACTGGAAACGATCCCAGTCTCATTTGAAAATCCAACCTGCAATTTATCTGTAATGGAGAATCTCAGGTGTAGCATTTCCCCCTCTCTCTCTTTCTTAGTTATATTAAATATACACCATGTCAGCCAGAAACAGAAATATTAAAGATAGGTTGGTCAAAAGTTCATAGTTACGTCACACCTCATTTTCTAGAGGATTAGTCTTTTCTCATGTAACTTTGGCTGTCTGAGAGAACAGTAGTGTAGTAATAACTGCAAACATATTTGGGCAGCAAATGACAAGTCAAATCCCGATTTGGAGGCATGGAGTTGGGTTTCAGAATCACAGGCCTCGTATTTTTAGACTTCAGTTTCCATGGATGAAGTGTTAATCACAGCCTATGTGAAGGAAGACAAGGAGCCCTACGTACTGTACCTGGAAGCAGTTCCCTGGGCTAATCTCCCTTAACTTCTGACACCGACCACTTAATTAAGATGTATTTTCAGTCCCTTGTTTATTTCAGAGTGCTTCTAATTAGGTTTCTGACCCATTCAGATTGCTTTAGAGATTCTCAAAGTGTGTATTCATAGATTCATAGAATGGCCTGGGATGAAAAAGACCTCAAAAATCATCTAGTTTCAACTGTCCTGGCTTGACCAGGGTCACCCACCACCAGACCAGGCTGTCCAGAGCCACATCCAGCCTGGCCTTGAATGCCTCCAGGGATGGGACATCCACAACCTCTCTGGGTAATTTTGATTAGTTGATATAATTCTTTAAGTGTACTGGATGTCAGAACAGGTAATTGGTTCTTTTAGCATAGTTTATATGCTTAGAAGATCAAAAAGCCTTTAAATACATTCAGGAAATATTTGTAAGTGTTACATGTGGATTTGGCTTGTTCAAAATTGTGACATTTCTTGGCATCAAAGCAAGACATCTTCCTTAATTCAGTACACAAAAAGTGAAGCCCTCTGTTTTTCTAAGACATCAATGACTTAACAGATATTAGTACTGCTCGTTTTCAGTGTGCAACATTGATCTACCATCCCTTTGAATTGGTGTTGCCTAACATTTCCTAAGTGTCAGTTATCCTGCGTTCCCAATAGACAAGTGCCTGGTACGTACTCCAATCCGTTTCATGCCACCTGCCCTTGGTTTCCCTCCACCAAAGCTATCAGCAGTAAAGAGATGCTATCAACTGCAACACTTCCCCTTCCTCCCAAGTGATTTCTCTAATGTTTGGCCCGTGTTGTATACAATGCAAGGCATCAAAAGGGCACTGGGGACCTGTCCACATCACAGGCTTCGGATTGCAGCTTGTGTTGGTATCGTCTTTCTTTATAGCCTGCACTGCAAAGGAGAACTCGTAAACCTTGGGGATGACAGCTTGTTACTAGCAAGATGAAGTTACAGCTCTACAAAGCGAAGCACTAGATGTACCATACAGGAACTGGTGATACAACGAAAACATCAAACTTAGCCTAAAAATATCGGTTTGTAAGAGCTGAAAATGTCTCTACCAATAAATGCCATGAAATTCCAGAAAACTAGGCAAGAATCTGTATGTTTGCTTAGTGTTCTGGATGTTTGATATCAAAGTTTAAAAAAAACAAATAATTACTGATCTTAAATACTCTCCAAAACCAACTCTCTTGTCAGAAAGCAGGGAAATAATGATAATAATTGCAGAGCTATTACTGTCACAGACATATGACCCACACAGAAGTTGCTTTCTTCCAGCCAGACACTGAGACACTCTGTCTGAAAGCAAAAACTTCATAAGAAATCAATTATGACCAGTTAAATTAAAGTGTAACTTCAGGACAAAAAGACTGGTTTTGTTGTTTGAACTGCTAAAAATGTAATGAATGCCATCTTTTAACAAGGAGCTAACTAGCAAAGACAAGATTTTATACTTGCTGTATCCAGCTTCTCAGACTGCTTGCTGCCTAATGTCTAGCTATTAAACACATGTAAACTCTGTTGCAATAACCTCTGATATTTAGCAGCTTTTAGTCTGTTTGTCTATGAGGCACACGTGGTAGATGAAGAGGTTATTGTCTTCAGTAACCCAAGTTGTGGGTAGGTAAGTGTGGCTTAGCGTGAGAGAAAGCTCATCTAGCTTTGGCCCTTCAGAAGTTGGCTAAGTTCATTGTCTGTGCATTGCCCCCCCATTGAGCGACTAAGACAACTCCAGGAGGAAATCCATTCCCACCCTAAAATAAATGCAATAAATCAACCACAGGGGGGCCTCTCTGTTTTGGCAAGAGCTGAAGCCCTAGACTTAATGCCAAGCAAGATGAATTGCGCCCTCAGGGACATGAGTGGCTCCTTCTGAGATGGAGGAAGCAGAACTTACTCTCCCACATTCTGGGACAGACCCATAACCTGAAACCATTTAGTTATTAATTAAAGGATTTCACTATAATACTGCAGGCTGGGCTTTTTGTTTCTTTTTACAAACTAGATGGAAAGAGATGAGCTTGGTATCAACCGGTGCGTTCAGATAGGAGACCACAAGGAAAATCCAGTTGTACCAGGAAGTGGTGCTGGTGACTCAGCATGGGAACAGGAGGCCTCATGTGGTGTTTTTGAGCTTTGCCTTCCTGCTTTTGCTGTAGGTTAAATCTCAGAGCTGTTAGTGATTATAGAACCATACTTCAGAAGAGTAGGGTATTAATCCCCAGACAAATTATATGACAGGTAGCTCTTCTCCTTGCTCTCACCTGCAGCTTCACCTAAATTGCATGGTTTTATTCACATCCTCAGCTAAATTTTTCTTAGCCTAGGTGGAGTTGCTGCCTTCTGTCCCAGAGATGGCAGCAGTCTGGCACAGATGAAGTGATTTCTACATATGCAATTAATGAAAACCTTTGCAGATTTTACTTATTTATTTTAAGAGCTCTGTGGAAACGTAATTTATCATTACTTCATGAAATTACATAATGTTTAGAGTTAAGGTTTTGCAACAGCCCTGTTAAGGTAAATGGTTCACTCTTGTGATGAACAAAAAGAAGCAGCAGTGCTTTTATCTGAGCTGTGGTTCTGGTTTTGCTCCATGCTGCCAACAGCAGGGAGATGACCAGATGTTTGTGAGCAGTTAGATACCCTGTCCTTCCCACCTTCACCCAGCTGGTGGTGAAAGTAGTGTAAATACAGGTGGGTACAGACCAATGTGGTCTTCAGCAGCACAAACAACAATCTGTTCTCTGTGGCAAGAGTAAGCTGCCTGAAAGACTCCTTATTGCTGGCCCAATGTTAGCTGCTCCTCTGTGCTATCAGCCCCTGCCATTGCCACAGCTTTAGTAAGACAAATATTGTTTTGGCAGAAGGAGTTAGTGTAACTACTGGCACAACAAGCAGGTCAGGGTCTTGAGCTTGACTGTCCAGCTCTTACATTCACCTTTGATCTCAAAATCCTACAGATCGTTCTCAGGTTGTTTCCAATTTGTAAGAACTAGATAACCTTGTGACCAGCAATTTTTTGGCCCTATTTCTCAAATGATCCATCAGAGTCCATAAACCAAGGTTCTGTAGGGTGCATTAAATTTCTCTTTGATAGTCCAAATTTTGACCCTAAAGCATCTCACTGCTTCAGTAAATTCAGCTCCAGGATGACCTATTGAGTCCTTACTAAGTCTAGTCTTCACACAGCATCAATGTGGTTGATAAAGTCACTGATTATATATGGTTGGATGAGGCAGGTCAGAAGTGGGAATTATCAACATGAGGCCTCTACATATAGTGGCCTGGCCTTTGCAAATAGATGCTGGATTGGGATCACTTGGAGTAAACAGAGCTATTCCCACACTTACTGTTGGCATTTATTTGTTTTCCCCAGTAATTGGGTGGGAGGTAACTGCTGTCTTAGGGTGCCTGGATAGCCTGCTAGCATCTAAACTACTGTAAAACTGTTCTTTGAAATGACTTTGTGTAGAGGCTAGGAGAATGTTTAGGACCTGTGCACAGCTCATGACAGTCAACCATGGCTCCAGAACGGGGACAGCTTATTTTAATATGAGGGATGAGGTTACCTGGTCAGGGGATGTGGTAAGATCAGAAGCTGCTTCTTATTCCCAGTAAAAACACTGAGAGTGGCCTGTGAAATGGATGTTTGTTCTGTCATTTTGTTTTCATAGTAATAATGCCCATGTTACTCTTTTGTAATCAACTGTTATGTAAACAATACACTGTCCCTAAGATAAGTTTAGAAAAACATTCACCCACAGTGTATCTGCAGATGAATCCAGTTTTAGCAACGTGGTATTTAAAGTATTGTACTCTGCTCATAGATGCTCAATAAGATACACTCTCTCAGAGTCAGCTCTAGATGACTGGTTTCTCTGAATTGTTTTGCAGACCCTACATGTCCATTGGAACACTGCGTGATCAGGTCATCTATCCCGATTCCGTGGAAGATATGCATGAGAAAGGCTACCAAGATCAAGATCTGGAGTGTATCCTGCATGTGGTTCATCTGTACCACATAGTTCAGAGAGAGGGAGGTAAATTGAATATTCTTGTAAAAACTTCTACAAAATCCCTTCCTTGGGTGTACGTATTAGTGAGGCCGACCTTTACCTCCCTCCATTAACATTAGCAGCAACAACCACACCAGTGTAAACGAGTTAACAATAACCAAATGCCACTGACTGACAGCAAAGCTTTACCATCTACCACTTGTCATTTAAGTTGCCAATATGCTCTCAATGTTGTTTGCCTTAAGAGGAGGATTCATGGATTAATGCTTCTTAGCTAAGAATGTACTAAAGGCTGCTGACCCTCAGGATACAATAGAATGTAAAAATGTCAGCATTCTAGTTCATTCAGACCTGATGCAATGACAACAAGCATTAAAAAGAAGGGTCAGGGAGCTAAAATCGGTGATCGGAATAAGATCTGAGGAGGTCTGTACTGTACTCACTGCACTGATACTGAAAGTATTACTGTTAGTATCCCTGAGTCACTCAGGTCTCTAAGTCAAGTGTGCAGTCTGCAGAAGAATGAGCAGATGTTTTGGAATAGGGAGCTGGAAAAGGAGAAGCAGTTAAATTGTAAGTGGCAGGAAGCCACTGTGGAGTGTACGTTCATAGCCTGTTGGTACTTGCAGACAGACTGAACAGAATATGACCCTCAGCAGCCAAAACCATATCCATCCCCGGCGGTCTCTGAATGTGCATCACTGTGGTTTATAGCCTTGCAGCTGGAGTGTGTCACTGATGATGAGGCAGTTACTGTGCTTCACCTCTAAGATGCTGTTGCCTGGATTGGTGTTCTGCATTGCCAAACTGAAAACCCAGGTTTGGATCAGTCTAGCTCCATTTTCTGTGCCAAAAGACAGTAATCTAGTTTTATTGCTGATCCCATCTTTGCTCTCCTGCTTGTCTAACTGCACAAGTGAGACTTAAGAAGTGAGCTGTAAAAAAAAAGTATTGAGGGCTCTGGAAACTGCATGGGGTCCTGACTCAGAGGAGGATAAAGGAACACTGTAGTTGGGAGAAAAAAATATTACAAAGAGTGTCTTACAGACTTTAATCTAAAATGACACAAGTGGGCAAAGCCGGAAAACAAGGAACAGATTATTACATACCAGGACGTTTTTAGGGCTGTAATACACTTACTTAGTCTCTTTTCTCCTTGGGCATTAGGAGAAGGAAATCTGTGACATGATGTGACATGTTGCATGGATTTGATATACTTACATTTTCTTCAGAGTTCCCCTAGTTTAGTTCAAAGATCATATTCTTATTTTTGAGCCAGCAAGCCAGAGATGTGCTTCTCAAAAGTGAACAGTTGACATTTTTGTTCATGCATAGCTGGATGTTTATTTTTATTATTTATTATTTTACTCTTTTACTTAAAATTAGATTTTTAAACTAGAACGGTTTCCACTAAGAACTGAAAGTTTTGTTTGCAAAATAATGAAAGTCCTATGTAAAACTTGTAGAACAAAGGATTTGCCCAAAATTGTCTCATTCTTTTTGCAAACTACTTTGATAGTTAACAAAAAGAAATGACATTTTCCAATAGAAAAAGTTGTGCTGAAAAATTCTAAGCAAATTTCTACTTGTATACATATTTTGCAAACGTACAGCATCTGAAAACAAAACAGCAACAGAACCAATTTTAGTTATTCAGATTCTTGGGTCTGTGTGTGATTTGTCAATGCTGTTTCAGACAGTTTCCATAAATCATTCCAGGAATAAAGCTCTCATCTGCCAATCATCTCGTTATAGAAACAAAATGTTGTAATTCTTGTATTTTTGCTGTAGATCCTCTTCATCTCTATAGCCTGTACTCCCTTTCACCCATCCCTGCAGTGCTGTGCCTCTGCCAGCCAGCCGGCTCCTTGAGGCATGACCTTCTTGCTCTAATTGATCACGAATGCCATGCACATATAATGTGGCACTTTATAGCTTTGAATAAATCTGCTCCCTGTGGGCGGCTATGAAAAGACAGATGGAGCCAGGAGTATGCAGCTCTGGCTCCAAATCTGTTTGTCCTGGCTGAACTTTACTGTCTTTGGCTGAGTTACTTGCATGTTGCATCAGTTCAAGGGTCATCCAGATCTGAGGGTAGAGGAGCCAAAAAAGCCTGCTATTATTGCTGCCAATGGCAGAAATTCCTCTTTTTGTAGCAATAAGGTTTGACTCAGTTAAAAGTAGTTTGAATAGTTAATAAGTAGTCCAATTGAGTATTTAGCTTCTATGTTACCGTTACGAAAAAAATTGTCAGTAGCAGCAGAATACACCAAAAAAACTCCAAACAAGTTACCCACCCCAACAACATCTGTCCTGTTGCTGCTGAGCCCCAGCCCTGGCACAGCTCCCATGCCAGCTGCAGCCCTTGCAGCTGGGGCTGAATCCCCTTCCTGCAGCATCCCATAGCTGTGTTTGCGGAATGGCACTGCATTGCTTACCATTGCACTCCAGCAACAAATCTGTTCTCCTTAACCTTGTTCTCATCTAAAACACAGCAAACTTGGCGTAAGCTGAAGAGAGTGACAGTGATTTAGGATTGCAATGTACTGGGTGCAATGAGGCAGCATGAAGAAGCTTTTGTGCGTGATGCTAACGCTACTTAGTAATGCTATCACTGAGGTCCCCCATCAACACCTGCAACGTTGCTAGCTACAGCAGCACAATAATTGCATGCAACATGAGGGTAACAAGTAAGGTTGTATGCAGTATGGGAGGCAAATGCACATCCAGAAACCTGAGGAGTAGTATGGAGATGTGCATGGATGTGCATGGAGTGGCTCCTTTGCTGACCTGCTCTAGAAACCCCTGTATACTTAGCGCATGTCACCTGCATGGGAGCAATGGGTGCCTGGTAGCCTGTCACATGAAAGAAGCTGTGAGTGCATGAGGCAGCGTGCTGCATGCAGGGCCAGGCCTGTCTGCTTAGGGCTGATGACAGTACTGAACAAGTTCAACCTGTTTATGGTTCCTCAGCACCCCAGATTATAATTATTGCTCATTATTGTGTGCATTTGTCACAAGTTTGGGTCTTGTCCAAAGAACCCTCCTGCTAAGCCACATATAAACACATGACAAGTAGATTTTCTCTCTCTGAGATTTTTCCATTGGATCATTTTAGCCCTGGATTTGCTTTTGTTAATGGCACTGGCAGTAACTGGCATGCTCCACCAGCTTTTCCCTTTGCTCTGAAGGGCCACAAATCCCTGCAGTGCCACACTGAGCTGGGCTCATGCAATTGCTTGTCTCATTGTGCCTTCCTCAGCTCAGGATTTCCCTTTGTACGTTCATCCTGCAAAGCACCAGGGCTGCCTTCCTGTTGACAGCTGCCTGGGGACATGTATACTGAGAAAGGCTCCATGTTCAGAAACTCATTGGGGCAGCCTCCTTGACTGCAGTTTGCTGCTGTAGCCTTTCTCCTATCATTCTGCAATCCTCCGGTCCATATCTGATGAGCTCAGGAAAAGGAACTTCTGCATTGCTATTTTTTTGGCAGCTGATTGATCTTGCATGTAGGTGCAGGGATGCATGAGGACACGGGATGCATAGCATTACAGAACCCAAATGTAACCCTTTTTTTTTTCTTAAGAAAATTGAGAAAAAGGAATTACAAAAGAGACCGTGCAAGAAAATGAGCTGCTGCTATCAGGAGGCAATCGCTAATTTCTACTGTTTCTATCAGTTTCTAGTGCTGTTCCTCTGCCTGAGCACGCTGCACATGCTCTTTGTCTTACTGGTTGCAGAAGGCATTTCTGAGGCATCTAGCGTTTATCACAGTGACATCTTCTCGCATGCAGTCGAAAGCTGTGTGTACCAAGAGGCTGGGTGAGGAATTTGGGTGCTGAATGCCAGGATTACATTTGTACCGCCTTAGAGATTTGTGCTGCATTCATAGACAAGCCATTTCTTTTCTTCATTTGTAAAATGGATGTAGCTGTGGGTGATGAAAGCCCCTGACTTGGCTGATACTTCCAGAACACTGAGATTCTTTACTGACCTGCAGAAAGAAAAGAGAAACAAGCAGATGCATTGCTGTTAATGCACCGTAGTAAGCTGGTTTATTGTTAGATTTCTAAGCATTCAGAGGAAATTGTCCAGATATTACAAAATCATTTTTAAAATTGCAAAGGGATAATACTAAAATGGAGCCTTCCTTATCTGTTTTCTAAGACATAACAATGGTGAATAAGAAAGTTGAGGGAGGGAGCAAGGTAGAAGGAGGCAAGATGCACTGCTAATATAAAAGTAGAACATAAGCTGAAGGGACCACAGATCTGACCCTTGTATCCTGGTGAACTGAGGCTAGATCTTACCCCTTTGAGGAAAGAATAGAATGACTGCTGACAAGTGATATTTCCTTTCCATTTTGCGTCCCTTTCCTGAACCTCATTCTATTTTTGTCTCTTGCTAATCCTTCATAAACCAGCTGATCAGAACACGGGTGCTGCTTCCATGGGCACGTGCACACATGCGCGCCCACCCACACCCTTGCTGAAATCCAGAGCTTCCATCACAGCACAGCCCTGCAGCTCATCTGTTTTATCAGCTTTAAACCAAGAAAGTATAAACAGCAGCACGAGCGTTGCCTTTGGAAGTGTAACTATTTCTATGGTTTTCATGAAGGACGTTTCTCTTGCGCTCTTTATCAAAAAGGAGTGTTCCAGGCATTTTATAATCTTTCTTTGGAAGCTCTGGTGGAGCAGCACTACAGCTTTCTGTGTGGTCCCAGTATCAGGACCGATCATCACACACAGCTTCTGTGTATCCTTCCCCTGTCCCAGAACTGGTCAGGGTGATGACCATTACACAGCCTCATCTCTGCTGGGAGCCAGCTGGCAGAAAGCACTGCACGTGGCTCCTCTTCTGCAGACCAAATCATCCCAGTTCCATCAGCCGCTCCCCATCGCACCTGTGCTCCAGACCCCTCACCAGCTTTGTTGCCCTTCTCTGGACACATTCCAGGGCCTCCATGTCTTTCTTGTAATGAGGGGTCCACAACTGAACACAGCGCTCGAGGTGCAGCCTCACCAGTGCTGAGTACAGAGGGATGATCATTTCCCTGCTTGTTTGACTTTGCTCATAGTGTTTTCTGGCAACTGTTTGTTTTCAGAAAAGGGGTTTTATTTGCACTGTTCATTTTTTAGTTACGGTGCTTCTGAGCTGATTGGGAAAAATGTCATTTTCTTCACTTGGCTCTTATTCTCATTAATAAATGATAAGTGAGAGAAATGTCTCACCAGATTTTCTCTGTGTCCCCACTCTCCTTTTTCAAAACTCCCCTTACTTGCTGTTTTGCTATTCTGTCTATTTGGATTAACTAGAAACTTACTTCTAATGCTGTGATTTGGTATTTGAAGATAGTTTTTCGTGAGTTGGAATGAGCCATGCCATAATACTCACAGAAACACACGTCCACTGTAACATCACAGGTAAAGCTCCTCACCACCCTGTTGCATGTGTCTGAAAGTGATGAAAAAGAAAATAATTTAGAGGCTGTGCAGAATATTAAATAAGAATACTCAGTGTTGTAACAGCTGTGGGTCACTTCTAAATCCAAAATATCAGGAAGTTTGTATGCAAAATGCTCCTGTCTGTGTGCTCTGCTTTGTATGTTGGCTGCTTGTCTGGGCACAGGGAACGCATCTATGTGTCTGTGTCTGTGCTCCTGCAAAGTTTGCTGACTCACAGCAGTGAGAGGAGCCAGACAATAAGCATTCTAATCTGACACTGCTGCTTATGTCCTTTACATTTATTTCCTTTCATATGCTGAATTTGTTTTGAATTTCCACTCGTGCATTTCAAGAAGGAATAGCAAAAACGTGGCAGAAAAATGGTTAGTTATACATATGTCAGTGATGTCTGTTCACAGAGATGGTAAGTCAAGTTTTCTAACTGGGAGAGTCTAAATTCTGCTTTCAACACTGACGTGACATTTGGGACTTCTTTCCAGTGGAATGCCAGTGGAAAGGCATTGAAGTGTTTCAGAAGATGTGATCCAGAACCCTGAACTTTATTACTTCAGTTGGGGGTTGCAGAGATGTTGCAAGTGAAGGTGGATTTTCGTCACAAACCTATGTTGTCCTGACATGCTTTGTTTGCATTTTTTTATAAGGCTGGGATGCCATCTTGGATTGGAAAGATGTCTTATCAGGAGGAGAAAAACAAAGGATGGGCATGGCTCGTATGTTTTATCATAAGTAAGCATTTTGATTTGTTTTTTAATATCTGAAAATGAGGAGGAGTTTGGGAGGTTTGCTCTAGTAGTTTGAGCAGCAGTAGCCTCTAATCTCTATACAATGTGCAGTACTTCTAGACTGTGGTATAGGACTGCATACTTTGTCATTTATTCATGCAAGTTCAGCTTGTAGCTTGGGTAGTGCTTCTTACTTAAACTTTGCTTTTAGCAAATGTGGCATTACATTCTGTGAGTGTTTCTTTCTTTATCTGATCAGGCACAAATATCATCCCTGCATCTGTCCTACAAGTATTGCAGAAAACTGGTTGTCGGCTTTAGAGCTTGTGAGAGTTGGAAAGCCAAACTCCAGGTTTTATTTTATTTTTAAGACTGGAAACCTTGCAAAGGCAGTCAGTGCACAGCAGTGAATTGAGACTCTGTGAGCTGGCTGTAGTTATTGCATGGCCTGTTGACAGAACAGAGTAATACCAGGTCAAACTGGGACACAGGAGTTAGAGCACTGTGTGCTCAGAGGGACCAGGAAATAAAGCACATTTTTCCTGGAAGCCACATCTGTACCTGATGGTGCTAGCTGGCTTCCAACTGCAGATGAGAGGCAGCTTTCCTGCAAAAAACATCTACTTTCTACTGTTCTCTCAATTAAATGTGTAGGAATACTGTCCAAAACATAGATGACTTATGTCCTTTATTTACTTTTGAAAGGCCAAAATATGCACTGCTGGATGAATGCACGAGTGCTGTAAGCATTGATGTTGAAGGAAAGATATTCCAAGCTGCAAAAGCTGCCGGGATATCCCTGCTTTCTATAACACACAGACCTTCTCTTTGGTAAGTATGGCCAGGAATTTGTGAGGGGCCTTGCTTTCAGCTTTCTGACAGACATGGGTTGGCCTTTGTTCTGTATTAGGGCAGTTGTTTAATATCTACTGCACTTTGTAAGATAATCTGTCTAAAATAATAACAATGTAAATGCATTTACCATTCATTTCTGTTCATTATTAGAGACACACTTATTCCTCCCTCTAATTTTTTTTTAAATTTGTGCCAGTTATTAACTATAAATGGCAACACACAGGTAGCTGAAAGGCAGTTAATTAGTCCACTACACCACAGCCACAACTCATCACCATATTATTCTTCAAAGATGACAAGGTACATGAGCTGGCCTGGGGAAGTTTACCAGTGCTTGGGAGAAGATGGGAAACATGGCAAGTAGTGGTTTACCTGCTCTTTGTTCTTTCATAGGAATTGATACATCCACTGGTTTAACTTCAGCAGTGTTCTGTATCTGCAGGGCCTGTGAGCTTTCAAAATGTGATTTTATAGTAAAAAGAGAAATACAAGAAGTATGTTCTAGTGAGGTAGTACTTAGTATGGAGACCCTCAAAGGAAATATAGCTGATGAATACCTAAAACAACCAAATACTTCAAAGGGAAAATGGAGATAAGAGGGTGTAAGCTGACATCAGCTGAGACTATCAGTACTCAAGTCCTTGGTCTCCAATATCACATTGTTTGCTTTTTTAAGACAGTGACAAAAAAGCACATTACCAATTTGTCACCATAAAGAAACAAAATTGTATCAGTTTCTGCTTCTCTGAAAAAGTTTTCTGAGCGTTCTTTCTTCCTCTGTGGAGACTGTGATGGTGGAGGCTGCGATTATTTCAAAACCACTGCTCAAGAAAACAAGTATTTGAGAGTATTCCGCCTATTAACAGTGATAGTGCAGAGGGAAAATCTGCAAAAGAACTGGTGAGAAAGATTTTGGAGTTCAGATTTCCATGGACATTTCTTATTTCCTAGTACTCATGCTGTTTGGAAAAGTTTGGAATTGCTCTTGTAGCCTCCAGTGTTACTGAAACTATTGGAAATCTGACGATTTGCAGGGAGCAGGAACTGATCACAGCAGGTGGCTAGGTGGGATGTGATGACCTTGTTATTGAGAAACAAAGAGCAAGTTCTGAGTATTCAGAAACAAGGATCAAATGTCTTTCATTCAGATATGCTTTCATAGAGACTGCACTGTATAGGGGTCACATGCTGCTTAACTCCTTAAGATTATACCATGAAATATTTGCTCTTTCATTCAGAACATTGGCTGCCTTCCTGGAGCACCACGATTAGATGTCTTAGTCAGCTCTCTTGGCTTCCTGATTTTATTATTATTGTTATTTTTTAATGGGGGAAAAAAGTAGGCAGGCTAAGTATTTTGTGTCTCAAAGATTAATATGCAAGAAGTGGTGAGTGTAAGCCTAGAGCTGAATCTTGTTTGAACCTCGTGTCATAAGCTGCTGAGTTTATTAAACTGTCACATTCCCCGCATGGGATTTATAATTGCCCTTTCATGATGTGCTTCATCTTCTATAATTTACAGTGATAAATTGCACAGTCGTAACGGCAGCTCTGCGGGAGCTCTCTGCTCTTCCTCTTGCACCTCCTGATAAATGTCTTGTCAGGTCTTGGCAAACCCCCCTCACACACGCACACCTTTGAATATTTGTAGTGCACACACCCTGATACTCACTGAAAGATCTGTGACTCTTGCACAGACTTTTAGTTTCACTCCTTGCAGTGTTTTAGGACTGGAAGTTTATTTATCCCACCTTATAAAATGCAGGGGAACAAGCTGAGGTATAAATTGAACAAACCAGTTTTGTCAGTAGCATCAGGTGCACGATGCTTGCCTGAATGTATTTTCTTCTAAGGAGATCTAACATCTCCTGCAAAGAGAAATAAATAAAATGAACAGGGGCATATGTTCTATTTCTTTCTTCTGAAGAGAAGGGATTGTTTGGTGTGCAGCAGACTGAAGCTGGGAGGAGTGCTCATCAGGCATTATGTGGTAGATATCTGTAATGACACCAGCGGTGATGGCCTGGGGAAGTCCTGGTGACTGGATTTGAGATGCCCGAATCCCCCACAAAGGAGTGTCCTAGGTATATGAGTCACTGAAGAGCTTGCTAGACTCTTACCCAGTGATCCAGAACTGCAGCTTCCTGCACTCAGCTTCCTGAGAGACACCATTGAGAATAGACACAAACATCCAGACTGGTGTGCAGAAATGAGCCATTACTGATGCATTATTTTCTAATGCAGGAAGTATCACACTCACTTGCTGCAGTTTGATGGACAAGGAGGCTGGCATTTTGAACAGCTGAACACGGACGTCCGCTTGTCACTGAGCGAGGAAAAACAGAGACTGGAGTCCCAACTTGCAGGAATTCCTAAAATGCAGCACAGACTGAATGAATTGTGTAAAATCCTGGGAGAAGACTCAGTGCTCAAAACAATGGACAAAGAAGAATGAATAATTTATGTTTTATGTTTTTAGAAGTATTTTTTTAGTTAAAAGCATTACAAGTTCAGACATTATCCTTTGCATGCGTTGTGCTAGAGGCTTGGAGCATAGAGAAATACAGCCAGCAGAGAATAATGCTCAGAATGCTATGTAAGACTTCAGCATTTCAGTGTTAAGGAAGAAAGTGGTTGAACTGTGAAAGGAAAACAAGCAAGGGCACCGAGTATAAGATTAGTCGCTGCAGCTTATGTTAATTCCTAGTGAAAGCCCAATTCACTGCAAAGAAGTAGCAACACTTTTAGGTTTTGTAGGTGAGTTTTGGCCTGAGACTCGGCCTGCAGAATGAGCTCTTGTACCAGGTTACTGTGTGCATATGATATGCCTGCTACGCAGAGCAAACATGGCATGACACTCAGGCATGGAGCACAGCAGAGACAGCATCTGGGTGAGTATGTGGATGCATGCAAAAATCTCATTTGGGTATAAGAAACTTTCAGCCCACATGAAACAAAACTTTTCTACTACTGAGTAGCGTGCACGTCTTTGTCTGCATCTCCATAGGAAGTAATGCAGCAGGCTGACCAGAAGATAACTGACTTGACAAACTACTGCCCTTGTGACAAGAGAAACAAGGATGGAGCTAAATATGTAATATGCACGTGCTGTACTTTATGCTGTGATGCACAACTTCAAAGGCTCTTTGCCCTTGGTGCTATATCCGTCCCTCTGGGGAGGTACTTGTCTCCTGTGTAGTAATCTCTGGTGGGCGGATGGAGCACTGGGCCTAACATTAGGAGACCTTGTTTTTCTTCACTGAGTCATTCATCTGCTTCATGGGCCTGACCCAGCCAGTGTGCCCCTCTGATCTGGTTCCTCCATTGGTAAAATCTCAGTGTAGGCACACATTTGTTCCGTGAGACCTTTTGTGATAAGAACTGTAGGAGAGCGTGTCTGTTTCTAACCATGCACTGAATTCTCAGGCATGGCTGTCCTGCCAGTTAAAATGTTCAGTGCTTACGAATGTTTGTGAAAATTTAGAGCATTTTAGAACCACTAATTGATGCCTGCCATGTTTTGTTAGAGTGGACGAACACGGTGCTCCCTGTGAGCAGAGCAGACAAGAAAATGCACCAGTGGCAGCCTTGCTCCAGATGTGCTCTTTGATTGTGCCATTGGCTGCCCAGTTCAGTAGGAGCCATGTCCCCAGGCAGTCAGAAGGGGCTTCAAGCTGATCCCTCTGGAGCTCAGGGTTGGCCTGAGTGCTGCAGGCCAAACTCGGTGAACTAGAAATAAAGGTGGGAATGGATTTTGAGAGATCCCTGCAAGTGCACTGCCAATCTTGACAAAATGCTTACTGTGGCCCATGGGCTTCCTTGGCGGCAGCACATGTTTGGATGGGGAGACTGTGCAAGTGTGCACAGACCTTTCCTGCTCCATTGCTGGAAGCTGTTCAGAAATGGGCAGCTCAGGAGTAGCTCAGGCAAGAGACTTTGCAGGTCTTTCATCTGCTGTAGGTAAATGCCTTAGAGGAGATGTAGCAATCCTGAAGTTGTTCGTTCCTTAGAAGATTTCTTTCTGGCGACTTACTCTGAGAAGGAGCAATGCATAAGCTGTTAAGAAGTGCTGAGAGAGGAGAAATGCACTGGGATATTTCCTGAACTGTCTTCAGAACTGAATGCCATGGACAGCTTTTCATAGGAGAGCAGCGTTCACATCTCAGAGGGAGGTACTCAGCATCAGTGCTGGAGAAAAGGCTTTGGATTGGCATCTCATCATTTCAGAGGTGATGCCTTTGTCAGTGTCTTTGCTTGGGAGTTCAGCTGTCTGGAGGCTGCCATTCTGCTGGGTATGTTTGAACAGTCTGTTAATACAGACTGTTTACATTTCCTGGTGACTTCAAGCACAAGAGGAGGGTGTAATCAGTAGGGAATTAACTCTGTCTGCCCAACGCCAGCACAGTAACCGTGAGGCTGTCTCCCTTTTTGCTGCATGCTGGACCAGAACCTGGAATAACTCAGGTCCTCACCCTGCTCCTCTAGAGTCCATGGCTTGAATGCAATCCTGCATTGCATTGGTGGCAACAGTTTGTTCCTCTGGTTAGTTTTTCACTATAGAGTCCTCACTGAACTTCTCACTGGAAGAGGAAAGATCAGTCCTGAGAATCCGTGAAAGGGATGAGAAGTGAAGGTTCAAACAATAAGCTGTTGTGTTGTAGAGTGCAGACTAGAGGTCACTGATGTGGTGGATGATGTGTGCGTGCGTTTTGATTTGTGAGTGTCTCTGCCTGTCCCTGAAGGCAAGCTTTCCTGCTTCTCATCTTCAAAAGAAATCCGTATCTGCTAAGGAAAGAAAGAAGTCAGCCAAGAATCTGTTCTGGGTGAACGTAAATGAGATGACTGATGATTTCAAAGGCTTGTGCATTTCTGAGCTATGTTTCTGAACCACTGTGATGAATCAGGTGTGCACCATGTGCGTGCCCTTGTTGCAGCTGCAACGTACCGTCCTGCTGGCAGAAAGCAGCCACAAAACCACTTTTCCACAAGATTCTCCCAAGGTAGGAGCTGAGGTAGAGGAAGGGGCTCCGTTGCTTCCCACCTCTCCGTGATGCACTTTACTGTGTGGCTGGGAGCTAAACCAGGCTCATCCAGTCCCTATATGAGGAGGACACTGAAAAATGTTGAGTGCTTGGCCCAGTTCAGCACAGCTCCCAAGTATAGTTCCCATCTTCCAGCAAAGCACTGCAATGGCACCTGACTTGTTGGGAGCTGTCACTGGTGGGCACAGCGCCCCAAATCTGCTGTACTGCTCTGCAGAGATCAATGCTGGCTCTGTAGTATAGCCCAACAGAACAGGTCTTCCGTGGGAACTGCTTAGAAGGAGAAATATTGTTTGTTTGTTTGTTTTTAATGATATTCTGCATAGAACATGCATCGTGATGAAATGTTATTGAAAACTGAAATTGCACTAGAATCAGTGTAATCTTGAAGTCTGATATGTATTTCTTGGATCCAGTAATAGATTGGCTATTCCTATTCAGTAACACAGTAACAAAAACCAGCATCCCATTCTGCTGTTTGCATTCTTGCAGGCATGAAAAGAGCACAAGGGTGCTGATAGGAGAGGAACCTTCTCTAAATAGGAGCTGTCTGAGTAATGCCGAGCCACTTCTAGAAGGATTTTCTGTACTGGTGATTCATACATCTTAAAATTGATTTTGTAGTTTGAAGAGAAGCTGCCCTGCAGATTTTTTCTGCAAGCTCTCTGGCTTGTTCCAAGTGCTGATATAGATAGGAGTCTCATGTAGATAGGAGTTTCATTTCTGGAGAGCTTTGCCCTTTGTCAAGGACATGAGCCAACTTACTTTGTGCTGCTTTGGACACAGCCAGAAAAGCAAGCACAGGGTCACACTCTTTCCTGGGGGAGTAGCACAAGGAGATGCTCTTCTGCAGCCAGCATACAGGAGCACCTGCCTGTTAAAGCACTCCCAGAGAGGGCCAGAGCAGGGCAGCATGCCTCTGTGGAATCCTTTTCCTTGGTACAATGAGAGTTATTCACAAGAGTCCATTCTTTCTCTGGCTTCCAGGAACTATGGCTCCCCAGGAAGCCAAAGAAGTGTCTTTTTGGCTTACCTTCTCAGCATTACATCTTGCTGAGCTGGGCAGATTCTGCCCTTGAAGTCCTTTCAAGGGCTGAACTTGGCAAAGAGCCAGGCGCACCCAGCCTGCTGCCAGCAGCCTCTCGTGCCCCAGCACTGAGCTTTCTTGGATCTGTTCCTGGATGAGTGAAGGTGCTAAGCAAAATTTATACCAGTCTCAAGCAGGGATTAACTGTGCAATAAAAATGGTAATTCAATAATTTAATTCCCAGTTAATTCAGATAATAATGGGATTTTTTTTTTCCAGAATCAAAGTGGGAGAAAACACTTTCTGTGCATGGGACTTAAGGGTTTTAATCTAGGAAAAGTTCATTTTGGGACCACGCTATTTCTGGTTTTAGATTTGAAAACTCTTCTTCTACAGGAGCAGAAAAAACTAAGCATCCTTTAAGTATTTTTTTTTAAATCAGTGGGATCTGTGTTTGAGTGAGGAATGAAGGACTGGATATTCAGTGGGATATTTTAGGGAAAATTGCAATAAAAATTATATCCTAAAGCAAATGAACAAACACACCTACAGTCCCCTCAGTATGTCTGACTGATCATAATGCATGTCAAAGCCGAGTTTATGAGCCTGTGATCTGAGATTTCAGTTGTATACAGAATGAAATCACTCTACTGAGCTGTTCATAAAGCTTCAGAGAACTGAACTGCTAATCGAATGTGTCTTTGTTTCATTTATGTTTGATATTAATGCCTTTTAAGAGCAGACAATTTATAAAGCAATAAATCATGCTTTACAGTTGTAATTTATTCCAATGTCAAATAAAACATGTTGCATTTACTTTGTTTTTAGCATTCCTTATGAATCATTCACAAAGCAGTCGTGACCTGTGTGCGCTTTGGAAGCCCCTTCCTACGCTCATCTCTGGGATGGGGCTGGAAAGTTGGGGGTGGGTGTTGTATGTTTGCAAGTTAAAACAAGTGTTTCATTCCTAGATAAGGCTGCCGTCCAAGAGTCTGTCCCCTTCCTTCTTACAGCCCCCCTTTAGATACTGAAAAGCAGCTCTCAGATCTCCCTGGAGCCTTCTCTTCTCCAGGCTGAACAGCCCCAGCTCTCAGCCTGTCCTCGTAGGAGAGGTGTTCCATCCCTTGGATCATTTTTGTGGCCCTCCTCTGGATGCACTCCAGCAGGTCTGTGTCTCTCCTGCACTGAGGACTCCACATCTGGACACGGTACTCCAGGTGAGGTCTCACAGAGCAGAGGGGCAGGATCACCTCCATTGCCCTGTTGGCTGTGCTGCTTTTGATGCAGCCACGGTATGGTTGGCAAGGGCACATTGCTGGCTCATGTCCAACTTCCCATCCACCAGCACCTCCAGGTCTTTTTGGCGGGCCTGCTTTCTATCCTTACATTCCCCAGCTTGTTCCTGCTGATAGCAGGGGTTGCCACGACCCAAGTGCAAGACCTCAGATTTGGTTTTGTTGACTCATGAGGTTCACTTGAGCCCACTGTTTGAGCCATCTGTGCCTCTCTGGATGACATCCCATCCCTCAGGCATACTGACCATAACACAGATTGGTATCATCCACAAACTTGCTATGATCTGTGTAAGATTCTGTTGTTGTTCTGTTGCTGTGTTCTTGTATGATTCCTGTGATGTGATGTTCAGTGGCTGAAGGCTTCTCCCCATGCTTCCCTCCCAGTGCATCCGCTCTGAGAGGACATGAGCCGTGAGAAATGTGTGTGCTGGCTGTAGGGCAGTGGAGCCTAGTGCCCTGCCTGAGGGGGTCATTCCCAGAAGAAACGGTCAGCAGGGTGAGCTTGCACAGGCTCACATCAGGGGCAAAGCAGACTCAGGAAATACTCTGAGGTGTTGAGAGGCTTCTCACGGCTGGAATTTTCTGGTAAGTGGGGAATATCAGGCTGAACCCCTTTCGCTGTCTCCATGGCCTTCTTTCTGATGACGGCTTTCTGCGGCACCTGCTTTGTATGTTTTAAATTAGTGGCTTTAACCTCATGTAAATGAGGCCATTTGAGCCAAGGCAGCAGTGAAATGTAAGAAACACTGCACCCACCCAGAGCAAGTTTGGTGTGTGCAAAGAATCCATTCTGAAAGAGGTAATTAGAAAGGAAGGAGAATGTGGCCAGTGGCTGTCCTGAGCTGAGGAGCTGACTGGGCCTGGGCTGGGACCCAGGAAATAACCAGATTGGGTGAGCTTGGAAAAACCAGTCCAAGGGAGAAACCCCCTGGAATGTGCCAGCTGAAGGGCCGAAGCTCAGGGAGCAGCCTGTGCTTCGGCACCTGGAATGGAGGTTTGTGTCAGTTACATTTATGTTTCAAAACGAAAAACTGAGTGAGAATTAGGATTTTTCTACATCTTTTAGAAGTTTTCTCTTCTTACACAAGAAATGATTCTCAAATTAAACATGTTTCTTGATTGCCTGGGGGGGTTAGATGTCTTTTTTTTCTTATTCCCTCTGTTTTTACGGGGGACAAAGGGAATAATTAAACTTGGCTTAAATATAAAATAATCATGCAATAGCACATCAGATTTCTTGGTGTCTGTTTATGCAGTAATCCTTGGTTGGAGGAGAAGGGGTTTGGGAAAGACAGAGATACAAATAGAGACAAGCTGTCCTGACACTGTGTTTGTAGTATAACGTAAGTGTCAAGAGAAGAACACTCATTTATTGTTTGATTTTAGCATGAAAATTGCGATAACATTTGGCACTGCCTGAGAGCTACATTTCAAATGGATCAGGTTCATAATGATTTCTGGGTCTTTGGGAAACCAAAATTATTTTCACTATAATTGACACCATAATTTTCACTGTAAAGATCAGGCAGGTATTGAGGCAAAGCCAACCTATTTAGCACTGAAACAATCCAGGGTAGCACTCAGTAATTCTCCAATATTCTTGTGCTCTGTATCTTACTTACAACCTTTTTCTCTAATTCTAGCCATGCAGTGCAAGAAATACATGAAGTTTATTAGAGACTTCTCAATCAGTTGGTGCCTTCTGTGTTGCATTTTTCCAGATCTCTATGATATGGGTTGCACCAAGTCTCCCCAGCCTTCTGGCCTACTTTTCCATCCCTGCTGGGCTGGGTGCAGCTGTTGGCTGGTCTCACCACCCCCGTGCTGGTGCCCCATGCCAGGAGATGTCCCAGAGAGACAGGAGGAGTGTGCCTTTGATGCCAAGTGAACAAATAAGAGATGGCTGATGGATGCTGTCAGATGCACCTGCTTTGTTTTTTTGTTTTGCTTTTAACCACCACAGATATTAACACAAGGTACTACAGTGCAGCAGCTTGTGGTGAGAAAGTGGGGCTTTGCTGGCATCTGCTTGTAGTAAGACATTCTTGCATTGAGCAGATTCTTCCCAGATCAGTTTATGCTTGCACTGCCAGAATGGTATAAAAGGGTGGTGGAGCTGAGACTTGAGAAGAACACAGAATCCTTTGAATTGCATAAAGCGGTCATCAAAAACACACAATTACTTTTCATAACGTGCTTTGGAGTATTTATAGGTAGCACATAAATACAAATGATTCATAAATAATTGTCTGATCTCTACAATTCAACCAGAAATCCCTTTATGTCTATATGAAATGATAACCTCAGAAATAAAATTATGAAAATCTCCATTTTCTTGCTTGTGCAAAATGAGCACAAGTAGAGGTGCAATTTCAGCCTCATGCCTATTTTTACACTGTAATCATGTTACTGAACTCAAGGCCTGTCTAATCGCTAATCTTCACTTATGTGTGTGCCATATGGCTCATAGCTGAGCACCAGAGGACAAGGACTCTATTTGATGCATCACATATAATTACGGGTGAAAAAAGAAGAGTTATTACTGCATTTCACGAGAAGGTGAAAGCTGAGGCAAGGCTCACATTCCAGGCAGAATGACTGTGTTTCCTTTGTGAAGTCTTACTTCCAAGGACTTCAGAAGTAAGGTCAAGTTCCTCCTTCAAGTCACTGGCTAAAACCTCCCTCTGTCTGAGAGGTTTAATTAACAACCAGGAGAAAACCCTGATGGCACCATCCATTTTAAAGGTATTTGGAAGTGCTTCCTTCTTAAACACAAGTCTCCTGGATGCTCCCTTAAACACACCAGGCCTTGCCTGCTCGACCATAGCCTGGTCAATCCTCTGCAGCCTGCTCAATGCATCATGGCATGGCCATTCCACCATGGTCTGACCAATGTGCCATGGACTGGTCAATCCAACACGGCCCAGCCGTGGCCTGCTTGCCCTGCTCCTGGAGGAGGCAGCTATGGAAGCAAGGGGTCTCAACCAAAAGTGCCTGCACCTGAGAAACCTCGCCAAGGATTATTTCATTAAAATCCTCCCGCTCTCAACTTTAACTTTTTCTCTGCCATCAAAGTTTCTAGTCAAAGCTAGAGCTCTAAGGGGTTTGCTGCAGACAAACCTGACTAGGTGGCCAAGCTTGCTCTCACTGAGGACATATCTCAGGGCTGCACCACCAAATGTCTGCCATGAAGTGCAAGGCCATGCTCAAAGCATTGTGCCTAAAGCCACGTGTGTTTACTTTGCTAATTCAGAGTCTTACGCTGCTGCAGAAGGCATAAAGGAGATTCAAAAGTTGGAAGCTGCAGCCAAAAAAATCTGGGCTAGGACAAAGCCAGGACAGGTTTTCTCCAGATGGGTAACATGGTGCTCCCTTTTGGGCCTGTTTGAGGCAGGGCGTTGCTCGATGTGCTTCATGGTATCTGAGGCTTGTGTTACACGCTGCCAACACAGCCCCTCCTGGCCTGCAGTAATTATGAGAATGGGAGCAGCGCTGCTGAAGTCAGCAGGGCCGCAGCCCACACCTGCATGGAGTGCTCCCAGCTCTGCCGAACTGCAAAGCTTTGGAATTCGGGAGCTAAGGGCCAAAGAACTGGAGCTGTGAAAGACTGAGCATCTCCAGCTCTTCTGACAGCACTTCCTCCTGCTCAAACCTTTAAGCCATCACCCATGAGTCCCACAGAACCAACAGCCCCACAGAAGTGCTGTACTCCTTGCTTGGCACGCACAGATTTTGAGATTTCTAAGTAGAGGAGAGTGCCTTTGTAGGGGGCAAGCACAGACAGACTCCGGCTGCCCTGCCCTGGCACCCAGCTGGCCCATGCATGAATGCACGTTCATCCAGCATTGCCCACCTTGAAAAGGCACTTCTTCATGCAGGAGCACTTCACTACCCAGTGTCAGGCTGTGCGCTGTGCTCGGCTGCTCTACACACGCTGTTGGGCTCCACAGCACAGCTGACTCCTGCCATGCCAGCCTGCAGCATGGCCAGAAGACCTCTGGTGTTTTCATGTCTTAAACTGGCTATAATCTGGTTCTCTAATCTCATCTGACTGCTATGATCTTTTAGAGTGTTTTTAGCTTTCTTGAGGGTGGAGACAAGAGGCACAACAACACCTTCTGAAGAATGAGGCGTGTGGGCAGAACACAACTTGTATTGTTGCACTTGAAGCTGAGTTCTCATCCACAGGTTGCTTTGACTGGGGCAAGAACACAGCTCTGCAGCATGCCATGGAGGCCTTATGGTCTTAAGAGTTTTACTGCAAATGCAATTACCTGCATATGGAAATATTTAGAAGGTGGGAAAGCTTTTCAGCACCCTTGTCTTGCTTAACTTACCTCATCCAGTTTTGTCTGCAGTTGTGGTATGACTGAGCACCACAATCAGACCCAAATACAGAAACTTTTGTGCAGGCTTACAGGCTCTGATTTACTGTTTTGCTTGTGATGCTAAGTCTCAGTAATACTCTTTGAAAGTACTGCTAGAACTCCAGACCATTGGGCTCCTAGCACGAGGGGAATGTGACAAAGATTTGAACATCACAAAGGGCAGTGAAGCTAAATTCCTTCCTGGAGAAATGCTGTGCATGTCAAGGAAACCCAAGAGAACCAGTGCTTGGACCATGAGCCTTCGAGTCATCAAGCATCTCTATCTGTTCTTAATAGGTTTCCTTAATGACGCTGATTAGATTTTTAGAGAGGAACTTGCAAGAACTCATGTTACTGCTGAGTTTGCAGACTCATATCAACCAGTATTGCAAAGGGTTGCTCCCTTGCCAAAGACTGGAATATGTGGATAGCTGGAATAATTTTATTGGCAAGCATCTCCTGTAAAGCAAGATAGTGTGTTCTAGTGGTAACATAGGCAGAGCTTTTTGCTGTTGGTGGACTAAGAAAATGCCATCATAAGACACAAATGAGAGTGATGTTCAACCCTCAGCATTATGAAGGCACATAGTATTTTGTTTTGTGTTAATGTAGGTTTATGGTACTCAGTAACTCTTGGGAGTGACCCAACATGCAATACACCATGGCACATATAATTGTGAGAGCTGAAGTCAAAATTATTCACAGATCCATAAATCGTTCCCAAATTCTTTTTCTCTTTGTTTGCATGCTACATTAGCTAAGTGGAGCAGATATGCATCCCGATCCGCGGAATTACAAGCAGGGCCTGGAAATCAGGACATTTCTCAAGAGTTTCATCTTTGCCAGGCCAATGTTTTACTCCTTGTTTGCCACACTTTTGAAGCCTTCAGTGAGGATGATGTAAGCTTCCCAGGTGTGGACAAAAGCCAAAAGCCTTTAGTTATTCCTTGTTGTGTAGGGTTGACATGACTGATAATCTGAGAGGGAAGAACTATTGGAAAGAAAAAAAAAAAAGAAACACATCTAAGTTTCCTTCTAGTCAACCCCAGCAGTCAAACTGAAGCTGTCTGCCTTTGCAGAAACCAGATGCAGTCGGCTGGGAAGCTCTCTCATGTTGCCTAGGGCGTAGCTTTGATCAACCAACCTCGGCTTGCCTCTCACAAAGCTTTCTTCATGCACCTGATATAGGATCCTGCCTGAGATAATGAATCATGATGTATTTAAAAGAAATTAAAGGATTCGTGTTGAGCTCTGCGTCTAACCCAAGCCAGCAGCCTGATCACTCTTCCCATGCTCAGTGTGCAGGACAGTGACAATCATGATCATGGACGGAGCACCCACAAATGTAGGTCACTGCAATCTGAGAGACAGAATCAATATTTCAGGGTGCACTGTTCCCTCTAGCTTATAAACTTAATTGAAGGGAAAGGAGAGGTAAAATTAATTTTTAAACAACCTGTCTAGAGGGCAAAATCATCTTAATTAAATCTCATTCGTTCTTCCTCTAATCCAGCAGGCAGATGGTGTTTCCCTCCTGCACTTTGAAGAGGTTAGCCCAGAAAGGCTTCCAGAGAAAACAGATCTGAGGCTGACAGAGCTCCCCTTCAGACAGATTTCCACTGCGGGGATCACTGGCTCTGCCTGTCTGTCCTCAGACTGGCAGATTTGAAGACAACAGCCAGAATTAGAGGGAAAAGGCTCCTGAGGCTCCCAGCCCTGTCCTTCCATGGTGAAAGAAACAAAAATAAGGGCAGTCAGATATTATAGAAAATACTTTTTTTCCCCACATGAACAGTTGTTTGTTCTTTTTATTGACTGAGTTTTGAGCCCCCTTGCTTACATCCAGGCTGGCTTTGAGAGAGGAGGTGCTAGGAAAGGTGCCCCAACAGAAGGCTGCACAAAAATGGCAGCAACATGCACCCTCCTCACCATGCTGCGTTTGTTTCATATTTTCAGTCTTTACTCTCTGGCCATGAACACAGGTTGTTTTTTTTCCTCTTTATTTACTTCCACAGAACTGGAATTCCAGGAAAAACATATCCAACCATTACAAGGTTTGTGATCAAAGAGGTGAGAACTGGCTCTGCTTTCAGCCTGGCCTCTCCCTGACCACTCTGTTCTCCTGTTCCCACCAAAGGATGGGGCAGGGGCCAGCAGCAATAGCAGGGTGTCCTTCTGCAAGGCCTCTGGGAGTGGAAAGCTGTCAGTGCCCCCTGCCTCCCTGCTGGGGGTCTCTGCCAAGATGGAAGCAGCCAGGAAAGGAGAAATAAATGGGTCCCGGTTCTGCGATGGTGATGTTAAAGGATCAATATCCGAGAGGGGATCAGAGGAGGGGAAAGAAAAGAAAGTGAAGAGGCTGAGGGAAGGGAAAGGCAAAAGAGAGAAGCCAGGGACTGCTACCCCTCTGGGGGCAGCAGCAACTTTCTTCTGAAGGCCAGAAGCAGTGCATCTTTGAAGTTGTTTCAAGCTGAGTACATTAGAGCTCTGGGGGTGTTCACATAACAGAGATGCCTGGTAGCGCTGCCAGGGATTGTGTAAGGGCTGCCATGAAGTCAAGCAAGAATGGGATTAAGGAGCCACTCCCCAGCTAGCAGAGAAGTTGAGACTGCCAGGCAGGGCCCCACTTGCTAACCAACTGTAGAGGTGAGGTAGAACAGCTGGAAATCCACTCCTCTGGCTGTGGGAAGATCTTGCGTCCATGCCACACTGAGCCTGTCCACCTCCTGTGAATCGTTAGAACAAGACTGAATTCAAGACCCTGATCCACAGAGCACCCTCAGCAGCCTGCTCCTCTCTGCCCTGAGGAGACTGTCCCCAGAGCAGGACATCACCTGAGCTAATTGGTTGTTGTGTGGTTGAGAAACAAAGTGGTGCATGAGGGCTCCTGGTGCGTTGACGAGTATCTCAAACTGATGTGAAATTACTCTTTATTTGTCCATTAATAACACATTTTGAGATGTATTATTTAACCTCACATGGACACAGCACCACTCAGCAATAAATTACACCTGTATAAATCTTTATAAATATCCTATGTTATTAAACACGTATCCTGAATGCAATGGCAAGACAGGAGTGTTCCTACAGCACTGCTTGCTGCAGCCTGGGAAACAGATGAATAAAGTTCTTTGGTGTCTGCCTTTTTGGCAGTCTTCCTCGTGCATCCAGCAGACACAGTTGTACACAGGACACTGAAGAAGATAAATGAGCACTTGGCATGACTGCTGAGACATGTCACCTGTACTGCATCCAAAAGCTTCGAAGGCATGTCTTTCAGAGCAGTGCTGTCACATGCTACAGCCAGCTGGCCATGCGACTTATGGGACGTGATGCAATGTTTCCCTGCATGTCCTTACCCAGGTGTATTTTGATGCCATTTCCCTGGTGATTCAAAACCTGTTTCTTCATGCTTCACAACTACGTGCTACTTGCTGGGGACAACTTGCATCATCTGTTTCCATTTGTGATAGTTAGGTGAAGAGGAATGTAGCAAGATTTCAGGTTTGCTAGCGCCACACCTCAAAAATCTCTTCTTGAAAATAGCAATGTACTTACAAAACAACAAATGCTGGATATTTTTATCTGTGTATTTTAGATTTCTGATTCTTCAAAATACGGCTAATCTAAATTTTCCACTTTGTGAATATGAGTACTGGATACTTTCTTTTACAAAAATCACAGAATCACAGAATGGCTTTTGGGTTAGAAGGGACCTCAAGGATCATGAATCTCCAACCCTCCTGCCACAGGCAGGGCCACCAACCTCCATATTTAATACTAGTCCAGGCTGCCCAGGGCCACATCCAACCTGGCCTTGAACACCTCCAGGGTCGGGGCATCCACAACCTCTCTGGGCAGCCTGTTCCAGCACCTCACCACTCTCTGGGTAAAGAACTTAAAACATGGAATGGTTTTACTCTTGCGTAATTATGAGCATGCAGGAGCTGGAGCATTATGGAAAACATCAAATCTTTGGCTTTCTTGATAAAATTACAAGAATGGCAATGCTGACGTTTAATAGAATAAGAAAACATTTTCTTTTATCTATATCTATGTCATTTAATGGCAACAATATATCTTCGAATTGAGCCAAGACTGGCAAATTTCAGTTTTCCTGGAAGAGATTTCTCAAGATTTTACTGGTAACTAAGAAGGGGGCAATGTCATAGCACATAAATCACAGTGTTTGCTACCCACAAATCAATTTATAAAGCATGTTGGGCACCAGAAGATAGCTCAGCACAAGGCTGAAGATAGCAACAAAGTTCAGATTCGTCTGAAAGAACTTGATGGATGGGTTAAAAGACATGCTATTAGTTCAGACAGAAAATCTACAGGAAGGGCAGACCATGTAACGGAGCATCCTGCAGAAATATGTAGTTATGCTGAAGACTGAATTGTGAACTGGGCAGTGGTGTGTGGCATGCTTCTGCAGCTGGGCCCACAAGCACTAAGTACAATTTGTCACCTCCTGCCTTAAAGGTTAGGCAGAAAAGGCTTTACAAAGGCTTTCATGGCAAAGGGGCTTAGAGGCAGGAATTGTCCTCCAAGTGAAGGGCAGCATGCCATACGTTCCCTTGGCTCCCATGGCACTCAGGGTTTGCTGAGTGCACGAGGGGCTGCACTGACTTTGGTTGGTGTCTGAGGGTTTGAACGGAGCCCAAATGGAGTTTGAATGGGCTGGTCAGAGGCTGCTTTAGCTGACACCCCGTGTTGACAGTTATATCAAAATTTGCCCATGGGGGATGTTTTCCATGACGGCAGTTATTCACTATGTGGCTTGGACTTTGGCATGTGTATTTTTTTATCACTGTTAATTATTACTCTGCACTGCAAAGTACAGGCAACTAGCAGCTCAGCTGCTTACCTAACCCAGCAGGAGTACCTTGCACAGGAACTCCTCGTTGTCTTCTGAATATTACTTTGGATTTCGGTCTGAGGAATATCTCACAGCAGGGGCTTCTGCAGTTCAGAGAAAAAACAAAATGTTTCCCATTTCCAGGCCTCCGTGTCAATGCATTTCATCTTGAACAAAGTGGCAGGTGAGGCAGAACTTTTCCACAGTTCACCCAGCAGTAAAATGTGGTCAGTTTTCCCAGGTAAATTGGTTAATTCAGTGTTCAAGTACTGACTTAAGGCCTTCAACCTGGAAACCTTCACTCCTGTAGTGAAAGATACTGGAATTGAAATCAGTATGGAAACATTCCTTATAGAGCCTTGGGGCTTCATCGTGCCCCGCACCCATCAACCATCCCTGCAAACATCTGCATAGAGAGCAGGTTTAATTCTCTGCAGTTTGCTTTGTCAGCCAGAAGCACAAGCACTAAGAGGTTCTCAGACTAATTTCTACATCACTGTTGTATTATCCTACCTGCAAAATTAGATCTGTGCTGAAATAAGTAATTTGGAAGGCGAAATGTCAACATATATTGCCTACATATTTTATTGCCATAAATAATTGGACTTATTATCCAGTGATAATGAGCTACCTCTTATTTTGGCTGAAGCAGCAGCAGTGATTCCCAGGCAGGTGGGCTGGGTGGCTGTCTGCCAGCGTGCTCTGCTACTGAGCATTTCAGCCACAGATTTGGTCTGCGCATCAGCATTTGTCAGCATCATCAGTTTAAAATCCTCTGCATGTTGAGCCTCTAGGACGCTTCCTGAAGGCTTCTAATGAATGACAGACTTCTGCCACAGGACAGTCTAAGGCCTAAACTGAGATACAGTCCTGGCTCAAAATCTGCAAGATGGGTATTTTCTCTGCCCAAACATGAAAAGAAGGATTTAACAGGCATATGCTAAAAGTTATTGTCAGCAAGTATTTGTGTCTTCTTTAATATTGTTGGAATGTGTGAGCTTTAATGTTTTTGTGTGCACTTCAGGGCTCATTGAAGAGCAATGGTGTGTACTATCAGTGTCACCAGGGGTACAATATGTCACTTGGATCAGTTTTAAAGCAGCCCAGCTTTCTGCACAGGCCTCCCAGACTGTGTTTCAAAGCTGTGCTTGGGAACCTGAGCTGCTCCAGCCATTGCTCAAGCCAATGAGAACCAGCTTGTTCGAGGTGTGGTTACACACACCCTGTTCTGCTCTATAATTCATGGTAATTATATGCCGGCTGAAAACACAGAACAAAACCATAACTAGAAACAGATAGTCTGGGAACAAAAAAATCTTTGGTCTGTCACAGTTTTTAAATAGCTGTCACTTGTTTCCTCCTGCAAAAAGCTGTGGCTAAAACACAGCTGGACTCTGATTTCTTGTCTGCAAAGGGCCTCACCCTTGCAGAACCTCCCCCAGAGTGGGCATAGGAAAAGAAAGAGGTGTCCTGGAAGCCCAGCCCTTCAAGGCTGATGTTAACACAGTTGCTCTGTCTTAAGAGGCAGAGGCTTCCTTCCCCAGCCCTTGGAGGTGCCTCTGGTTTATGTGTGGAGTCAGTGGACCCGACCAGGCAGCGGAACCTCTCAGTCTGAAGGGCAGGGCTGGTGGCTTTGGTTTCCTTATAAATCCAAACCTTGGTGTCAGACTGTAACGAATCCTTGGTGCCAGCAGGGATCTCACCTGCTCCTGGCTACACACTGCGTCCTGCGCAAGGCCATAAACCCAACCTTTGTGCAGTCACCAGTCCCTTATTGCGCCTGGTTTAGTCATAGCAGAGTATGAATTGGCTTTGAATTGCTGGTTTGGTTTTTATTTCTTAGGAGTTTCTTTGATTCCTAAGGAGAAAAGCATGAACTCATAACTCTCCCAGAAAGAAGTACACAGGCTATTTTATTTAACGTAGCTGCAGTACAGTATTTTTAACAATTAGTCCGTACTAATTAGCTAATTATGTTGTCACTAGTGAAATAATGAATAGATGTTAAATTCTATTGCTCAGTGCAATGACAGAATCAAACCCACGTGCAATGAGATAACACTCCCTGCAGTCACTCCCAGTTTCCCCACAGTTGCTACTACAGGAAAGATGCAAAACCAGAGCCAGCCTTTTCCAACTTATTTCATCCCATGACATCATGTAGACACCATATCCCTTACAGAGCCACAATGTCAACCACTGCTCACCCACAGACTTCAGCATGGCCACAATGGTTGGAGTTTCTTGGACACGTTGGGTCAGGAGTGGATATTTGGTGATCTGGACATGTGTTCAGCTCTGCATATATCCCATGTCATTGTAGTGTGAGCTCTTGGGAGCCCATTTTTCCCGTGTGTGCTTGTGGAAGGAGCAGTACATCCATGGGAATACAATGTACCTGGCTGGTAGTTCCCATTAACAAGTAGCTGGTGAATGCGATTACAGACATCTGCCCTATGTATATGTGCTCTAATGAACATGCATCCATGCCATGACATGTCTTTGTTCTAGAGCCAAGGAGTTTTGATACAATGAGAATGTCCTTCATGTAATATCACACACATATTTTCAAGAGAAAAACCTGCCCAGTGGGATGGTTACAGACATCCTGCATCAGGTTTATTTGGCAGCCTCCCCACTGATGTCCCATGGAGCCCAAGCAGTAACTGGGCACTATATGGTCACAGACCATACTCACACTTTGTACATTCTTATATAACAGCATGTGCGTATGTCCACATGTACACACTAGTACATGCAAATTCTGCTGACTTCTCTTGGTAAAGGGCATAAATATATTAGACTAAATCAAGGTTCCTTTCATTAAAGTTAAAAGAAAAGCATTCCTATAAAGAAAAGCATCCAAGTCAAGTTGCCTGAAAATTTGAAAAGAAAAATCCTGTACCAGGTAAGAAATGGTCACAAGTGGTATCTGTGGGCGGCAGTGGTTGCAGCAGTGAAGGTACAGGTACATGGCAGAAAGGTGCAGATAACCCAGATCACTTCTTTCTCAGCTGAAGAGAACCTATGAGGAGGCTGCTGGATAGGGAAAAATGCAGGATTATAAAGTAGAAATAAAAACCTCTACGGAAAAATTTGGTTTTGCAAATCAGAGGATGTGAAAAAAATCTGAAGAGCTGATTTTTATCACCTTCCAGTCGGGATGTACGGTGCGATGCTGAATAGCTTCATAGGTAGAAGACATAAGCCCATTACTAGATTAATTGAATCATGGTAGCATGGCTCATGAAGATCACTTAGGAAACTCAAAAATGTAAATGCAAGACATTTTACTATAGACATCCTTATGTAAATTAACCCACATAGCCAATGCTACAAGTATCTTCAAGTCTGGACCTATTTACATAATACATAACGACAGCTGATGCAGAATCATTCTGAGTTGATTTACCTGTTTCTTCCCTTCTTGTGATATTTTAATTACACTGTGACAGAAAACGTGAAGCTGTGAGTCAGAACAGAAGGTGTTCAATGTTAAAAATATGAATACAAACATTGTATGGATTCATAACCAAAAGACATAAACAAAAGCAGCAAGGTGGGTTTTAACAATAAATGCAAAAAAAAAAAGAATTAAGGTTACATATATGTATGTCATACATTAATGACAACGAAGGCAGCTCTCATGGAAAGCGATGTTTTCATTGAAGATCTTCCTCCTGCAGATTTTGATTTGAGAAAAGGCAATAAAAAAGCATAGAGCTTTCACCTGCATCAAGACAAGCTTAGTAGCTTGGCACAAGTTGTAGAATCAGAAAGTAAAGGCAAACAACCATCTGTTTTTCAAGGTGCAGGGATCTGGTCGTCTGCTTTTCCAAGCCTGCTCTGTGAGTGTTGATTAATGTTTTCCAGTCCGGTGAAAGCAGCAGGGCCCATCAGTGAGGCACAGATCTCCTCTGTATGAGTAAGGGCGGTAGAATCTGGCCTGAATGAATCAGAGTAACAACCTTAATTATGCTAACGGGGTGCCCAAGGCATTGCCTCGTTCAGGCTGCACAGAACGGAGAGATGTCGGGCCCTGGGCAAACCAGCTGCTCTTCTCCTCGGGAGCTGGGATGCCCCTTGCTGCTGAGCAGCACACGGTGGGAGAACGCCGAAATCTGAAGAAGGGCATAGGACAGCACAGCATCAGCAAGCAGCGAGTAGCACTAGGTGGTGCTCTTTTCTCCACTAAGTTACTACTCCATGGGGTGTGAGAAGAATGGGCTTTTCTTCTTTTTTGGCTTTCTTTATTGTTTTTAAATGACGTTGTGCCCTATTTACTCCATCAGGATCTTCTCAAACAAGAGAAAACCCATAAGCAGAAATATAAAGTGAAAACCAATGCTTTCCTGTGTTGATTAGTCATCTTCTGTGAGCCTGGAGACATCCATCAGGCTGTGCAATCAGGTTGCTTCAGGTTCTTTTTTCCCGGTGCTGTTTGCAGTGTCCTGGAAGTGAGGGAATCTTACTTCCATAGAGAGATTCTCTCCTATCTGCACACAAGTCACTGTTGAGAAATCTGTTCCTGAGTCCATGTTGCCTTTCCCTTTGTGCCCTTCTCAGCCATGGTCTGCATTCCACCCTAACCCACCCTTTGTTCACTCCCTCCAAATATTTGTTTATTTAGTTATGTTCTCTCTGGCTGTTATTTAGCTGGGTATGCCTATATATATAAAGTTATTTCAAGTCTTTTCCCTTGTCATTACAATGCTTCCTCATTCCTGCTGGTTTCTCAGTGTACAGATCTGTCAGTGCTGTTATCAGCAGCCTCGTGAGAATCTTTGCTGAAATCTGTATTTTCCATGAAAAGGCAGACAAAGGGATAATGACATCAGCAGTTACAAAAAGGTCTAGAAAGATCCCCTAAGACAAAGCAACTCATGGATAACGAGCAGCAAAAGAAATTCTGGACACAAAGACAGAGGAAAACAATTTTTCATTCTGGAAAAAAAAAAAAAAAAAAAAAGAAAAAAGAGCTCATTATGTACAGGAAAAAAGATGTTAAATTAGGGATAATGCATGTCAGCTCAGTGCCTGTCCAGGAGGCAAACACAATCTTAGGACCTATTTGCAAAAGGACTGGGAAAAACAGAGTGCACTGCTGTGCTCTGCTAAATATCCATGGTGCGCCTAATCATGTGTGCAGCTTCCAGTGCAGCCACCCGAACTCAGGCAAGATAGAGCTGGAAAAGCTCCACAGAACGGCCATAGAAATGTTCAGAAATGATGGGAGGAGAAGTTAAATGGCATAAGACCCTTCTGCTGGAAAAAGGGATTGCTGCAAAGCCATGGCTGGTTGGCTGCCCACTCTTTCTGTCAGTGCCAAGTTAGTGCCAAGGACTATCTGATTTTGTGCACTTTTTGGAGTGAGCCCTTTTGGTGTTATTCCATATTGTTAATCCAAACAATTCTTTAATTCCTAATGTAGTAATGAAATCTTCTGTTTTTCTCCATCCCTTGGTATCAATTATTTTTCTGAGCCTAAGTGATAGCTTGTTAAAGCCAGTTCCCTTTCAAGCACATCATGGTTGTATGAGACTTTGGTGGGAAGAGCACTGTTTAGGCACTTTATCCAGCCAAACCACAGGAGATGGATGTCCTGCTGGGTCAGACCAAAACCCAAAAATGCCACATGTGCCCAGCACTGGTGATGGTCCTGGTGTAGCTGCACAACAGCCCGCACAGGCTGGCCAAGCACAGATCTGAAAGACCCAGATGGGTCTGGGAGGTCCCTGCACATGTACCTGACATCTTCCTCTGGCCCAGACTGCTGAGATCACAGGCATTGACCTGTCTGTTCCTTTTATTAGCTGGTAATGGAGATGTTGTTCACAAATCTTGTCTAATCCCTTCTGATGCCTGCTAATAGTCTGCTTCCCCAACCTCCTGTGGCAATGGATTCCAGAAGTTTGTTGCTGCAGTGCAGGGACATGCTGTCCCATTTCAGCAGCAAACTAAATACTTGCACCTTGTCCATGGGAACCAACTGAAATAAGATTCAGTCCTTAGCTGTTCTGCCTATTATCCTTTGGCCCAAGCATTCCCAAACGATACATATGCAGTGAGTGGTATGAAAGCTACTTTGAATAAGTATTAAGGAAAGCAAAGCTCAACATGCTGCATTCTTCCATAGGAAGGTGATGCCTCATCTCTGCCTTGGATAGGAGAACTGGAAGCACAGATTTTCCTGGCAAGGAGAGGTGAGCCTTGCAGGCTGCCACAGTCCTTATAGCAGTGGCTTCTGTTGCTGCTGCACCACAACACAATTCTTTTCCTATAGCAGTGGTCCTTCCATAGCAAGCTCTATCTGGAATCTCCTTATATGAAGCTTGTCACAACTCTGTTGCAACTACTTATTTTAATTTCATGAGTTTGTGAGATTGCCAAGCCGGTCTGCATATACATGGAGAATAAAACAACTTGTGCCATGCTTAATTTACAGCTGTCATCTCTTAATTTCTAAATTCCATGATGCTATCAAGCTGAATACTCTCAGTTTGTTCTTGCAAGATCCATTCTTTGCCTGCCCAACCCTCTGTTTTGCAGGTGACACACCACCCACTCGCTCTCCGCCAAGCTCCAGCGCTGCCTGTGGCTTGTGGTCCCAGTACTGTGCAGGCAATTAGACATTTCTTCACCTGTCTTCCATCCTTATTTTCTGTTATACCTATTTATTGTTTCTGTTGCAGTAATGCCTAAGGACGCCAAGTAGGAAATGGGATTTCGTCTTTAAAAAAATTGTGAAACAAGCACAACCCCAAGGAACTCGCAGTCTGGGGCTTAAACACACTGTGTCTTGTGAATACATAAATGAGGTTTGTGAGAGCAACACAAAAGGGCAGGGCGATGCTAAATCTGCCCACTGACCTACCTCTACTATTAGCTGTCAGCAGGCTCTGCAGGAAAACGGAAACTTTCCTGACCTCATTGGAACTAATTTCATCAGAGCATTTTCCCAGAGGTGGAGAACTTAAAATTGATTTAATCTGGAATGTGCCAGGGTTTCGATGCTCACTATTTAAACATGTGAGCTAATTTTTTGTCTTATCTAGAGCAGACTGGCACAGCTGCTGACAGGAGGCTGCCTTGCCACCGCAGATACTGTGTGTGTGGGATTGCTGCCTTTTGGTACCTTCTGCAAATGAAGTCTGAACCCAAAATTGACAGCGTGGTGATGATGGGGGAAGGGTGAAGGACAGAGGAAAGATGAGGATACTGTTGGGAGGGATATTATGAAAAGCCCATCATGTTGGGTAACTGTATCCTAAAGGCAAGATTGGTATTGTGCAACTCTGACGCATTCAAGTCTGAACAGCTGGTTCTGGTGAGAGGCAGCAGAAATGAATTTCCCGTGCAGCTTTTGTATTAATAATTCATCTCATTAAGGTGTGGTCTAACAACACTAGCACAGGCCCCTGAATCAGCCCTGATACTGGTTCTGACAACCATTTCTTCTATGGACACCTCCAATTCTCATTTTCTTCTTGCCCCAATTTCCCCATGAAAAAATGAGAAGAACTGTGCTTCCTTTGGCTCAAACTGTAAGATAGTTGGCCTAATGTGCTCTTCCTTGGAGACTTTTTTAGTCTTTCCCATTAGCATGGAGAACGCACAACACTGTTATCTTGATCTAGTAGAATTTGGGATTCTATCAAGACATCAGTGAGTCAGGCCCAAGTATCAGGCTTAGAAACACACATTTCTGATCCATGGCACAGAGTCCCCTGCAGGGACTGGTTGCACACTGGAAGGTGTTTAATAGCCCAGAGCCACAGCAAGACCTCATCCTTCTCAGACTTGGGTTATAACCTTCCCAATACTGTGCAGGTTTGAATAGCGTTATCACAAATCATCAAAATGAATTACATTATTGTAAACACAACTGTCTGATCTATTTTTTTTCTCTCCTCCATTATTTACATCCTTTCTGTAAATACCTGAAGGGACTTCCAATCAGCAGGGTAAATTTACAGGATTTTGCTGTAAAAAGCTGATTCCAACTTTCAGTTAACAAACAAATTCTTAAAACTCTGTGGCATAGAAGGCAAATTCATCCTAGACAAACCCATGTTCTTGAGCCATGTGTCTGTTACGATCCCTCTTGGGGAGGATTTATTCAGAGATGTATTTCAGCCTTCTTCATTTTCTTCTAGTCTAGCAGCAGCAATTTATGTGTGTTACACAGCTTCATGCAATGTATACATTTATATCAAAACATTTATCTTGGTATAACCATCTTAGTGCAGACTACAGTTGCACTACTGCAAGCTACCTCAATATTTAGGTCCTGAAGAAAGAAAAACAAGTGTATGTGTATCAGCACATTTTTGTTACATAGCACAAACACACTGAGCTGCAAAGAGAAGAGAATGACTGCTTTGTTACAGTTTTGTACTGTTTTGTTAGCAGTGGTGCAGTGATACAGTGCAGTTTTTGTGCACAGAAAGCACTAGTTCATGAAGAAATTATTTCTTCATTGAATGTGATTGTACAGCTGGCAACTCTGTTCCCACTGAATCTTCTTCTCAGCTCCAGATACGATCCCTTAGTCATGTTTCTTTCCATTGTATTTTCTCTTCTCCGGTTCATTTAGTTTCTGGAAGGTAGATAGGAAAGATCCATCTCATTTTTTCTTGCTCTGGAGGTTCCCAGTGCTTCCTAAGCTCCAGGAACAACCCTGCAGAGCCATCACTTGGCTTTGACTCCAGAGATCCCTCTTCCTTCTCCACCCCATCCCTTCTGTTTTCTCTACCACTCTCTCTCCAGAGTTGTCTATGCTAAACCAGCTTGTTTCCTTTCCTTATCTGCTGCTTCTCTGATTATGCAAACATGATCTTGCACTCCCTTCTTCCTTGTCAACTCTGAATGTACCTTCCCTCGTCCCATATGAGCCAAGAAACATTTTTCTGTAGCAGTTTGTTTTCAACATTTACTGGAACCAAAGGCCCCATGGTACCTTCCTGCCTCTCACTTTAGAATGGCTTAACACCTTCCTCTGTGCTTTATCAAAAATCTCCGTGAGTGATGAGAAGAAAATAGAAAGCATTTGAGATGTCTTTGATAAGCTTAACTACTTCCAAAGACCTGCAGTTTGAAATAAGGAAGCCAGAGAAGAAAAACCTACTTCAAAAAAATCCATCAAAATCAAGTTCCAACAGTTTCTGGTTCAGTTTAGCATGGGGAGAAGATCTTTGAAAGGCTGGCTGCAGAAAAGCTTAAGTTTTGTGAAACCCTGAGGCATCACATGATATAAATAAAAACAGAGGTTTGACTTTGCCAAGAATAAACCTGGAAGCACTGTGTTCTTCGAATTTAAAGAGCTTAATGTTCATAAAAATAGAGTGATTACTGCTAAAGAATGAATATTGCTGACTTGATTTCAGTCAGCAACATCAGTTGAAACCCAGTTTCACGAGAGTTCAGTCACCCTTCTTGTGTCAGATGATGATGGAATACCGCTAATTGTTGGGTCATAGAGCTTATAGAGTTATGACAGACTCAGGCAAGTAAAAACTTATAGAGAAAATCTGTGACCACTTACACGAGGAGCAAAAATCTCTTCATTTTTTTCCCCACTGCCATGTAAATGTGAAGAAAAAAATTACTCATTAGAATGCATATTTTCTGTAGGGTTTGCATACATATTTAGGCTCCACAGTGTGTCTTTCCAAAATTATGGAATACATTGTGGGTGGTATGTAGTTAGTTTACTTATCATACAAATTCAAGAAGACAATATTCATTAATAAGTTTATATCCTAACCATTTCCACTACTTAGGAGAAGAAGCACCAGAGAACATGACAGCTATATTCTGAAAGTGAGGCTGTTATCTGATATGGTTTTCATAGAATCATAGAATTGCAGAATGGCCTGGGTTGCAAAGTTCCACAATGCTCATCCAGTTTCAACCTCCTGCTATGTGCAGGGTCACCAACCAGCAAACCAGGCAGCCCAGAGCCACATCCAGCCTGGCCTTGAATGCCTCCAGGGATGGGGCATCCACAGCCTCCTTGGGCAGCCTGTTCCAGTGTGTCACCACCTTCTGTGTGAAAAACTTCCTACTAATATCTAACCTAAACCTCCGTTGTCCCAGTTTGAAACCATTTCCCCTTGTCCTATCACTATCCATCCCTGTAAACGGACATTCCTCCTCCTGTTCCCTCAACCAATCCCTGTTTCCTCAATCTTTCCTCATAGGAGAGGTGCTCCAGCCCTCTGATTATCTTAGTGGCCCTCCTCTGGACCCACTCCAAGAGCTCCATGTCCTTCTTGTACTGCGGGCCCCAGGCCTGGAAACAGTACTGCAGTTGGGCCTCACAAGAGCTGAGTAGAGGGGGACGATCACCTTCCTCTTCCTGCTGGCCACCCCTTCTTTAATGCAGCCCAGAACACAGTTGGCCTTCCGGGCTGCAAGTGCACACTGCTGGCTCACGTCCAGCTTCTCATCCACCAGGACCATCAAGTCCGTTTTTTTTTTTGTACAATTAAATCTTAAATAAAAACAAAACAATATCAAAATATTATGAGATAGATCCTCATGGTTGTGAAATGTCAGGACAAACTTCTCTAACTTTCTATTATTTCCATTGGTTCTTCTCAGAACTAAATGGTACTTTCAGCAGGTCAAAGAAGATACTGTTAACCCCCTTACAATGGCCCTAGCTCCTAAACTTCTGTTTGAGCTTGCTTAGTGAGCACTAGAAAACTGTCATAGTTGAAATACTTAAAGTGAAGGCTCCACTATTTTAAGTGGACTTGCGGTACTCTAATTAGGCCATTTCATAATCAGCTGGTACAGTGCTGACATGGCCTAGACAAGTAGTCCACAGGCATGACACAGTTCAAGACAGGTCTCGGACACGTAGATGGGATCTGCTTGCGATTAGTGTGGCAGATTGCACTGCAGTCTATTGAGATGCTCATTGAGGTCGTGTACAGCTCACGATTTTAAGCTCTATAATTTCCAATGCTTGCTTGAGGAACTCTGTGAGGAGATTCAGCATGTGGGCAGAGCGTGTGCGCGCGTGCGCCTGTGTTTGTCAGTCATAGCCCTTGCCCTTCCAAATGCAGATCTTTCTTTGGTTGCCCCAGTGAATGGCACGTGGCACTGAGTCATGTGGCAGGAGAATGGAGGGGGTGAAAGTGCACCAGCTGTGACAGTGCTGCTGCCAGGGAAGGCAGTCCCTTGCTGTCCTCTGAGCAAGGATCACAGACAGAAACTCTCCTGCTACTCCCTGGCACTGCAGTTTGTGCCTTTTATGAGAACAGCTGATCTGGAAGTGAACAGATGTGCAGGTCCTATTGTGGGCACGGCAAGGGGAACCAGGAAATGGGACTTCCACAGCTCTTTCTTTTGCTTCGAGATTTCGTAAGTCTGTAAGTGTTATGATACAGCTTTATTAAAGATAAATCAGACATTGGTGATACTTACACAGTGAGGGACTGATCGTGCCTTACTTATTGAAGTTAATCCTTCAGTGAGGTGAATAGGGTGCTGGAGAGCAGAAAGCATCTACATTTTAAGAAATAAAAAGCGGGAGAATTGTAATTTTCCTGAGTCAGTAAACATTATAGCACAATACTTTTTTACATTGAAAGAATGAGGAAAAGCCAAAATAAAGCACTTCATTTTAACAAAAGGCTTGTGCGTGTTCTGGAGATGGGGGTACAGAGAAAATGTGTCACACAAGGGATAGAAGCTATGTCTTTTTCCTGCTTTCCATCTGGATGGACAAAGAGGAGGCAACTCACATGAAACATGGCGAGAAGCTACATGTACTTTGCTGTGTCAGTTTCAGAGGAGCGTTGCACTGGGTTGAAGTATTTAAGATAGAAAACATGCCTATGATACAGTAGGACCAAAATAAACATAATTGAGAAACATTTACTCCCCAAACTACTTCCTACAGCCACCTTATCACTTTCTCTTTAATCGCAACGTGGACAACAAATCCTCGCCATGAGGGTAAATCCTTTACAGTTCAGATGCAGACACTGACCCACCTGTAGTAACGTTAAGCTTAGGAGGAACTCTGCCAGACTCAGCTTGCTTAATTCGTTTCCAATGCAGATCACAGAGGAAGGGATGCGGTCAGGCAGATAAGCGACCAGGGACACGCGAGAGCTCACACGTGTGCTCATGCTCAGGGTGAGGCCGCCGTGCTGGGGCCCACCCAGCAGGAGATGCTGCCCAAGTGCAAATGCGGCTTTAATGCCTTCGTTACATTAGCGCCGCGTCAGCAGAAAAGAAGCATCGGATACATTTGGATAAGAAAGTATCCACTTTACTGAAGCTGCGAGAGCCAAAGCATAATAACCTTCGTGCTTGCCGTGTTTGCTTAAGCGTTATTTTTAGCTGGATTTGTAAATGCGATGTAAATAATCGCTGATAGCCCAACGACGCTGCACGCCAGGACGGGCCGCAGCGGCTCTGCAGCAGCTCAGCACCCCGCCCGGCTGAGCAGCCCTCGCCGCAACGCCCGGCCGCTCGCACGGCGAGCTCGTGGGCATCTCGTTACGATTCCCCAAACGGATGGAAAACCCTCCCGAGGAATGCGGATCGTTTGGGGGCAAAATAGCCGGGCTCGTTTCCCGGCTATTCGCATCGGGAATGAACGCTGCCCGCCCACCCGGCTCACAACCGAACGCCGGGCGCTCGGTGAAGGCGGCGGCAGCAGCGTCGGGCTCCGGCAGCGTCGGGCTCGGGCGGCGGCAGCCCCGCGGCCGGCGGGCACGAGGCTCCTGAGGGGCGGGCAGGCGGGAAGGAGGCAGCGGGGGGCGAGCGCCGCGCGCTCCCGTCGGGCCGCGTGCCCGCGCCGTGCCTACCGCCGGCCCGGGGCGGGGCCGTGACGCATTGCGGCTGGAGCGGGCCCGGGGCTGGGGCCGGCGCCCGGGGCTCGTCCCCCCGGCCGGCGGACCGCAAGAGCGAGCGACGGCGCGACGGCGCTCCCCGCCCAGGGACTGGCGGGGCCGCAGCGGGGCGGGGGCAGAGGAGCGGCGGTCCCGCCCCGAGCTCCGCGGCTCTACCTTAGCCGTTCCGGCACCTAAAATGGCTGGAGCGCGGCGCTGCGGGAGGTGAGCGGAGTCGCGGCCGCCGCCCTCAGCTCCTCCCGCTCGGCCCCGCTTGCGGCGCTGCCCGCCACCCGGCAGCATGTCGGCCGGCCAGGACGAGAGCTCGGTGCGGGTGGCCGTCAGGTAAGCGGCGGCTGCAGGTGGGGGAGCGGGGCGGCCCTCCGCGGAGCTGCGTCCGCCCAGAGGGAGCGCGCCGCCGCTGGGAGCTCCGCGCGGGGCCTCATTCTGACTTCTTTTTTTCCCTCGGAAGCGGCGGAGAGGTGGAAAAACGCTTCCCGAGGCCGCCTTGCTCGTCGAGTCGTTCTCGGTCTCGCGCTTTCAGCCGTATCACCGCAAAGCTCCCGCTAATGACGGCCCCACAGCCGCTCCTGCGCTCCGCGGTGCGAACCGCGCGGCTGCTTGCAGCAAACGGCAGTTTGTGTAGGAGCCGTGCTGGGAACGGAGCTTCAATCGTTCGGGAACATCAGCTCATTCAAATTACGCTTTTTTTTAATCGGAGATAAAAATCTGGTGTTCGGCAGCGAGCTCCTGGCTCTTCTCGGTTTTCTACGTGAAGATGTTACGTTTGAAGAACTTCCAGATTAGCCTACGGATGTCTTAAGTTTCAGGATGCCTTTACATAATTCAAATATAAGAGGAAATAGACCTGCACGCACGCACACGTACAGCAGAATGCACGTGTTTGGGTTGGGGTCGTGGTACTGAATGGGGATTGTGGGTTTTTTTCCCCTCTAAAGAAGGTTCTCTGCGTTACTTGCTGCTGCTCTGGTGGCACACGCGGTCAGACCTCGGGCAAGGTCTGTCTCTCCATTTGGGCTTTGCAGCCTCCGCATGCGCTTCACCTTATGCCTAATTCAGGGACTGCACAGGAAGACAAAGCAGGTGGATAGCTGTGCTAAACAGGGCGTAGGAATAAGCCGTGCTGCCGAGAGCTGCTGCTGGTGGGTGTGTTGGGGGGAACAGCTCAATAACATTTTTGGTAAACAGGCACCGCCCCTGTGTGATAACAAGGGATGTACGCTGCAGTTGTGCTGCCCGTGCAGAGAGATGCTTCTGCGGGAGTGGTTTTCTGCCCGAGCCTTTTTCACACAGAGTACAGGGAGGTATTATTCTAAAGCACGATTAGGCTGTGTATTTAAAGAGGAAAATATGAGATAGGTGTGATCCCCAAAATAGAGCATGTTGCAGGTTACCAGACTGCTCTGTCATTTGAAGAAAATATTAAATATCCTTCAAGCCAAGGCAAATAGCGGTGTAGGAGTTCATTTAAAATATAAAGGGCTGTTACTGGGAATTGACTAAAAGCTGCTGGTGCAGATATGTCCGTGGTTGTAGACGTGTTATGATAAATAGATTAGAAATAATCTATGGCAAAGGGTTGATAAAAGTGAATGAGCATGGCTCAGCTGCATTGCGATGGATCACGGTAGCTCTTGAAAACAAATCCCAAATGTTACAAGGCATGTTTCTGTAGCATAATTGGACAACTGAGGTCCTGCAGCTGAGTACAGCTTGCTAGGAATGAGGGATTGCATCTTTGCTCCCATCTGCCTGCTTTGTCAGATTAACTGTTCACATGCAGTTAATCATTTCTCCTTCTCGGTTTAGAAGCCAGGATCAAACTCTTGCACAACTGCTTTTTCCTTGCCAGTAACTTCTCTGTTATTTCTGTTTGTGTATTCTGTGTAGTGCTGTAGTGCTCTGAGCTGCAAGACCAGTTGCATCAGCACAGTGCTGTGCTGATGAAAGCTACTGAATTCTGTTTCCTTCTTTTGGTTCTTCAGTCCTTTTGGGGGACTTGAGCTTAGTTCAGCATTGGTCTCTGCTGTTACAATGATTTAGTCTGTTTTTACATGTATGTTTTATGAACAGGGCTTGCCCAACAGGAGCCCTGGCTTTTAGGTTGCAACCCACATAGTAGTAACTCGACTGAGATGTTCCAAAGGCATTTTGCCCTGAGCTTTCTGAAGAGCTGCGTTAGCTTGAGCCTTAATCAGAGTTGTAGGATAGACATTACTGAAATGATTTAGCAAATTGTTTTGTTGTTTCTTTTTTTTCCAAAACCTAGTTATTTCACCCAATGGTAGACAACACTATTCAAAAATACTTCTTTCTTTCCAACCAGCACCACCTTAAAGCTATCATTTTGTATGTTAATTGCTCCCCATTTTCTTTAGTGTAGTAATGGGTTTGTGAGCACTGAGCTAAATACTGTTTAGTGAAGCATGAAAGCTGAAAAGAATTTGGCAGGTAATCCAGTAACTAAGGTTAAATTCCCCACTTAAGAAAAAAAAATTCTTTCCGTATTGCAGCCTCCACTGAAAGAGTTGTGGACTCGCTATTTTGGTAATAGTGTGCAACTTCAACAGAGAGCTTTGCTCTGTATTCCTCTGCGTGCCTGTGTGTAGTGCCTGTTTTCAGATGAAATCAGGGAGGCCTCGTGATGGCTATCTGAGCTCTTTTTTCTTTTACATGTGAAAAGCTACTCTTTTTGTCAAGCTGAAATTACCGCCTTCCTTCTGTCAATGTCTTTTCAACAGATGAAGATTCACTTTTGTTGAGGAAGCTCTGAAGTGCTGCAGGCCATCAGGCAGGTAGTTCTGGAATCAAGTTCACAGAAGGATGTCAGTTAGAGTTTCAAATTTTTGGGTATTTGCCATGTTAGCCACGATGTAGTGTAACTCAGGCTTCTTATGGGTTGGGTAGATGAGGTTCTCACCAACTGCTGCGATCCTCTCTAGCCACAGTATGTGTTGGTGTGGAACTTAGTTATTGTGTGAGCTGTCTGGGGCTTGGGACTTGAAATGTCTCCAACAGGGGAGGTGGCAGTGCCTGTCCTCACTCTGTATGGGCATCCTAGGGCTCGGAGCACCTGGTCTATTGCGTGGTGTCCTTGCCTAAAACAGCAGGGTTGGAATGAGATGATCTTAAAGGCCCCTCCCAACCCATTCTGTGATTTTACCAAGGCTGATCTGAGCATACAGAAAGGTTGGAGTTAGCTCCTTTGCCTTTTTGACACAAGTTAAACAAGGGAACTCTTGAAGAGAGTAGTAATGGATGGATGGAGTTCATCAGAAGGCTTGCTTGGGGGACTTGCCTCTGCTGAAGCATAAAACAGTGTCTGTTACATGTATCCTGTTATAGAGAAGACAACAGAATTGTGCAAAATGGAAGTGTCTGTCTTCTAGTGCTCCATAAGAGAAGGATGGCTTTAATTCATGCTGAGTCACTGAGAGTCCCAGACACAAAGATGATAAGCTTCAGCGCTGATTGGTAATGCAGCCTTTTAAGATGCTGTATGAGAACAGAGGAAGAAATAATAAAGAGTTATGTGAAAAGGTGAATGGCTCTGGAAGTGACCAACAACCAAGGAAAAGTACAGTGGTCACTGAGATGTGGTTGAATGATGCCTCAGGTGGAGCAGACAGTGAAAGGGCATGAACTGTGTGGTGGTGCAGCTGAAGGAAATAGAGCTGTAGCATCGGGCATGCTGTCATAGAGGAGGATGGAATCCAGTTGAAACTGTGTTAATGGCCAAAAGCAAAGAACCAGGAAAATGAGTAGTTAGGGGATGGTGTTTTATCACCAGGTATATTTAATATCAGAGAGCAGTGAAGGGAAGAGCTGTGGAAGTGTTTTATTGATTAATTCATTTATTTTTAAATCCTCCTTATGTTTGAGTTGATGTGCTTTATTCACTACTTTGGCAAGAGCACGAGTACCACTACTTCAGCTGCTGCTGTCAGGGCTGTGTTACAGCCCTCAAGCAAAGAGGAGCTGTGGGATATGGACACCCACATTTCCCTGAATCATCTCAGAGGTGCCCTTCTTGTACCCACCCTGGCTCTGCCATACACTGTAATGCTGCTTCACCACGGTGAAATGTGATGTTTGCCAAGTATGGCAATTTCATGTACAAAATATAAGGCATCTGTCAGGAAACTTTTTAAGTAACAGTGAAAGTAATAATTGTAGCTCACTAATGAAACCTTCTATTTCTGGTATTCCAAGAGGGGAAATGTACTGATTACTAATTCAATGTCAGTATGTTTGTTTGTTTATTTATTTATTTGCCCAACTAATCAAGCTGCTTGTGGCATGAGATCAGGATATGCTGTGAACTTCTGATAAGGCAGATGGGATGTGTTCATTCCTTGTAACCTCAACCTTCTGCTGCATAGATTTGTTCTGGAAGCTCTGGGTTTGTTCCTCCCTTGTCCCCAGTTCCTGAGCTACATAGTTGGCTCACTTCTGCACTTCTTGCTCTTTTGCTAGTTTCTATTTTTTATTTTTTATTTTTCCTTCCCATCTGCTATTTGAGTACCTTTCCATCTTTCATGTGCTTCCCAGCAGTTATTTCTAATAGCTTCTGCACCGAAGTTATTTTCCTCTGTGCTGGATCCAGCTATTGCAAGCAGGAAAGGAGTTGAGTGGAAGGAACCTGTCTTTTTGATGGCTGTGCTTTGAAGCAACTTGTGTGTTATAATTAATTTTCTTACTTAGGTTGCTGTTGCAAATGGCTCCACAAATGTCAGCTGAATATCCATGCCTGCTGTGGTGTATATATTGCAGGCTCTGGAGGTACTGGTTTCATGCTTCCCGTACAGCGCTAAGCATCTCTTACTATTTAAATCGTTCTGTGAGTAGTTAAGCAACAGAATAGATTACAGTAATATCCACTGGATCCTAAAAATGAATTTTCTTCAGTTACAATCCAGCTGTAATTATGTAAGGATGTGAAAGTTTTTCAGGAAAAATATCTGAGAAAATGATGTATGAATGAAGTTCAGCAGTCCAGCAGCATGCAATTATGCAGTAATGCCCTGTAAGGGCGAAAAAAAGTTGTTTGGCAGTATTAAATAGTGATTTTTTTTTTTTTTTTAGTCTTGTCAAGTGTTGGGAAATATTTCTGTTGGAGAGTCTGTTAATGGAAGGATACCAAAGAAATCTAGCTTTTGGAAAGCTCACGTTGCATATCTTTTGTAAGTTTTCATGTTACTCTTTGCACCGTGACTTAAACAAACATTCCCTTGTCCTTTGCTGAAACTTTATGCCACCCCATCCATATGTTTTGCAGTTTAGCTAGGAAAAAAAACACAGCACCATCTGCTGCTGAATTAATTCAGGTTTCATCATATCTGACTCGATCATCCGTAACTGATATTGCTTGGGGCAGGCTGGGATCTGTGATCTTGCTTTCTAGGAAATAAACTTGCCTTTCCACGGCTCGTGAGGTAACCACAAACTCATTCTTTTGTGTAGGGGAAAGAAAGCCTAGTCAGGCATTTCCCTTCACGTTATGTATTCCTTGCCAAAAGATGAATGCGTCTTCAATTGTAACAAAACAAAACCGACCAGAAGTGGTATTAGTTTGTCCGTGGTTGCAGGTGGATTGTATTTTGAACTTAAGTAAAACTTGTAGAAGACTTGGGAATTTAGTTCACTTTGGAAATCTGGTTTCCATTTGGTGACGTTCTCTTTGCTGCACTCTGTAGAGAGTTAAAGGAATGTCTGTGCTACAATGTGAGCCCCATTACTGAGCTCAGGGCTTCACCTTTTCCTCTTTTCTGTGCGGCTCCTGTGAGTTCTTCTACAGTAACTGAATGACTCTTGTGCTTGGGATTGAGGGAGCCTTGCTCCCTCCCTCTGCTTTCCCTTTCTTTGCTCGAAGTGCTTCATAGGTTCCCCTTGCTGCTGAGACTGAGATGGCTGCTGAAGTTTTCACTTTTCTCTTAAGTTGCATGATTACTGATAGGAAATAAGGCTGTTTTAGGTGCATTTTTTTAGCTGATTAAGGAGAAGATTCTGTATTCTGTCATATCTGGGGCTGCTGGAGCAGATGTTTTTTTTTTTTTTTTTTTTTTGTTATACTAATTTAATTCCTGTGTAGAGCACTTACAAGAAGTTAAAAGTATTGTTTGAACTGGAGAACAAAAAAACTTAATTAGAAATCAAACACAATCTGAACGAGTCCAGCAAGAGTAACTACATGAGCTGTGCCTTTTTCTTGTGTGCTCTTTCCCTTCTTCTCTAAAATTATTTTAAATCTGTGCTCATTTTCTTTCTGTTATTACTTTCTGTTTTTGTAGTTCTCTGTATTACTTTCCAGTTTTCCCTAGTGAAACTTGGCTGAGATAAATGTCTGCCCCAGTGTGACTAAAGGCAGAAACTCAGCCTTATTTTTTTCCAACAAGTTCTCTAGTTTGATGCATTTACCATAGCAACAACATGCAAATGGAGACCAGTGGAAGGGTTTTAAAGGCAGTGGCACAGTGACTTTGATGTGCAGAGAAGGTCTCTCCAATATATTTTTAAATGTTTAAAATGTGAACCTGCCCACATTGCCTTTGAAAATTCATGAAGGGACATACATGCCTGAAACCTTTCCGTCCTTGAAGTTGTTCTTGTTGATTCTGAAAATTCTAACTTTTTTCAACTGATTCATTTATTGTGTGATTAAAACCAGTTGTGGTTTTCTTGTTTTTTCTTTATGACCTTTCCATATGCTGCAGGATCTGTTGTGAAGTGCTTATTACGGACTGTATGTAACTGGGATGTGTGATAGATGCTTACGGTGCTCGTCTGGTGGTGTTTATATCCACACTTACTGTTCTGTGTTCAGTCTCTGGCCATAAGTCTTGCTGTCTACTCAGCATCAACCACAGCATGATCTTAACAAGATTTTTAAGTGTAATATTAGTACTGCTGGAGTGGACCAGTTAAGCTGCTGATACAGAGCTAGCCACTGGATTAATGTAAAATGTCTCCTGGATAGACTCTGGGAACCAGGAGTGAGGAGTGGGTACCATTTTTGTTGTTCAACAGCCTTCAACAGGTTTGCTTAAGTCCACCAGTGCTGGTGTAACTTATTTTTCTGATCAGTTGACAAGTGCTAGGCTTGCTGTCTGGGACAGTGCACACTTTAGGCAACTTTAGGATTTAATTCTATCAAGCAAAAATGAATGATGCATCCCTTGAGTTGGTGGAGTTCCAGCAAGAGAGGCTGAGAGCAACGAAACATTCATAGAAGGTTTTAAAATGATTTTTCGTTATGCACAGTAATCTACACGTGTACAAGTTGAAGGATGTTTTTGGAAATGGATTTAAGAGTTTGTTTTCTCATTGGTGCTGCTTGTATTTGTACTGCTATAGGACAGCTACGTAGCTCGGGTGCTTACCTGATGCTTAACTTTTGCAGGACATTGTACATCTAATGCAGATTCTGTATACTTCAAGTACTCCAAGTTTCCTGAAATGCCACACAGTAGATGGAAAGACACTTTTTTTTTTTTAATTTTTTTTTTCCTCCCTCTTCATGTATTTTTAACTTAATTAGTCCTTCTAAAGGCTCGTTATCCCAAGATCCTGGGACTGCTCATCTCTCATGCAGTAGTTTTGATCAGATACTTATGCCAGCTGCAGTAGTTCCTCTTTTTTAGTTTGTGCTTGATTCTGTCCAGAATCACTGTGCCTCTGTCTTTACCTTATGAGTCTGAATGATATGAAGGTATGTAGCGAGCCTTTCTTTTATTTCTTTTTTCTAATCTTCTTGTGCTCTGCTGGTGCTTCCTGTTTTGCCTGCTCAGAATTGTGTCTTAAGTTCCTCAGGCCAAAGATACAGCTTTAAAGCATAGTAAGCACTTATAGAGTTGTGTAAATAATACATAACGCAGTATAATGAGAAAAACAGCTGCTGGTAAAACACCTTAGTCATTACCTTCTATGGAAAGTGCTACAATCAAAAACTTCTGTTTTGCTAAAGCACCCATATGGCTTTGTTTCCATAACCCTCTCCCCATTCTTCTCCTGATTGTTTAAATTTTTTTTTTTTTTTAATATGAAAAGAAACACTGATCCATAGGAAATGGCTGACTGATCCTCAGCAAACAATACTTTTCATTGGTTTTTGCTCCGTAGCAGTTGTCCAGGTAAGGTGTCTTTCAGTCCTTGGTCTCAAATGTGTTCCTTTTGAAGTCTAAATGTTTAATAAATATTTATTTCTGGCTCTGTAATGTGATGCCTTTGAATACTGCATTTTGTTTTCATTGGTTTTGTTTTTTTTTTCCCCCTGCTAAGTATTACCCATACATGTTAATTTGGAGACTGGTATTACTGATATTTCCCATGTTTTCTTTTTTTCTAGTTACAATTATGTCACAAGTGGATAATCTGTACATTTGAGATACTTTTCTCATTAAACAAATAAAACTGTTCTCTGGTCCTCAGTGTATTTCGAATATTTTCATGCAGGGCTGAGGAAGAGTAAATATTATACATATCTTTTTTTTACACATAAGAGAGAAGGGCTACCCTGCTTACAGTTTGAAGTAATAGCAGGTCAGAAAGAGGGCCGCCAGTTCAATCTGCATTACCTGTAGTGCGATTTACACTTCTGTCTGATCTGATCACCCAGCCCATCACTCAGGGACAATACAGATCTGGGGTAGGAGTGAACTACTATTGACAGGTAAGCCATTTAATACTGAAGTACATTGATTGTTAATATCTATGTATTTTTTACTGCTCCCAAAGCTAATTCTTTCCTCATGGCCTGTGTGGTGTTGGCTGGTCATCTGGTAAACTTGCTGTTTTGGCTCTGAATTTTGAAGCTACCTGTAGGTCTGCTTCATTATAGTTGCTAGCAAAGCCTTTGGAGAACAGATGGGCTTTCATTGTTCATTGAATGTCAACAAGTAAAGCCTTGCTAGGCCCAAAAGAAGAATAAACATTCTACAGTTGAGAGCTTCAGATGAAAGTGCTTTGTTCTGTGCTGCCAGGTCTGAAAGCAGGGCTAGCCCATCGTGAGCTGATTCTTCTGTTTTTTAACTCCTCTGACTGCTGAGAAGTTTTTTGGGAGGTAGAGAGGGGTCTTATATCAAGTGATGTTAGCCTACATCTTGGATGCTAGTTGACTGACAGTAAAGGGCAAGTGTACTCTCTGCTGTTGTTATAGGCAAGTGATTTTTAATAATATATGAAAATTAATCATGAAATGAAAGTATTGTGGCAAAAAAAGAAGAAAATTAGACTTCAGAGAAAATGGAGTTTTTATGCAAGGCACAAAGTCATCCATGATAATCCTGATAATGTCTTGGCTGATGTCCAGCTTTCAGTTTCAGTTCAGTTCAAGAAAAAATGCAGACTAATTAGAGGGAATTGAGGAGAGAAGGGTGATTACTGGGCATCTAAAAACAGGGCTGGTTCTATAATGTGAGATATGAGAAGGTGAAGATTGCGAAGAGCTGTGTTTTGAAATACTTAGTGCCAAATGCAAAGTAGAAGGGAATAAATTGTTCTTCATGTTCCAGCCAGGTTAACAGGCTTAACCTCCAATAAGAAAAGTGAAAGACAGGAAGTAAGCATTTATCTATTGTTAGGATGGATGTCCTGGGGCAGTTTGCAGAGATGTGATATCATCCATAGGAGAGACTTCTAAAAACAAATCAAACTGATATCTGTCATGGATATGGACATAGATGATACTAGTACAGAAAAGTAGAGTGGGTGAGTAATCTCTAGGACATTTTCATGTGTCTTCCATCCCAATTGCCTGCAATTCCATGAAGTTGCATGTCCATTGTCAAGGCCTGAATTCAGCACACTTGAATCATAGAATGGCTTGGGTTGGAAGAGATGTCAAAGGTCATCTAGTTCCAAATTCCCTTGCCACAAGCAGGATTGCTGACTATTACATCTAGCACTAGACCAAGCTGTCCAGGGCCCCTTCCAGCCTGGCCTTGAACACCTTCAGGGATGGAGCATCTACATCTCTGGGCAGCCTGTTCCAGCACCTCACCATTCTCTCTGTGAAAAGTTTCCCTCTGACGTCTAGTCTAAATCTTCCCTCCGTCATAAAACCATTATTCCTTGTGCTGTCACTATCTAGCCATGTAAGAAATTAATTTCCCTCCTGTTTATAATCTCCCTTTAAATATCAGAAGGCTGCATGGATGTCTTCCCTGGAGCCCAAGCCCCCTCATTCTGTCTTTGTGGGAGAGATGCTCCAGCTCTCTTACAATCCTCGTGGTTCTCCTCAGGACCCTGTCCAAAAGTTCCGCATCTTTTCTGTTTCGTGGGCCCCCAGCCTGGTTGCAGTGTTCCATATGGTGCCTCATAGGGGCAGAGTAGAGAGAAACAGTCACCTACCTCCCCTGCTGCCACCTCTTTTTTGATGCAGCCCGGGATATAGTTGGCCTTCTAGACTGCAGGTGACATTGCTGGCTTGTGTTAAGTTTTTCATCTACCAGGACCCTTAAGTCCTTCTCGGCAGGTCTACTCTCAGGGAATTCTCCTTGAGAACGATCCCATTCAGATGACATGGTATGCTTGTGGAAATGTGACAACATCCGTGTTAACAGAAAAGCCTTGGAAATTTGGAAGGGTAAGCTTAGACAAATTTAGGTTTGGAGGAGCCTTGGGATGTTATCTGATCAAACCTCCAGCTCAAAGCAGGCTCAAAACTAACTTCAGGGCAGGTTGCTCAGGGCTTTATCAAGTTATTATTGGAAAAACCTTTAAGAATGGAGATTGCTCAGTCTCTGGAATAACCAATACTTGACTGTTCTCAGGTGGAATTTTTTTATTCCTTAGACCGGGTTGAGAAGTGTCTTGCTTTGGTTTGTGACTGCTGTCTCTTCTCCTGACTTCAGTAAGGGAGCTCAGCTCTGTCTTCTTGGTAATTTTCTCAAGTATTTGGAAGAGAACAGGCAAGGCCTAAAAGCCAGCAAGTTATAGTAGGGTCTGTGTCTACAGGCTGTTGGGGAGGGTGAGCTGTGTGGAGAGCTTCAGCAAAGGGACCACAACCTCTTCAGATGAGTTCTGAATGTGATGGGCATAGCGAGGTCTTGGCAGATGGGCAGTCATATAGTGGTGCTGGTAATATGGCTGCTGTTGGGGGGTAATGTGTTGTAATCAGACGCAGCATGAAGTACTGGACGGTTTTGTTTTGTTTTACATGGCTAATGGGTTCGTTTTGTTCTGAAATCTATTTCCCACCCACTACCATTGTACCCCCGATCTTGAAGATCACTTGGTGATAGATGTGGTGTTGCTGCTGCCTTTGGAATGTCATTCAGCAAAGGCTAACAACATGCTTCCTCCTCCTCTCTGCAAGAATGCTTGGCAGTCATCTTTGCCTGTTTGCCACAGTTTAAACTCATTTATTTTTTGGCCAAGCTGACTAACAAGAATAATTAACCTTCAGCACTGTTACTGATTTCTTGCTTCTTGGATATTCATGCTCTCCTTAACCATCTCATAGAATAATTGTGTCAGTTACCTTGTTCTGCCAGTGACAGTTTGGGTTTTGTTCTTATAATTCTGGTATGTTTGGCAGTATATATTCTTCAAGTCATAGAGAAATGCATGGAGTTGGTCATTGCATTATCACATGAAGCATGTGATAACCTTGTGAATACAACCCACAGCATCAGTTACTTATCTTGGAACAGCTTCCTTTGACTCTTAGGAAATTAATCTAAAGGAAATTAAAGGAAGTTTGTGCCTTGTCAGTTTATGTTTTGTCTTTGGAAAAATGGATTCTAATATTTTCAGGAGCGTGATTTAGTTACTTATTTTCTTTCCCTCTCCTTATTCCTCTGGATTTGTGTTCCACATAATTAATGTGTAACACTAGACAAAGTTAATGTTCAGTTTGCTTTATGTTGTTGATATCTGCCTTGTATCTGTGTGTTTTCTGGTTGAAGTTCAATCTATTTAAAACAGGAATATGTTGGTAGACAGAGGGAAGTGCCTCAAAACTTGTAGCATCTGCATCTTTTCTTGACCACATCTACCTGTCAGGATTTCTCAGACTGCAACTAGGAAACATTACTGCCTCCCAAATTATATCACACGTGTCAAGGAGATTTGTCAAACTGTAGGCTAGCCACTAGAATGTAGGTTAACGTTTTTTAATGTGAATTCTGTAATTTGTACTTGCATTCTTTTCAAATTAAAGCTGTCTGGGGGGAAGGCTGTATATGTAACAATGGACCAGTGGGGCAGAATGCTTGTCGTGTATTGCTTGACATCATTTTAGTGGAAACAGCTCTCCTGTTTTGTTGCTACCTCAGTATTGATGGGCATAGCCATTGCAGCACTGCAATGTGTGTGAGAGGTCCTGTCCTTTGCTCAGAAGTTACATCAACTGGCATTGTGGTGTTTTTCCATTCGGGTAACAAAAATAAACTGTAGGAACCTGACTGTTAATGCACTTTCTGTTCAAAATATGCAAGTGCTGTAATTTGAAGTTAGCATATTAATATGTGTTTTAGCAATAGCTGTACTTCAGCTGTGAAATTTCTGCATGTGTTGTTTTTTTTTTTTTTTAATAGAATCACTGTGACATAGTTTTGGCTCGGTTCTTTGTTGCTTGTTAATGCTGCATTGGTCACTTCGCTGTGTTCCATTTCAGCAAGATTTGTCTCTTAGCTTCTGAATGCCAAATCTCTCAGAATGGCTCTTGGGGGTGACATTCAAAACTAATCAGTTTAAGGCATGATTTTAAAGTATTGCCATAGCCCAGGATTTATGCACTAACTGATTGTAGAGCATTTTCCTTCTGAGTAACTCTTCTTCTAGTGCGGTATACAAATTAGATCTTAGAGGTTTGTTTTCATCGTCTGTTTGTTGTTTGAGGCTGGAAAGTTGATCTCTGGAGAGCTTAGTATTAGATAAGGAGAACATCAGAAGAAAATCTGGTAGGCAAAACCAAACATCAGTGGAACGATTAACATGTGAACACCAGTGTTGGTTGACGTAACGTGATACTGGATGTGTAACATACAGTGTGCTGCTGGGAGAAATAGCTGAAAGAGCGTTTGTTTTCAGGAGAGAGATGTGCTGCAGTACTTGGCATTGTCTGGCTGTACTGTCTGTCTGGGCAGTGATGCCACTGGTACAACCTGTATACAAGGTGCCCCCTTGTATATGTTCTATGTGCCAGCATGAGCAAATGCTCAGGCAGTGGTCACAGGCCATCTCTCTTTTCTCTCTTTTTTTTGTTTTTTTCCTTCTGCTGCTGCTTCATTCAGTGCAGGAATGAGCTGTAAGGCCTTGGAATCCTGCTGCTGTTTATGGGGTCGTCTCTATCATTAAAATATCAATAAACTCATCTCCTGAGTGTTCATTCAGTATGCATGCAAGGGATGCGGTCAGTTAATTTGGAGAGCTACAGACTGTGAGAGGGCATCTTTTATGTAGGACGTAAGTTCTTTTTGTTGGTTTTTGTCTTAATTTTTTTGGTCAAATTTTTCTCACTTAGTTACGAGCTCCGGTGAAGCTTCATTTAAATTGTTAACTGATGCAGGTCCTGCTGTGACAGCAGGCTTGTGGTGGTGTGTCACTGCTGTACCGTTTTCCAGCTGCTAAGGCTGTGTTGCTGCATTTTTGTTGCCTTTGCAAGGTCCCTCTGCCAACAGTGCTGCTGTGGATTGGAAATCAGGAAACCCAAATGTGCTGCTTTGCAGTGTCTGCTTGGAAATGCAAGGCTTAACTTATCCATATAAATACAGAGTTAGTGGTTGTGGGACCTCCACATGACACTGATGTTGGGTGGTAGATAAAAGACACAGATTATGTACATTTTATTTCCATGGACTCTGATAAGATTATCTGACATACTGTATAACACCAGACAACAGGACTTAATTGAGAATCCAATTACGTGTTTAGTTATAAGCATGATTGTTTGTGAAGTGCAACCAATCCTGACCTCAAACTTTGAGGCAGGGAAATCTTCTTTTATTAGTTCTAGATAATCCTGCTCCCTCTTCTGAATCTGTGGCTCATTAGTTTCAGTTTATCTTGCTAACACGCATTGGCCATGCATTTTTAATTCAGTGGTCTAGCAATAGTTAACTCTAAATATGGTTGGGAAATAATCCATCCATAGTTTCCTTTGGGCCTTGCTAATTATTCATGTGATGAGGCTTGTATACGGGCTGCACTGCAGCTGTACTTCGTTTGATGTCAGAGTTCTATATTCCTGTGCAAACAAAAGTCAGGTGATAAGGCATGGGCAAGCAAAGTCTATAGTTGAAACCAGGGAGAAAGCAAACTTTTCTGTGAGGATCTTAAAGTGGTACCATCTGCTGAACTGTCACGCTTCTCCTTCAAAAAGTTAGATTTTAGTTGGCTTTTAGATAGAAGTAGATTTCAGGTAGGCCTTTGTTGTATCTATGTAACTTTTTTGTGTTTGTTGAGATTTATGATGAGGGCAGTGGTTAGGATGTGGTCAAAGCCGAGAGCACCCACTGAGTGGAAATGATGTTCTTTGTGTAGGTGTGAGAGGCAATTGGCTGATTCACAGCAATTAGTGATGTAAGGTTTGTAGCTCGCTGTAATAACATCACGTGGTCTGATTTCTTAGCGCTGGTAAGGAAATAGCTTGAAATGGCTTTAACGCCATTCGTGTGACCCTTTCTGGAAGCCTGATGCAGGCCATAGCATTCTGAAAGTTTTTACTGTGTCCCTCCAGTCTTCTCAGCACAGCATCTATCTAAACCTTTCATCCATTTTTCTGCCTCTCTTTCTTGAGGACTGAGACGCTGATTGACGTTCATAGATCAAAGTGGCTCTTAATCCACCGTACTTCTTTTTCCATGTCCATTGCTTCTGGTTTCTCTCTCCAGCTTGTTTCTACTGCAGTGTGGGTATTTTTGTGAGAGGGCTGTGTTTCTGCAACAGTAGGTATAGCTTCTCTGTAATTCCGTGTGGCATGCTTCTACTTTCCATGTAGAAGATACAACTCTGACTGCTTTCTCAGCAGTCACTATGGTGATGACACTGTGGCACTAAAGGATACAGTTTAGTGATGGGGGCTTAATAGGGCAGGCTGGATGGAATGCATGATCTTGAAGGTTTTTTCCGACCTAAATGATTCTATGATTACAGCCTCCCAGGTCTTTATGTGCTGCCAGTAAGTCATTACTGCATTGTTTTTTTCGAATGTCTGTAGTTTTTCTACTCCTAGCAAAGTATTTGTTATATTTGCTGTTGATTCTGGCAAACTTTGTGTTTACCTTCCTTTCTACACTGATCAATCCTGATCAAGTCCAGTTTAAGCCACAGAGCTCTTACCTTGCTCAGTGTTAAAGGCTTGGAGGAATGAGATATTTGCTCCCAACTGTTGTGGCAGGGCTGTAGCAAGCTAAATTGGCTTTACTGATGTCCTGTTGTGCTACAGCGTAATGAACAGCTTAAATTTTTAAGGCCATTTGGAAGAGTTTTTGTCAAAACACTTGTTCTGAAAGTATCTGTGCTACCTCCGGTGCATGTGGCCACTAAAGATTCTTGCATCAACAGACCACGAATAATTTGCATCAATAGTTTCTGAGAGCAGCTGGGAAATGTATGGTGCAGAGGTATTGTGTGCCAGGAAAAGCTGATTGAATTCAGACAAGACAAAGAAACTGGCTCTGACCCTGGAGAAGCGTGTCTGGACAGACCTTTCTTTCTGTCCCCCAGGAGCCACAGTGAAGCGTTGGGCAGACAGAGAAGGGATCACGGGATCAGGTGCTGCTGCTTTGTGTGCGAGAGCCCGGCGGCTGTGTACAAAGGGGAGGTCCATAAGCAAGGGCTGAGCCTCTCCTGTGTGCAGTGTGAGTGGAGAGAGCTGGTTTTAATGTGTCTGAGGTTTGTCAGTGCACGATTATTTGTTCTTAAAAGTGACTTTGCATTTGTAGCTTTGGAGTTCTGTTTGGAATTGTAATCTAATCTGAGCCTTAATGAAAAATTAAGCATCCAGCTAGAACGTGAAGCAGAAAGCACTCAGCCTCACTGTTAGGCTTGCATCCATATTAGTTGTTTCAAGGAGACACAAGTAACTAGTTCTTTCTATACTTTACTCACAGTGTGCATTTGATGAGTTGAGGACATAGCTGACTCGTGAACCTGTCAGTTTATGTTGCAGTGCAGTACCAGGGTGCGCTCATTTCTAGGACGTGCTCTATCCTGGAGCTAAAACTTTGTTTAAACGATGTTAATAGAATTTTTAATAGTGGTAATTCCAAGCTGTACTCTGCTAGTGCAGTGAGGTATGTATGCTAGCAGCAGTTAAACCAGGGCAATGACTGCATTTGCACAGTGACTTCCACGCTGATTTGCACAGCCAGCAAGATCGATCTGGCTGTCTATTGTAGCTTAACCGCCAGAAGACTGAGCAGCCTTTTCTATTTTATGTTACAAAAAGCCAGGAATATGAAATTGGCCCATACTTTCCCAGTGAGGTAGAAGAGCAAGTGCTGTCACTTTCTGTTACCTCAAAATCTCTCCTGCTCACTCAAGTGGTAAGTTGAATATTACAGTCAATGAGTTACTTGGATAGCTTTAACTCTTAATGTTGTCCTGAGATATGTAATGTCAAAGCATCATATTTTTAACCTCAGTCAGGTGTTAAGCATCAGCCAGTTTTGAAGCATTGTAACAGCTTTTTTTTTTTAAGCTTAAGCTAGTGTAATATGAGTGTGTTTCTACAACTTAGAGGATGCTCTGCTGACAGTGGGGAAAAGTAATACTGCAATGTACAGGCAGCTGAAGTAGCTACAGCTTTTTGCTTACTGCAAAAATTTTAGCCCGAGCCAGGCAAATACAAATAATTTGAACATTTCAATCTTTTATGTTTAATAAAATATGAACAGTTAAAAAATATTTCGAAAATGTTTGTGGTTTATCAGCTGTAAAGCTATTTTCTATGCAGTACTCGCATTTAAATTCTGGTCTTCGTTATTGTCAGGCCTCCACTTTTCTGCCAGGACTGTTTTAACATGGTGGTTGCATGCCAGAGGTGTTTGTTTCTGTGAGAAGTGGAAGCTTATGAAGGAGGAGAACTGGATTTGTCTGTGACAAGGTTCTACCCTAACTCTATGTAGTTGCATATAGTTGTGGTCTTTAAGTCCTTCAGTGGTCTGTCTCCCAGCCTGGAAAACGGGCTGAGGATGTAATGGTGGCAGCTCAGCCCACAGTGTGGATACTGTTGCAGCAGAGAGCTGTCTGACTACTGGCATTCTGATGTGAATTTCTGTATGGGAACTGGTTTTTGTATTAAGTTCTAGGATTAAGTCCTTGAATTTACTTTTTTTATTTTTTTATTTTTTATTTTTTTATTTTTTTATTTTACTAACAATGCTGAACAAATCTTTAAAGACTGGTAGTCTTCATTGGCAGTACCAGCTGTTTCATTAGTCAGCTGTGGCCAGCCACTTTTGCTTTACTTCTCTTGTTGTTTTTACTGTGATTATTTCAGGTTTCCACTGATATTTCCCATATAAATGTTGAACAGAATCATAGAATAGTTTGGATTGGAGGGGACCTCGAAGTCCACCCATCCCCAACCCCTGCCCTGGGCTGGCTGCCCCCCACCAGCTCAGGCTGCCCAGGGCCCCATGCAACCCGGCCCTGAGTGCCTGCAGGAATGGGGCACCCACAGCTCTATGGGCAGCTGTGCCAGGGCCTCACTGCTCTCTGACTAAAACAATTTCCCCTGACATCTAATCTAAATCCTCCCCTCTTTTGGTTTAAAGCCATTCCCCTTTGTCCTGTTACTATTAGTCCATATGAAAAGCTGGTGCCCCTTCAGTTTATGATCTTCAAGAACTGGAATACCACAGTGGGGTCTCCCTGCAGCCTTCTCTTCTCTAAGCTCAATGAGGTCAACTCCCTCGACCTTCCTTCGTTAGGAGGGTGCTCCAGTCCTCTATTCTGTCATTAAAAGAAACTTTCCTTTTTTTTTCCCTCCCCTCTTCTCTGTCTACCACATTTGAAAACCAGTGTGCAATCAGTAAAAAAAAAGATTATGGTTAGTCCAAATTTTTTGCCTGGTTGAAACCTCATGAGGAGTGTTGTTAGAATTAGTACCAGGAGACTCGAAACTACCTCAGCTTTTGGAGAAGATAAAAGCTTCAGTTCATGTTTGTTCAGTCAGTTCATGTTTGCCTGAAATGCTTGCTTCCAGTGAAAGAGTATCCAGCATTGTACCAAACAATCAATTCAGAGCATGACTTAGAGTGGAAAAATGCTACCTAGTGCATTTCTAGCATAGTTTCCTGAATTGCTGACTTTCAACTAACTTTAGAGGTCTGCTGAAGCATCATCTGAAGCTGCCCAAGAGCAGGAAGGTGGTAAAGTCGTCATAAGGCAGCTGAATGCAGTACCACTGCACAGGAAAATGAGGATGGAGGATCTCTAATTTTTTTATGCTCTTACAACCAACATAGATATGTACTGCAGTCTTGCAAATGAAGGAAATAGTGAAGGGAATAATTGAAACCGGAATTTGATATTCAGACATAGAAAAATGTATGGAACCAGAAGGACTGAAGGAAGTGAGTAGCATTGTTCCTTTCTGTCTTGCAAGTTTTAAAATAGGTAATACTAAATAATGTGAGTGGGTTATTTTCCCTTACTGCACAGTTAGGATTTACCAGCTCAGAGCCTTCAGTCATCGCTTGGAACAGTTTACCTTCTGTTTTGAAACAGAGCAACTTCTGTTCATCGGAAACAGTCAACAATAAATATGAAGAAATTTTCTGCAGTTTGCTTTGGAACACAGTGTGTTGGGTGTTGTGGATACAACACTGGTGGTTTAGTTATTTATTTTTAAATAAGGAGTGGCATAGAAGTCATGCAGTGTTTTTTGTTCCAAGAATGCTGCACTGAGAAATGAAGAATGAAGGCCCTATTCAGAGCAGATTATTAAAACACTGTTTTTAGCTGTCCTGTCCCATTGTGAAGTTCGTGGTTGTTATTTTAATAGTATTAGCTAAGCAGTAGTTTCAGTAATAACTAATGACAACTTGTAATTTTCTTTTAATTGACCTGATCCTCCTTTTCTTTAGTGGGATTATTTGACTGTAATTACCTGAGATGTGGCTAGATTTAGCTATGGTAAGTATGTTAGTAACTTTTTGTTTATTTTGAGGTAAGTGAAGTTGATGTGAATTGTAACTCTTGAAGCTGTTGTTCTGCCTGTAAGACAAGGAGCTGCCCTAGACTTCCAAGTGTATAACTGAGGAGATATTCAACTTTATATAGAGAAATAATTTCTTTTTTAAATAGATTTCTAAGGCTACTGCAGTCTTGGCGTAAACTTGTCATGATTTCTGTACTGTAGCTCTAACTGGGCTGTGGGTGTGTGTGTAGGTGGGCATTTGTGAGAAGGAAAGGCAAATCTGAGAAAAGGAGTCAATAAATAAGAGTTAACCTTTGTTGCGGATGTTGGAAGCCTTTTAATTGTAAACAAAGTGATAGAGTATCTCTTTTTAAGAATTTAGCTATTTTGAAGAAATTTTGAAGAAACAGACGAATTAAAAAGGGGCTTGCACTTAACAGGAAGAAATTGGACAGCCTGGTGTTGTCATGACTGATAGGTTGTTAGTTTTTGTTTTTGTTTTTTTTTTTTTGTCATCTTGCCTTACATCAATTTGTTTTATCATTCGTATTCTCTACAGGAAAATAAAGTTTTGAATAACTATTGCTTGGTTTGGTGCTTATTACTAAAGGTACTTGTGGCTCTCATTCTTGATATCCCTGGAAGCATTGGCAAATAGTAATATTAGGAATTTCCTAAATGTGTGCACTTATTTTTTTAAAAATAATTCATATAATTGCTTTGAGTATATCTTTTGTTCTCAAGTTATTCCTTTGCCTTAACATATGCAAAAACACTTTTTTTTGGGGGGAGGGGGGGGCAGGAAGGGGAGGTGAAAGAAGGGATTAGTACAGACATGATGTCATTGCCTTGCATGCAGGAGAGTCCATCTTTTGAAACAGAGAGCTGCAATTGGTTCTGCACCTCTAATGGAAAATACTGTGTGGGCACTATTAGTTCATTTATCTCTGTTACTGTGATGCTGTGGGCAATGTTTTTGAAACCAGTGTCGCAAAACTGTATTAAAGTTTGACGCTCATAATTATATCGTAGCTGCAAATGTGCCTTATAGAGAGCTGACAACATTACCACTGGTGCTGTGATTCAGATAGCTTTGTATTTAGATGTTGGGCCCCAGCTTACAAGAAGTGCCTGAATTACGCCCTGATCCCTGAACTTTAAATGTGGCTCCTTTAGCACTCAGACTGTGCTTTTGCATTCTTGTCTCTTCTTCCCCTGTGCTTAAATAAATGCTGTGCTGTTACTTGGTAAAGCAGCAGTGATTGAAGTATTTTGTGGCACTGGATAATCTCTATTCACCCCATCACTTTTGACAGAATTGTTTCAGCTCAGTTGAATTTTTAGTCTTTACATTTCTGGAAGCAAAATGTGTATAAAATATTGGCAGTGCTTCTTCTTATTATGCCTCACTTTTAGGCTAGGCAGTGCACTCTTCAGCAAGATTACCTTGAACTCTTTCAGTTAAGCTTTTTTATCTTAAGTTACGTAACATTTGTTTAGCAGATTTAATCTGTTAAGTGTTCAGCTGTGTATCAGACAGATGCAACAAAAAGTGTATTCCTTTTCCTGATACTGCCCTAATTACTTAATACCAAGGCTCTGATGCTAACAACAGCATGACTCAACATTAGATGTCAACTAAAATGAGCCGGTGCCTTCTAGAGTTTCTTTTTGCTCAGTTTGTAAAAGGTGAAAAATGCTATAGTTTCAGGGCTAAACCCTTCTGCCGGGAGTTGTTTCTGGTTGTGTGACTAGTTTGGGTTTGTGCACAGTCTGTACAGCTTGGTGTCAGACCTGCTAATGCTGACTGAGCTTTGTATTCGACTGCATTGTAACAGTAGAGATGCTTGCTCATGCATCTTGTTTTCTAAATTTACTCATTTGTGCTTCCTGATGAGGAAAGACAGCCTCTTCAGGCTAATGAGCTATATGGGCAGTAGGTGTCTGTAATCCTTTCAGTACTGGAGTACATTTAATTGATTATAGGAAGGGCCAGTGTCCTTTGTGACTTTATGGTGTGGTGCAGGCGTGCGTGTATTCCTGTCTGTTATAAAATTAATTTAGTTTTAGGAAGACATAACTCTGTGTTTAATTTCTTGGTAACAAACCATAGGTATTTCAGGTCTTAATTCATAAATTCAGCTTTGCCCAATTTGCTTAGATCTAATTCTTTCTTATGTATTGCTATTTCACTGTCTCAGAGACAGGTGGTTTCAGGAAAAGAAACCAAGGCAAGTGCTACTGTAGGATAGTTTTTTGAAGACTGTTTGCCTTAGAAATGTAATTTCCCCAATCAGTTTAGCTGTAATCAAATTGCAGTTGGAGCTCTGCCAGGTCTGTGCTTGGCAGACATGTGGAGGCTTATGGTCACGCTGCTTTTCCAGCACTGCTGACCTTGTCTTGAACCAGAAATAACTGAGGCCTGTGCAAATCCTGCAGTACAGTCCTCTCTCTCTCTCTCCCCGTCACTCTTTTTCTCTCTCTTTCACTCAAAAGTCAAATTGTTCTCAAAAGCTGTGTATTTCTGACCTCCCTAGAGAGTGAATGAGCCTGGGAGGTTTGGGTGAAAGAATTCATTCATGTTGTAACAAAATATGTCAGAGGCCCGCCAGTCTTTTTGGTCTCTCATCCTTGCTGTAGGAGCCAGGTGTGAGGAGGGAGCAGCAGGGCAGCAGGACTGCATGAGGCAGGCCCGGCCTTTCCCCTCCCTGTGTTTTCTGTTCTGGGCAGCAGCACATGACAGCATCCTCACACTGACAGGCAATCTGCGCCGCATGGCCTGCTAGCTTGTTACAGAAGCGCACAAGAATTAACATAAAATCATACAGCTGCACTGTTTTCTGGCAAGTAGAAGAGAGTGCCCAGAGATGCAGCTGCCATGCTGTGCTCCATGAGCCAGGCAAAGCAGCAGCCTGTGGGCCTGCCCCAGCCTGGCACAGCGAGCGTCGTGCCCGGCACCAACAGCTTGTGGTGCGGCAAGCTGCTGGGAAGGGCGCCTGTCCTGTGTAATTGAAGTGGTGTGTAAACAGAGGGGGGGAAAAAAAATGTAGCTGATGAGGTAGAGATTGCATGCATAGAGGAAGAACAGGCCTAATCTACTTACAGCTGTGGTGTACTTCCTCATCTAAATCTAATTACAGCTCTCCATTTGCTGTCTTCTTGTTATTTACAAGTTGGATGTGACAGTTCTCAGCACAGAAAAAAGTGTTCTGCCTTCATGTTTTTGAAGAGGTTTTTTTATTTTTTGTCTTTAGTTAAACAAGGCAACTATTAACAACGCAGCATCTTGGAGTCTTGCTGCGTGCTTTAAGCTAATGGTTTAGAGGTCATGCTTAATGGGTACACGTGGACGGAAGGGATGCTGATTCCTTATCAGCATCTTAATAAGATGTTGGAATAAAATCTTGTCCCTCTTGTGCAGTCTTGTGCCTGTTGCAATTCTTAAACCTTAGATCTTAATCCATTTGTTCTGTGGGATGTTTTTTTCTCTGGTACTGCCAAACTTGCATCTGCATCCTACCTGACGTGCCTGAATGCTTTCAGATGCCTAAAGGTGGGAAGCACTGGTACACACATAGATTATCTGCTTTGCTTGGTGCAATTATCGTCTGAGTTACACCTGGACCTTGGATTAATATGGGCTCCAGGAACACGTAAGATGAGCTCCACGTAGTTTACAGCAGCCATGGTAACTTTGCAGAGAAACATTGATGGGAGCAGTGCCCGAGCCTTACATAAGAGTGATAGGGTTACAGTCGTCTGAGCTGCTCCTTGTTGCCCAGGCTGGGTGTATGGGTGCATGGCTCAGGGGTGCACAGGCTTGTGGGGCTCCAGCTGGCCCCTTTGCCTTGGGGGTGACCTGGTGCTGTGCCAGGTGCTCAGCTGCCACAGCTTTGCTGCTGGGCAGCATAGTACTAAATCCTTGTAACTTATTTGTTACTGCATGAACATGCCCTTTTTACAGCTTAATAGCAGCAGGTGTAGTACACCTGTGGTGTAGTGCAATTCCATATTAATGGTATGATTAGCCAAAACCACTGAATACTAATAATTAAGGCATTCAGAAACAGTTACTTTCTGCAGAGACAGCACTGCATTACAAAGGCACCCAGAGTTTGCCGTATGCTTTGTTTGCCTTTGTATATAAGGTTTGCTGTCATTCATCATGCATTCAGTAGTTAAAGTGCATCATGAATGCTTGGTTTTTCTGCCATTGTAAGCACCTGAGACAGGCAGACAGGGTTTCACTCATCGAGGGCTACCAAAGCTGCACTGCATTTATGGCTTGCTCTGAGAGAGCCACCTTGCTGGCACAAGACAGTTGCCTGGGACTTCATCTCCAGGATCCCCTGGCAATGCAGGGCTGGCCTTGATGGGCGATTGCCATGCAGTACTAGCTGTGGGCTTTGGGTTTGAACTGGGGTTTTCTTTTGTGTTATTCTTAAGTAGCTTAAAAGGAAAAAAATAAATAAATAATAAAAAAAATCATGTTATTCCTTCAGAAGGAGTTGGGTTGGAGGTGTGATATTGCTTTGTAATACCTTTTTTTTTTTTTTTTTTTTTTTTGAATACAAAATTTTGGAGTGTAGATATATGGATATGTTTCTCGGGTAAAAATGCAGGAGAAAATCTCGCTAAAATATTTCTTGGACTTTTCATATTTGCTTCATTGGCTACCAGCAACCTCTTTGGAAATGCTGAGAAAGACATTACAGAGCTATATCTGCACCAAAGGTTAGTGAATAACAACTTGCTAAATAAAAGCATTTTTACACATGCTCGTTTCTTAGCACCATGGTGTTTACACAGGAAATGGAAATGTAGTGGTGTTGTGCTCAAAAGTGCTGGCAGCTGGAATGGAAACTCAGAGCTGGTGCTGGTGGGAGGTGGAAGGTTTGTTCCTGGGTCCTCATTGCTGTGGTAACAAGATAGACCTGGCATTGACATGGGGCAGCTTTGTTCATGCCTGTAAACTTCATTAAGGTATAAAGGATGAATGTACTGATTGACTAGTTCATACAAATCACTTGGAGGCTATGGTTGTGGCCTCGTTTGGAAGTGCTGATTAATATACATCATATTATATCATAAGCATATCATAAGCAAGCTTTCTGTGTGTGCAAACAAAAATAGTGAAAAGCAGAAGTATTGTGTATCTTTGGGATGAAATCTCTTTAGCTTTCTTAACTGCCTCCATGTTGAAGGTGTATTTTTAATAGGAGTGATTTAATGAGTATAAATCATAGAATCATTCAAATGGTTTGGGTTGGAAAGGACCTTTAAGATCATGTAGTTCCAACCCCCTGCTATAGGCAGAGACACCTCCCTCTGGACCAGGTTGCTCAGAGCCCCATCCAGGCTTTGGATGTGGTGTAATAGAAAGGGCAGGGAATTGTGAGGCCAAAATAATGGCAGGAAGCCATTTTCTCTTATTCTGGTTCTGGAAAGGTTTTGTTTTTCCATTCATTAAATGTTTTATTAGCTCCTCCTGTGTTTAATATTTCATATGCTCACAGGTGAAACTTATTGTGTGAAGTTTAGTAGGCTCCATTTGTTAAGAGATGCATGTTGGAGAGTCTTGGGTGTAAGGCTGGTTAGTTGCTTTCCTGCATAGAACCCTGTGATTGGAGCTATATATGGAATTATGTCTTCCAGACCAAGGCAAAAAATGTCCCCCATGGGCAGAGTTTGATAAAAATGAACTTTACAGAAGACAGCATCAGCATCTTTTCTTCTTTACAACACTTAGCTTTTGACTTTTAAAACAAGAATAATTTGATTCTTTGCTCTTTATATGTCACTGTTAGGAGTTCTTTCTAGCTTATTGCTGTTATGTTCTTGTGCTGAAAAGTGTATAGTAACTGTAATTATTACCCTTAGTTACAGTAGAGTAAAACTTAACACGATGATGCAAATTTAAAAAAAAAAAAAAAAAAAAAAGGGAGTCTCATTTTCTTTAATATATGAAAGAGGAGATTAAAGGAGGGCTTGATCATAGATCATTAGTTTTGTGAGGGCTCTCCTAGGGGAAAAACTAGGTAACAAGGAGATTCTTCACTGAACAGGCAGAGGGAGAAGACTGTTCAGTAGTTGAAAGGATATATGTGTGTATTTAAAAAAAAAAACATATATATATATGATATCTATGACAGTGTGTATATAACATTGTGTATTATAATTTTATACGTACTTCTAAATCTGTGACTATTTTCATCTCTGAAAATAAACTAAAGATACTTTCAAAAATAATACTATGATGTTATCTAATTTAAACAAATTAATTATGGGAAGTTTGATGGCTTGCATAACACTGGGTATTGACCCCCCTGAACTGTATAATCTGAGTCTGTTCCAGCTGATACTTTTTAGGAGAGGCATTATGCACCTATTCTACTGAGAGATTAGTTCCAGGACAATGCAGAGCCTTACCATGCCATCTCTGGATATTTTAACCCTCTGTGATTAGGCAGCTTGTCCCAATGTGCTGAGGCAGAATAGATTTAGGGGATTAAGTTTCATGTGTGTGGCCTGAAGGCTCTACAAAAGTACATAAAAACAAGGCTTGGGTGCGTTCGTGCTTTGGAGAGGAGGTGAGGGAAGGATGTGTTGTAAAATGTCTGGGAAGTTGCCACATCTATGGAGGTGTGATTGGAAATAGATGGAAAACCTCTGATTGTATGCAATTAAGAGAGTAGCCTGAAAAACAGGTGGAGTGGGGTCATACAGAAGACAAAATGGGTGAAGTCGTATTGGTGCTGGAGAAAATCCTGGTGGCAGACTGCCAGACTGGGATCTGGGCAAGGAGAAATGACAAAAATGAGCTCTTTCACATCTTAGAGTGTGGGCGCTGCCTGCTTTGCAGGCAGAAGTGACCACATTAAGTCATGAGAGTGGGAAAGGTCTGGCTGTAAGCAGAAAAATAAGAAAGTTTTCCTATTTGATGTGTGGGGCTGGGAAGGGAGGAGGAAATTTTCCTAAAGGCAGTGCTAGAGCAGAAATCGACTCCCTGGATCGCACACTTAGTGCAGGTAGAAAGACTTCAAGAGCTATGAACTTAAGGTAATCCACTTGGATGATTCATAAGGTTTGAAAGGATTCATAAGGTTTGAAAGTAAGGCATTTGTGTTTTCTCATCATGCTAGCTTGTTGCTGAACTTATAAAGAACAAGAAGTGTCCCTTGAACACATCACGGGTTGGATGGTGAAGATCTCAACGGCACGTCATCTTTGGAAAGACATTCTGCTGGTTGGGTCACAGGCTTCCGTTGGCTCTGCTGGTCTCTGGAGTGGAGTCTTGCTGTGGTCTGATAGTCACACATGGGCACATGCAGCTTTCTGTTGTGCTGGCTTTTGTAACAGTGCTTGGAGGTGCTGCTCAGTTTCAGGCCAGGGAGCTTACTGGCAGGGCTGCCGTGGAAAGCTTTTCTGCAGATGGCAGCAGAACAGGTTGCTTGTCTGTCCCGTCATCTCTGGAAATCGTGCAAATCCTTTATGTTTAGGCACGCGGTTTTTCTTTGTGGTCATTCTGAGCCTTTATTTAGTATCAGGAGGGAAAAAATCATTTGGTACATTTCATAACTGCATGAATTCCTCTGTGTAGAAAATTGATTCTGAAACTTGAAGCATAAGAAAAAAGTGAAAATGTGAAGAAATGGTAATAATTATCAATCTTCATTTTACAAGGCAGTACTAAAAGCTTTTTGGATCTGCGGGTCGAGTTGGATTTTTAGGGTGCAGAAAAAGTTACTTAATTTTGAGAACATGTTTTCCATCTTGATCTTGTGAAAAAGTCATTTAGGCTTCATTGTACCAGAGGGCAGGGTGAGAGACATGTCTGAAACTTCAGAAACCCTCAAGCTTCATGCTTGGAAGAACAATTGATCGCTAATCCGGGGTGGGCAGTGCAGAGGCAAAAGAATGAGCATTTCATTGCTTTTTGGCTGATGTGAAGGCATAAAAATAAGGCATAGCCCACCCAGCTGGTATTTTCTAAATATTGTATGCTGTAGGCAAGGTGCTACAATGTATTTTGCTCTGCTTTGCAGTTGGGTCGGATGCTTTTTTGGAAAGGCATATGATGAGTATCACTTTGAACTTTGAAGACTATTGCTTTTTACTTAGAATTAAAAGCTACTTTATTACAGAATGCTAGTTAATTTAGAACAAAGTAACTTTATCACAAGCTTATGTATGGGAATGCCAGTCAGGTTTTATGATGAGTGGATGCTGCTGCTAGCAGATCGAGTTTGTTAGCAAAGGAGCTACATAACTCCTGATTTTGCTTATTTTGTTTAAAGAGAAAAAGGATGATTGTGTATAGAGAGAGAATCTGTGACCTATTTTATGTACTCCAAATGCAAATACTAGCTCTGAAATATTTATGCCTATTTTGCACATCCTATAGTCATTCCCCTCTGAAGTGTCACACAGTGGGATAAAATGAAGCTTTTGGCATAAAATTTCTGAGAAATACTCCTGACAGCGATGCACATCCCTGAGTTGAAAAACTGCTTGTCAGCAGTAAAGAGAAGATAGTGCTTTGTGCAGGATGTTAACTTGAATCAGAGTGTGTGTCTGCTCATATAATTTAAGTGTGCTGTGGCAGACTAATTCATTCAGAGTCTCTTAACAGCCAGCAGGCACTGGCACGGTCACAGTGGATCAGTAGGCAGTGTTTGGACCCTTATGTTTCCATTAGGTTCTGGAACAAGTTTCATGTGCCTGCAGAGGAGCATTTTGGCTTAGTTTCCTCTGAAAGGGGTGTAATTTGAGCTCTCTGCGGGTGCTCTGTGATCCAAACCAGCATGTGCTAGGTGAGGGGATCCTGGCAGTCTTCTTCAAAATGATGCAGCCACTCCAAACAAAACACTACTGTAGATGCAGCCTGTAAAGCTTCAGGTATGAAATATGCCTGAAGCTCTGCGTATACAGGTCTTCAACTTCAATGTGGCATAATTGAAAGTGGCAACAATGAAGGAAACAAGTTCCCAAAGTTTGATTTGAACAGAGAACCTAAATACTCTGTTCCCTGATTTTATTTGCGTGTTGCTATGCTGCTGATGTCTTAGTAGCCTTACCTTTAGCCTTACTTTTCCACTATCTTTAAGGCTGTACGTGTGTTTGAAATAATGTATTTCTTTGAGAACCTGGAAGCACTTTTAAAAAAAAAATAATAATAATAATAATAATAATCTTGAAGTTGATTCAGCAAACAAATTATTAGTTAATTACAGCTGGAATAATATGCTGTGATGTTGGCCACAGCTTTTTGTTCCTGGTAGTTAACTATTAAACAAATTGAGTCACAAATTTCCATGGTCTGCTTTAGTCACAGAGCTAGTTCATGAGTTCAGTTCTGACAGTGATGTGGAACTGTGGATGCAGGGAACCAATACATTTGTGATATATAAGAAGTCTGGGTTGGCTGTTCTCCTCAAACTTGTTTATCAGAAACTGAACAAACTGAAAAAAAAAAGCTGGAATTTCTCAGTAAGGAATTAGTGAGGAATTAGGACACTTCTGCAACTTGTTGAATATTGTTCTTTTCTTTGAAAATGTGCTTAGGTAAAATCAAGGATTACATGGAAGTGTTCTTTTCTGTTCTGAGAAGCAGGAAGGCTCATGTTTCTTCCTTTACTTTCTGTTATAGCAAATGGGCTTTCCTTTCAGATAATATGTGGGCTTTGGGATCCCTCCTCCCAAATTACTACTTTTTTTTTTTTTTTTTTTTCCGTATTTTTGTTGCTTAAAAAAAATCTTATTATAATGAGTACAAGAAGTCATCTGGATAAACTAGAATGTCTGATTTCAAGGTGTGAAACAAATCATGCAGGTTACTCTTCAGCAGTGCATCCTGTATGTACAGAAATATCCAAGGTTATGGGCTAGTTGTCAGCTTGAAGTTAAGAGGTGAACCTTCAGGGAAGATGCTGCTGTTTGCATAAATGTTTGTGTGAGTGGGGCTGTGACACAGTACTTCGGCTCAGGCAGCAGGAATCTTGCTGTCCTCCTGAAAAATGAGAATTTTTCAGTCAGTAAAAAAATACTTTTTCAGGTCTCTTATGTTGTTTGTGTGCTTTTCTTTCTAATGGTGAACTTTTAATGGCTCTTTTTTTGTTTCTTTTAAAACAGAATTAGACCACAGCTAGCCAAAGAGAAGATTGAAGGATGCCATATTTGTACATCCGTGACACCTGGTGAACCTCAAGTGTTCTTGGGAAAAGATAAAGCCTTCACTTTTGATTATGTGTTTAACATTGACTCACAGCAAGAAGAAATCTATGTACAGTGTATAGAAAAACTGATTGAAGGTTGCTTTGAAGGCTATAATGCAACTGTCTTTGCTTATGGCCAGGTAAGCTTTACAACTTTATTTAAAATATTTATTTTGAAATAAACACAAACTGTTTCTTGTAATTGATCTTTCTTTTAAGTTTCGCAGCGCACGAACCTGGTTTTGGTGGCTTGGTTTTAATGTAAACAAGATATTCTTTAGAATATTGTTTAGGAGCCTGTACAGATTGTGTGCTTAATGGCAACCGGAATGCAGCAGATGTGTATGAGTAGTAGGCTTGAATTAATAGTAGCAGTGAAAAGTTACTGTTTCAGATGTTTTGGGGAAGGGGATGTTTGGTATCTGTTAATGGATTCTGGAGAACTCCATGCTACTCTTTTTCTAGGGACCAGAATCCAGAGTCTTTTCCTAAAGAACAGATACCTCCCCCCATCAGTAAATGGGGCACAGTTTTTTAGCTGAAAGCTGAAGTATCGTTGAGCACAGAGAATACGTTGTTGTCTTCTGAATTCTCTTTAAGGAATTTATTACATGGAAGTTGATCTTAGTGGGAGGCTGAATGTCAGTACCACTGAATGTCTTATTTCAAGTTAGCTAGGTGAAGTCTAGCCCTGGTGAAACTAAGCAGTTGGTAGACCCAGTTTAGTAGATTATGTTTGACAACATGATACTATCTTTGTCTTGGACTTGACCTGCTAATTAAATAAAAACCCACACTATCTTATTTTCTGTAGGACTTCACTTTTGATTAAGCTATTTTCCTGGTCAGGGTACAGATGCTTTGTATAGGTTGAGAACAGTGGTAATATTTCTCCTGAGTGATATTCAGGCATCTTAATTAAGCAAACTGTTTAATGTACTTCAGTAGAGAACTGCAAATGCTGATTTTACTTAAAAAAAGAGCTTTAATCAGTCTCATTTGAAAACATTAACTATTCTTTTGGCCTCATATGATAACTTAAGGCTGATGTAAGCAGCTTAGAGGAAGCTTATAGGAGAGAGGTTAAGAAAATTTGAACTGGTCCCCACCTGTGTTGTATTTGATCTGTAGGTCAAATTTGTCCAACAGCTGCACTTTACACATTTTGTAAAAAGACATTTTTGTTGCACTTAGTATTGTAAAAATGACAAAAACTGTCTTTGTAATCTCTATCTAGTAATAGTTCAGAAATCACTTTTCACTGTGATAATCCGTATGTTCTAGTGAGTGCTACTTTTCTATTTAGACAGGTGCTGGCAAAACGTACACCATGGGCACTGGATTTGATGTCAACATAACAGAAGAGGAACAGGGCATTATATCACGTGCTGTTAAGCATCTTTTCAGATGTATTGAAGAAAAGAAACAAGCTGCTATTAAACAAGGACTTCCTCCTCCAGATTTTAAAGTTAACGCACAGTTCCTTGAGGTAAGTGTGATCTGTGCATGTGGTTGTGTGTATAACTTCATGTATTTTGCAAAGCAAATGAAATTCTTTTTTTTGGTTGCTACTTTGACCCTTCTTTTCTTTTCCCACAAGATGTTTTGAATTAATTTTCCAGATTTCAAAAGGAAATACAATATAGTTTGTTTGCTTTGTTGTTGTTGTTCTTTTAATTTATGAAAAGAGCCTTTTTATCTTATTCCAATTATCAGGGTAGCTTTCTTTACTGGGTTATTTTGAAGTGTAGAAATAATTATGGTGATTGTCATTTGTCCTTTTCTATACCACACATTTACTCATGGGAGCTATTGCTGTTGCTTGTCTATTATTCTTCATGAAACTTTCAAAGCAAGAAATCAGTAATGCTTTACATCTTGAACCATGCTTAGCCTGTTTGTGTAACTTTCCCATAGACGACTTCAGTTTTCAAAATCTGTTCAGTACACTTGGTTGATTTCTTTAATGAAAAAAAGAAAGTTAGCATAAAATACTTTGTGATTTTCAGTGGCATAGAACTGGGCTTCTGAGTCATTACTTCTTGCAATAGGCCCAGAGAAATCCCAGGTCAGTGCTGCAGAAAAGCAGTTCCCTTTGTTCTTGTAGGCACAGCTACTAATGAGAGGCTGTAACTCTCATGATCATTCTGTTCTGCAGCAGCTGTTGGTTTAAGTCTTACAGCTTTTATGCTGAAACTTATTCCAATATATCTATTTTCTAGATTAATTGCTTTGACTATAATATTTATGTTCTCTGCCAACATATAAAATCTTATGTGATATTAACAGGGACAATCAATTTCAGGAAGAGTTTGTTTTAAATGTGTAATATTTAGTTCAGTATTTCACAACTTTGTCAACAGTGGGGGGAGAAAAACAATACCACATAATCTTTTGTATTACCTAAGAGACAAGCTGTACGCCTTGTTATTGCTGAAGTAAACTAGGTCTTCCAGTGTTCTATACCTGTAAGTGTTTTAATTTTTAACAAACTGCATTGATTTGTCACTGTTAATCTTAAGCAGTGGTTTTAGTCCCTCTGGGTACTGTTTGCCTAGAGAGAATTCTGAACTTGAAGAAGGACAGTGGAAATGCTGTGTGAAAGAAGCTGTTGATTTTTAGGGTGGCATAATAGTAAGATGCCCAGATTTGCAACTGTTCCATCTGTCATGCTATTGTCATTGTAAGTTTGTGTTTTTCACAGCATCCTTTATTGAAAGCCTTGGCATATGGTGGATATTTAGAACCTTCTGTATATGCCATGCACATGTATATCAGTCTTTGGAGGAATTCTTTTCTTACATTATATAATTTTTTTTTTTGCCTTTTCTTTCTCCTCAGCTTTACAATGAAGAAATTCTTGATCTCTTTGATACCACTCGTGATATTGATGCAAAGAATAAAAAATCAAATATTAAAATACATGAAGATTCAGCTGGAGGAATTTATACTGTGGGAGTTACAACCCGAACTGTGAATGGAGAATCAGAGGTGACCATTGAAAATAAGTTTCTCTGTAGCATACTGAATGTGTTCTAAAAATGCTACCTGTATGTTTTGCTAAATGTCATTATACCTTTCACGCTTCATTCTTACTCTTCATCCTCATGTAGTAATGGTTGTAACACTTTTCAGAACTTAATTCTGAAGAAATCTTAAGAAGCAAGTATAGTTAACATTCTGTTCAATGAGCAAATAGAGATTACACTTGCTAACATCAGCTTTCTGCCTCTTAGACAATTTGGGTGCAGACTGAGTTGAAATTTTCTTTTGTTTCTCTAGACTGAAATGTAATGTCTAATATCAGTGTTCCCTTAATTCCAGAGACAGTCATTTGCAAACAGTGTTGTTCCATTGGAAAGTAAAATTTTGACTTGTATCCCAAATCTCATTTGTTACTTTTTCCCATGACAGGAAAAGTTTGCATGATGACTGATGTGAGGTAAACTGCCATTCAGAAGAGTCTGTACATTGCAACTCTGATACAGTGCCATTGTACTGTATGTTTTTGTACAGAAAGTACAGAAGTCGTATATTTGTGCTAGAGATGAATGGAGCATTGCCATCTCATTACCAAGGGTTTCTTTCAAAACCAAACGACAACAACAAACCTTATTTTAAAAATCTTACTATTTTTTGCATATAGGAATTGTTAACAAGGAGAAAAAGCTTACTTGTATCTAAACCAAAGCAATAGGTGTTACAAAGCACATTTTATTTAAATTGCAAGCCATGCAATGTCCTTCTTTGTCTGTTTTCCAGATGATGCAGTGCTTGAAGCTGGGGGCTTTGTCTCGAACCACAGCCAGTACTCAGATGAATGTTCAGAGCTCACGGTCGCATGCTATCTTTACTATACATCTATGTCAGACCAGAGTTTGTCCTGCTTTTAACACAGTACGTGTCTTTGCTGTGATTGTGTTATTTGCTGGCTTCACTTTAACCATTTTTCAGAATGTGAATATTGTTTTGGCAGCAATTGACATTTGAATTACACTTACTAAAGATGCTACAGTCATCATCATGCTCAATGAATTTGCTAAGCATTATAATAATTTGATTTAATCTGTGCATATGTAACCATCTTCTAGCCAGAGGCAACAATAAATTGCAGCCTCCTACATGAACCTGCCCATTCTCCTCTAGCGTTTTCTTCTGGATTTTGTTGCAACATACCCCAGTAACCAAGTTAAAATATAATTTGTATTTAATTGGAAAAGCATTTTTAAGTGTCTTAACAGTTAGTCGGCTTAAGGTTACAGTCAGCTAACTGAAAGTGCTGGCTATTCCAGGTGAAGTGCTGGTTTCCAGCAAGGAGCAAGAAAAAAAAAAGCATAAGATTCTGACAATTAGTGTTTTTATTTTAGTTATATCAGTTCATTGTTTAGGTGTGTTGTAACTTCATGCAGTTATTTCGTTGAACTCCTGAGTATGTAGGTATATAGATAATGTGTTTTTAAGCACATGGAACAGTATACTGGATTTGTAATAATTTTCAGGGGTGGATTCTTTCTTTTATTTTTTAACACTAAAAATAATCATTTGCAGGCAAAATGAGGGTTGCCCTCTGGTCCCCTGTGGTATGTAGACCTGCTTTAGACCTTGTTAGAAGCACTTCTTCCTGCATTGCACATCAGAACTGTGGACTTGGTGGTGAGAGCAGTGGTCTCCTCACTTGGAGAGGAACTGTCAGGGTACCTGAATCACTGTGTGGTGGAGGTGTCAGATTGGAGGCTGTGCTTGAAGCTGCCCACATCACTCACTGCATGGCTCAGCCAGGGGCATCAAGAGCAGCCTGCCTGCTGTGGGCACTCTTCAGCAGCTGGGATGTTTCAGCTCAAATACAGAGCCTTGCAGGACTCTCCTCTGGCCCTGGCTGGTTTGTGAGAGAGGCTGGCGTGAAGAAGGGGAGCTGGCTACTGCCTTCTGCTTTGTGACAGGCTGTGTTTTCGTCCTGTTTTTGAGAGTTGTGAGCAGGATGGTGTCAGTGTCTGGAGTAGGACACTTGGATCCTGACTCTTTACAGCTGTGAGGGCAGCACCCTTGCCTTTCCTTGCAGCATTCAGGAGAGCAGAGGCCAGGCACATAAACACAGCCTGAATACAAATTTATACAAAACCTTTATGGACAGCCGGGAGAAATCCTGCTCAAGTTTGCATTGTTGCTGCCTTCTGTAGTGTAAGTTTTGGGAGACTTTTATTGTGAGGGCAGCAGCTTCTCCAGGGCTGCTGGCACTGTGCTTGTGTTCTCTGGGGTGGATGATCAGGGCACCTGCATGCTCATGATAAAAGCTAACTTTATTACTGTACTTTGGAGTATGAAAGGAAAGAAACTAAGGAGCTAGTCCCTGCTCATGGTGCATTTCCCTGGCAGACTAGCTGTGCTGCCTGGGGTGTGCTGGAAGTGTTTGTTCTTGCTGTCCACAGAGCAAAAAGAGAGGAAGGTCCAGGCCATCCTATGATTCTATGATAAGCTCTTCTTTTTTCCATGTTCCTTCTGCTGTCCTTATTTCCTGGTCAAACTGAAAGTACTGATGGAATGCTGGCTGCTGGGGAAACTGGCATAAAAAATGTGTGAAGTAACATTGAACACACAAGTCACAGTGAAACTGATAATGGGGATTGGAGAGATGTAAAATCGAAGTAACTTCAGCTTGTTTGGCAGGTTTACAAACTAAGTTTTTCTGCAATTTTGCATGGTAATAATGTCATAACCATTTCATTTAATATTTTGTAAACATCTGTTTATCCCCCCAAAAACCAATTGTAGGCCTTACTTAGAAATAATAGATATTGACTAGCATCTAGAGGTGGGTCTTAAAGACTGATATGTTAGTAAGTATTACTGAAACAGGTTTTCTCAAGAAATGCTGTTGCTATTACAAGAGAATTAGTACATAAGGAAGAGATAGACATTACAAAAAGCTATTCCTGTAAATAATTGTTGATTGAATTTTGTGATTGACTAGCATAAAGTATCTTACCAAGCTTTTTGGGTTCTCCTTTGTTTCAGGATAATGCCACTGATAACAGGATAATATCTGAATCTGCTGAGATGAATGAATTTGAAACTCTTACTGCCAAGTTCCATTTTGTTGACCTCGCAGGATCTGAAAGGTTAAAGCGAACGGGAGCTACGGGAGAAAGAGCAAAAGAAGGCATTTCCATCAACTGTGGACTGGTAAGATTTTGCAATTAGTTTCCATAGGCTGTTGGTACAGACTGTATTTCTCAATCCCTTGCTTCTGATAATTCCTAAAAGTAGAAGTATATCATGTGCAAATGAGGCCTGTAGAATAAAATGTAATAGAACAACATATTGATTCTTACGAGGTTCTAGCTTGCTTACAATTTCTGGGTTGCACTAGATCCTAACTAGAAAGTTACGCTGCTTATTAATTGTTGTGAAGTATAGATAGTTAAAATACCTTGTGGAGTTCCTTTCACTTATTAGTTTTTTTAAATTCCTTCAAGACTCGAACAATTGAGGAAAATTTGCAAGTTGTTTGCAAGCAGTAGAGGCATGGAAAGCATCAACAGTGGGCAAATTCAACTGATAATTAAATGCTGGTTCTATGTTACTGTTATGAAATGTAGTGTAAAACAACCCTAGGCAAAACATTTCAAAGTGGAAAAAACATTTTAATTGATAGCATCACTTCATTTTTTTTTTTTTATCTGTGTACTGGCTCTTTATGCATTTTTTTTAATTAGCTATTAAATATTGTGCTTATGAGTACATTTGAAAAGTAGAACTTGTGGTTATCAGTAAAGACTGTGGTTTTGCACCTTTGTTTTTAGCTACTTGGCTGTGTGTAGGCTCTTTGAAGACTCAATAGCACAAGTTCATTTCATGTTTGAAAACATATTGAAATATTTTTTTTTTCCTGGTCTAGTGTATAGTATCAGGGATGCAACAGGAATTTAATTGGTGATCCTCTTACTATCAGGATAGTGGTTATATTTTGTAGTCAGTGGAAGAGGATTCACTTCAGTTTCATCATTGACATAAGCACAGAGTCAATGGAAACCTGGGCTTTTAGTAAGGCAAATATATCCTTAAAGAAATGAGATACAGGATGTCCAAGGGTGAAAATGAAAGTGGCAAAAATATTACTTAACATAAGCACAAAACTTTCATATTTTCCCTGAATTCCACCCCTCAGCTTTGGGAAATACAGACAAAAGTGGTTTAAACAGTTCCAAACATTTACGGGAAGTGGAGTACATGCGTTTCTGTTGTTGTTGGATACAGTAAAACAATTGCAAGACTGTATTAAGAATTGATGGTGCAGAATGCCACCTAGAGGAATGTGTTTTAATTTGCATGTGAATAATCCTGTTAAAATATGTGGAGTTGTGCATTAAAAATAACTTCACAGGCAAATGTTTGGCTGATTATAAACATGAAATAAAGCTTTTTTTAGTAGTGCGATTGCCATCGACTACATAATTTAAAGCCTTAAATAGTTGAACTAATTTGCATTTGAAGATTTTTATCCATAGAGCAGTAAATTCTGTTTATCACAGTAATGCTCTGTGTATTATTCTAAGCTTATCATAAAGCAGCTTGATAAAAAATAATTTTTAAAAAGAACATGGCTGCTGTTAGGGACGTAGATGAGCTGTAATAGTCATTGAAACAAAATGTTTGTTACCTAGAATCCTAGAATCCTTAGAGTTGTATGGGACTTTTAAAGGTCATCTAGTCCAGCTCCCTTGCAATGCACAGGAACAGCTGCAGCTCCATTAGGTGCTCAGAGCCCCATCCAGGCTGACCTTGAAAGTCTTCAGGGATGGGATGAAAGGGTTCCACCACATTTCTGGGCAATCTGTTCCAGTGCTTCACTACGCTCACTATAAAAGACTTTTTCCCTATATCTACCCTAAATCTACCCTCTTTCATGAAGTAGTTCTAAGTTTAGTTTGTTACTGATGTGAGATATCAACAGACAGTGCACACCATTGTGCTAATCTCTTTTCTCCTGAGGATACAAGACCGCAAGTCATTTGATTCACTGTTAGCATGGAAATTTGTAAACTGTACAACATAAAAAGCATTTTAGTATGTTAAGTTTTGTGTGTTTTCTTGTTCTTCCACAATTTATGACCTCAGTTTTTAACTTATTTTAAAACAAATCTACTCAGGAATTGAGTTTAACTTCTGTGCTATGTGATTTGGTGTTTTATAGCTGGCACTTGGCAATGTAATAAGTGCACTGGGAGATAAAAGTAAGAAGGCAACTCACGTACCATACAGAGATTCAAAGCTTACAAGACTACTCCAAGACTCTCTTGGGGGAAACAGGTATGAAAACATTGTACGTGCTTCATTTTGAATGAAAGTGAGTGAGTACATCTTCCAAAAGTAAAATAACCCTTACACCTGTCACCGTGATAAAAAAAATAAATCTGTGCTGGAGGGACTCCACAAAAAAAAAAAAAAAAAAAAAAAAAACCAAAACACTACAGTCATAATAAAAAATGCTGGCAATGCAAGGAAATACTGTAATGGTTTTTGCATCATTCTTTTCACTGCTGCTACAGCTTTACTAAACATAAGGCTTTGAGTTGCTTTGAAGTTATTGTTTCCAGGTAAAGGGTAAGTCCATCTTAGATGATGGGTGTCAGAAATGTTAAATCTGTTACTGTGTTACAGCGTTATTAATTACAGCATATTTTAAAGCTTTCTGCTTCAAGCAGAGATTTTTTTTAATTGCTTTTTTCCCCTCCTACCTTAATTGTTAAACAATATTAGCATTTGATATGTTGCAGCATAGTAATATACAGGAAGCAACTTTTCTTTCCTCACTGCTGTAAAATTCTTTAAAATATGAAGCTGTAAAACAAAACAAAACAAAAAAACCAGAAAAACAATGAGAACAGTATCAGAATTCTCTCTAGAGAGCTTTATCTGAGTATTGCTTTTTTAACTTCTTAATCTGAAGGTTTATGTTAAGATATGTCCTTGAAACTTTTGTCTCTGATTTCCCTTCACTCCTGTGCCTTACCTGCATATAGTTATGCCATTATTTTTCTTAGAAATGGGTGATACTAATAACTGGATTATTAGTACCAATCCTCTACCATAATTGAAATCAGTCACTATGGAGGTGACTTTTTTGCATTCGAGGGGCCAAAGCTTGGGCTTAAATGTTACTTTGCACTTACTTGCATTTACAAAAATAAATACATTTCATATTTTGAAGTCCTCATAGATGCTGGCTTCTGTTGAAGCTAGGCCTTGTAGGAGCTGGATGAAGGCCTAAAACACAGATTTTGCAGGTCAGGTGGTATAGCTAAGACTGCATGTCCTTGTGGGCACTGCCTCACTGTCTTGTCTGCTCTGATCGCTGTGAGCAGGAGCTTGGTGTGGTCAGTGTCAGGTTCCAGGCACAAAGTACCTTTTTTGAACAAGGCAGCTCAGCACGCGTGCTGCCATCTCTGACCATGGCCTTCTATCTCAGGATATTATGTATGTGTCCAACTATCTGATGGTGAATTAGAAGCCATTAAAATGAAATGTCTGTATCACTAGAACTGTTCTTGTGAATCTGTTCTACGTGTGTATTCTACAGACGTGAGGAAAGAGACTTGGACTCTGGAAACTTTGAGCAAACATGCAGTGTGAGCATGTAGAAATACAAAATCCAGTGTGGTTGAGTACATTTTAGTAAGACAGTATGTATATTCATCTATTTAGTCTGATATGGCTGATTGCTGTCTTTAAGAGAAAGTGAAAGTGTTCTGTTTCACAGAAGAACAGGGAGGAAAAGAACAGAGGAGTAATTTAACTTCAGTTAACTTCAGCAGCCTGCAGCATTGCAGTGTGAGAATAGCAGAGAGACAGCCAAAGTGAGTAAAATAGGGCTGTGATGTTCATTAGTGTTTAAGGGAAGAAGAAACCCAGTAGTGGGGGGGAGGGGGGAGATAAAGGGGAATCAGAAAAGATCATATACATATCTCTAGGCCATTTCTAGAAATAACTATTTACAAAAAAAATAATTTCTTGACTGATTATATACTAAATACAGTAGTTAAAGGTCTTTTTTGAAACTGCACTAACTAAAATGATACTTCAACTCAAAGCATTTTTCTATTTTGTAGCTCAACTGCTCCCTCTCCTGTGCTTCAGGAGGAATCACAGTTTACTGTAAAAGCTCAGCAAATGCTGTCCCAGAGCATTTACAAGAATATTAAGAAATATTATTTCCGTTTGTTCTGACTGATGTTAAATTTTTTCTCTACTCCCACTCTTTCAACCTTAATTTTATTATTTAGCTAATACAAATAAGACAGTTCAAATTAGCAGTTTGCTCTTAAGGAGATGTAATAAACTGTAACACAATTTAAATGATTTCATATCCATGCTTTAGCAAACAAAAACAGTGGGAGAGCTCAATTTTAATAAATATGCAATTTTTCCTCTGGGAAATCAGATTAGATCAATAGAAATCTGTTCCATTGCTTTCCAAATTCCATTGTAGATATTGCAGTGCACATTTATCCTTTCTCTTTGCAAGTATTTACTGGAAAGTGATTCAGGTTACTTTGCAGTGGATCCTGAGTTAGAGATGATTAAAGCATTGTATCAGTCTACTATTCTCACTGTAATCCTGATTTAATTGTAATTCTGTAGTAATTGTGAAGGTGCATTTAAACAGTGATTCTGAGTTATTCTATTAACCTAATTCCCTTAGGTTGGGAGGGGGCATTCTAAAGAAATGTTGAAATTAAAAGTGTAGAACAGTGTTTAAAAATGAGTCTCCTGTAAAATACAGATGGGGAAGTAGAATTCTGGTTAATCAGTTTTCAAGACAGCTAGCAGAACCAGTTGTCTGAGGTTTGAAAAAGTAATCGCATTCTAAATTGATGGCACAACAGTCTTAATTTTGTACATTATCCTGAACTAAACTAAACCTCAGCAGTTTGTGGAGCTGACACAATGATGTGCAGGAGGTCTGAGGAAGACTTGCTAAAATTCATTCTATACTGAGCCTTTCCCATATCCTCAGGCTAGTTTCTCTTTCCATTTAGCTTCCAATGGTGAATATAATTGCTTGGCTTGGAAGGACTGCAAGCAGTAATTTGTTTGTCTCAGCTGAAATTACAGGAGATGAAGATCAGAATCAAGTTTGTCTAATGCAGTCTGTGCACACCTAACAAAACAGCTATGCTTTCATATACAACAAAGGAAAGCGTGTTCCTCCAGCGCCCGATTAGGACAATTCAGTCTACCCAAATATAGGTGTTTCCCATCTGCAGAGAATTTAGGGCATGTTGGCACCATTGGGTTGTGATCTACAGCTGGAATTCTGTTTTTGACCCCTCTGAATTGTTCTCTTCTGTTGTGAAATGAGCATGAGCTCCAGGGATCAAGGGTAGGGTGGGACCTTGTTCCTTCTCCTCACAGTTGATTAACTAAAACACTTGGTGAGAAGGTTTTTGTTTGTTTTCTGTTTTTGTCACCCTGGTTCTTGCTGCTCTGTCTGCTCTGTCTCTTACTTGAAGTATGCCGTATGTACTCACCCTGCGTATCCCACAGTGGGATGGCTAGAGGGTGTTGAAGGAGCCCAGAAGCAGTGTTGGGAATAGAACTCAGCTCCTGCTGCTTTTTGTGGAAGAGCTCTAAGTAATGGTGTTGTGAAAAGTGGGGAAAAAAAAAACCAAACCGCTTATTGCCAGAGGTAATAAGGAGAAATTCTATATTTTGGTCTTCTGTTCGAGTGCAAGAGATGATCTAAAGCAGGAAAATCTGGATCTCAGTAGAACAGTAGGTGGGCAATAGGTACCTTGGGCTGTTCTGGGCACATATGGGCATCCAGAGGTGCACGTTCAGATATAGTAGGTTGGTACCTTGTAAATTAATGTGTCCTGACAACTACATGATCCAAATCACTATTTGAGGCTTCAGGTTGGCTTTAAGAATTTAAATCTCAATTGGTATTAAATTACAAATTATGTAAGTATTAGGAAAGCATTTCTAAGAGCATCCATTAATTGCTTTTATAGTTTTACGCATGATGATCTAATATCTCCTATGCTAAACTAGAGTGATTCATGATGTAACAGTTCTGGAACTTTGTGGTTGACAGTGTTCTACAGTACTTTGAGCTACGTCTAGAATCATTACACAAATATTGTGAAGTCAGTGCTCTTGTTTCACCTTGTACTTGAAGACCTGTTAGCCTGTCTGTCCTCATCTTGTTCTTGATTTGTAAACCTATGTTTGTAACTTGCAGTCAAACACTCATGATAGCGTGTGTGAGCCCTTCAGATCGAGACTTCATGGAAACCTTGAACACGTTGAAGTACGCGAATCGTGCACGAAACATCAAGAACAAGGTGATGGTTAATCAGGATAGGGCTAGTCAGCAAATAAATGCTTTGCGCAATGAGATTACACGGCTACAGATGGAGCTTATGGAATACAAAACAGTAAGTGTATTCTCTTAGGATTTCTTCTGCTTTAAAATGATTATAATTCCACAGCTTGTTTTCTCTTCGCTAGTTCTGCTTTATACACACACGCGCGCGTGAATAATAACACTAATCTGTAAAACACATCCAGTAATCCAGTTGTTACCAGGCGTCCTCATGGTCAGTGATGAGAAACAGTCACTTCCAAAGTGAAAAATGATCACAATTTAGATTGCTCACATGTTTATTCACGTACCAGTTATTGTATGTTGCTTTTAAATACTTACTTGAGAACTAAAACTATTATGCTTTAAAAATGGTTTTTCAGTTATATAGGCCAGATACTCATAATACGCAACGCCAGAATTTTAGTCAAAGGATATTGTTTTCAGCAATAAATGTGGCTGCCATTGTTATCTCCCTTTGTTGTTCTTGAAGTAGTATCCTGATTTAATAAAGAATGGTCTTCTCATTTCTAAATCTCTCTAAGAAGTTCTATTTCAGGAACTGTGTGGGGAGGACCAAAATGCTAGGATCAGTATCTTGCAGATATCAGTGCTGTGGCAACTTTCTGTTACTGTTTTGAAATCTTTGAAAGAATCATCTTTTGCAGTGAGCATCTAAGTGGAATGTTAAGCAATCTGTGGACTATCTTTTAAAATAGATTTTAAAAATAATACTAAAAATGCTTTTCTACACATAATTTTTCATTACTAGTAATAACTTATGTATTTACTTAAGGGTAAAAGGATTATAGATGAAGAAGGAGTTGAAAGCATCAATGACATGTTTCATGAAAATGCTATGCTGCAAACAGAAAACAATAATCTGCGTGTTAGAATTAAAGCCATGCAAGAAACTATTGATGCACTGAGAGCCAGAGTAACACAGCTTGTGAGTGATCAGGCCAACCAAGTTCTAGCCAGAGCAGGTATGCTGTGGGTGCATTGTGCTTACTTGTGTATAAACTGCTTAAGGAGTACATGAGTTCATATCAGTTCATGTTCTTGCTTCAAGGATCCCTTGGAAGAGTTATGCTTTTGTAGAAGGTACTATAGGACTTGCTTTGGCAGTGAAAGACACCCATATAGCTCTCACCTCTATTTCCAGAGACTTCTGTTAATAGAAGTAGTCTGGGACTCCGTACCATTTGTTTAGGATTATGAACAGCATGAAATTTGAAATAATCGCTTTGGATGGGAATTATTTGTATGCTTAGTTAACCCAGTGCTAAATATTTAAGTACACGAGGACCCAGAGATGGGCGACTGTTTGCTTTTCACTTTGTAAAACAGTCAGCTGATAGAAATACCACAACACGTTGTTCTTCTTGTGTGTTTTGTTGGGATCTTTTTGATTATTGGAAGTTACTAGTGGGGGGGTGGGGTTGAACACAGAATAGAAGAAGTTACTTAAAATAGTCCTGATCGAGGACACAAAAAGGAACCAAACTCCTAATGCAGCTCAAAAAAGAAATACATTTAATGAATCAGATAAGATCTAAACATGTAGCCGATATGATTATTTCTTTGCTGGTACGTTGAGCCTAGTATCTATATGAAAATATTAAGTGTTACCATTCCCCTTTCTCTCCAGGAGAAGGAAATGAAGAAATTAGCAACATGATTCATAATTATATCAAGGAAATTGAAGATCTCAGGTATTTATGTAATATGTCTTTGAATCATTTGCGTTTAAAACAAATACTGGTAATGTCAGCAGCTGAATGCTCAACTGGTTGTTGTGCAAAATTTGACACTGTTGTTTTGTGGTAACCTCATAGCCTGGTATAAATTATAGTACTGACAAATGACCTAAAAATGTTCAAGGTGATTAATATCCTAAACACTTGCATTTCTTTCTTGGAACTGTATCACTGCAGGAAAAAAAAAAAAAAAAAAAAAAAGTATATGGCTTTCCCGCTTAGTATTCTATATTATACAGTAGCTCTTGTGTAATGAACATACAAAATCCATATACACTGCATGTAGATGTTACCATAGTGTGTGTCTATATATTTGTAGATGTTCAATAATTATTCATTTAGAATTTATTTTGATGAAATGTGTACAGTTTCCATAGCCACTGTGTGAAGTCGTGACCAGGAGATTTACCATGGTTGTTTTTTTTTTTTATCTTGTATTGTGGTTTCTTCTAAACATGAAGATAATGCATTACAATTGCAGATACCAAAGAGGTATATTTGTTTGTTTGTTTGTTTTTTAAGGGCAAAATTATTAGAAAGTGAAGCAGTTAATGAAAATCTTCGACGCAACTTGTCAAGAGCTTCAACAAGATCCACATACTTTGGTGGACCATCTGCATTTTCTATGCTTTCTTCAGAAAAAGAGACACTGGAAATTCTGGATATAGCCAAGAAAGATCTAGAAAAGCTGAAAAAAAAAGAAAGAAAAAAGAAAAAAAGGTTGTGTATAAATAATAGTTTTATTTCTTTGTATTAGTAAGGAAGTGTGTGTTTTATTTTTAGTTTTCAAACTTGACAATTCAGAGTACATCTTTTGTTGCTGTTGGGGATTGGTTCCTAAACTAGTGTTTCCACAAATCCTTTTACACATCAAATGAACAGCTGTTTTTCTCTTGAATTTTTTCTTCCAAAGGAATATATGTTATTTGCAGAATGAATGTTTTTCTGATATAACAATTCTTTTTCTTATGTCATAGTTATGCTCAACTGTAAAAGCACAGGTGCTCTCCCTAACTTTAAAGCATTTGAAACTCAAAAAGAGTTTTCGAGAACAAAAATTACTTTTTTTTTTTTTCCTTCATGTGTCAAAGAAAAGATATTCTGAATAGCTGGGAATTCTTTGGTAGCTCCTGGAATGGCTTCTTTTGCTTTCTCTACCTTCTGCTTTTATAAATGTTTTTGATTTGAGGTTTCCTACTTTTCTGCAATGTCATGCTTAGCTGTTTTTTGTTGTCCAATTTCTCATCTACTAAAATGCTCATATACATTGATATAAATGCCTGTTCAGACAGCAGTTAGTACAGCAAGAATCTGTGCACTCCAAGACTTTGATTCTATTACAGGTCTTTCCTTTTTCCTTGCAATTCTCTGCACTTCTCATCTATTGTCTACAAGTCAACATAAATTTAACAAATCTGAAATGCAGTAGAAATATAAGGTAGCTTTGTTAGTGAGATGTGCAGCTTGGAATCTTATCCGTAAATGCTTACATTATACAGATGTCTGATACTTTTGGAAAACACTTCTTTTAATGATAACTAAATTCTTTGTTGCATCTCATTTTTTCAGGACACTCTTTCATGGGTATTTAAGTTGATTTTGTGTGCTACATTTGTAGGAATTTGAAGAGAGGGTGGAAGTATTAAGTGAAAGCAGCAGAATCTTCTGGCCTCACTTCAGACAAACACTTCAATATGTTTTTTAACATGTTAGGAGGAAGATTTTCACACAGGGTGGTGATGCACTGGAACAGGTTGCCCAAGGAGGTTGTGGATGCCCCATCCCTGGAGGCATTCAATGCCAGGCTGGATGTGGCTCTGGGCAGCCTGGTCTGGTGGTTGGCGACCCTGCACACAGCAGGGGGGTTGAAACTGGATGGTCATTGTGGTCCTTTTCAATCCAGGCCTTACTATGGTTCTATGAAGAAGATCTGCTTTTGTATGTTTTTAAAATTTTAAAATTAAGCATGTGTTAAATACATGCTTAGAACCCCAGTTGTTCAGTTAGTGTCTGAGTATTTGATGATTGTTGACAGGGTTGTGAGCAGAAAACTGGTGAAAGTTACTATACACATTGAGTAATAGATCTTAGTGTGGTAGATGTTTACTTCTAAAAGAGATACCAAACCAAACCAAACAAAACAAAAAAGGCACCAAACAAAGCTCCCCAAAAGCAAAACAAAACAAAAACATTTGGAAGTTTTCTACAGCAGTAAATAAAAGAGGTACAACTTAATTTTGGTCTTTTTCTGAAAGATGTGCCTATGAGCAGTGATGTTTACACTAGGATGATAATATTGTCAGTGGGAAAGTCCAGTGGTCTGACCCAAGGGCGAGGACTAATTGCTATAAACTTTGCATTATAGAATTGGAGAGCCAAAAGAGAATTCAAGTTGAAAGAGCCCTTTTGAAAGCCCAGCCTACATTTCAAAATGGGTCTTATGTTCCCATTTTATAGAGTCTTTTTCCATTTTCTAGTCTTAAGTATGGTAAAGGTTGGCCCATCTGTAGTCTTCTGAACAGTTTTTATATTTCTGAGTTGCGTGTGCCAGGAAAATAATTCCATAAATGTGAAGAATTAGAATTTGAGAGACTGCACAATTGCAGATTTCTTCCATCTAACTAATGAAATGTAAAGTCTGTTTCTGGGACATATCATTGTTAATTTTTATTCTGTCAAAGTGTCAGGTGTTGGAAATGGATATACTGACGTATTGCAAAGGGACCATTTACCCTGTAGTTTGGCAGGGATTCTTTGCTCTACTTCTGTTTCCTACAGGCATTTAGCTGCTTTTACTGTACTACTCCTTTATAGGGTTGATATTATTAAAGTTGTCTAACTAGTGCTTCCCTATGAAGATGGGATTGGTAAAACTAGTTAGTAGCTTTGCCCCTACTACCTTTCTTGATCTGCTCATTTCCTGCATGAGGACCAGTATTAAAGGTGCAGTTTTAAGTACATGCAACTTATATAAATTCTTCTGAAGTAGCTCGAAGACCTAAGAGTTAGTTTTTGAATAAGCAGCAGTTATGTAGTGCTTCATATCTGTAGCCTTTAATAAGCATTCATCATAAAGATTGTTGGAGACAGTTTATACCCCAGTAATGTTTTGACATCTGAAATACTGACATATACTTCCGCAAACTTCTGACTCACCAGAAGTCCCACAGCAAATCTCCCATGTTTGTTAGTCAACCTTACACATCTTGTCCCCTTTTTTGACTGTTGTCTTTTGACTTCCATAGCCTTTATTAAACTAAATTAGTGATAAAATCACATAGGGTTCAGCATGTTAGCACCTAGCTGGCACTGAGGAGAGGTGGCAGGCAATGTCAAGTGGAAGGGCTCACACTCAAAGCTTGCTCATAATGGGAACATGAAGAATATACTTTAGGACATTCTACACTTACTTATGTTATCCAGATGCTTCTAAACAGCTATAATGCCCTTTGCTAAGGATGAAAAAGTACAAGTAAAAATACTAACTTTTTGTCCATCTCATTGCTTTTGATGCTTTTTTTTTTTTTTTTTTTTTTAATAACAAGCAATCACTGGAATGTACTTCTGAATCCCAGGAAAAAAAAAACTGCAATTCTCTTCTTACTTAAAAACAAATAACAAGACTAAACAAAAGAAATAATTGCAGTTCAAGAAAAGTTTGAATTGTATTCAGAATATATGATTCAGAATATTATTACTGAAAAAAAAACCTTGTCCTTGTTCTGCGATGTTGCTGATAATATATGAGTGGCAGCACCTATTGTATTTTTCAATGTTTTACTTGCGAATTTTAACAGGAAAAAGTAAAGAGGGTTTCTTTGGTTTTATTTAGTTTTCTTTTTAGGACTAAGAGATTTTTGAACCCACGTTAGAAACAATTCTCAAAGTGAAATATATAACTTCTTCACGAGTATAACTTGAATTTCTAATCATTGGTGGTGACAGATCAGTTAACCTACAAATGCTGCTGCTTTGTTTTCTGTTTACTTTCCAACTGTTCAAAATGTATTGCCTTTTTACTACTTGTTGTCTTTTGACAGTATTTTTTAAAATTTGGTTTTAAACTCCACGAGCTCATGTATCATTTTTTTTTTACCTTCTTATCACTTTCGCTTTTCACTGTCTGGTTTGTCCTTCATTGACTTGGCCTTCCAATACTGTACCTCGTGCTTTTGAAGGCTACAGAAACTTGAGGAAAGCAGTCAAGAAGAAAGAAGGTTGGAATATTTCCCAGGTTTTTAATTAACTGTCATTTCAATTAACTGGTTGTCATACAAGGAAAGAAGTTGGGTAGATTATTAACCCCAAGAGTAGTTCATTTGGCTCTTCAAAATTCTGTCCTGTGTTTTGGCTTTTGGCAAGTGCTTTAATAGGAAGAAATCTCTATTGTGGAATTGAGGTTGACTTTGGGATTGCAAGCAGTTGTGGGACGGTGATGCCTTTGGGAATCGCTGTAGAATTTGGTAGTTTTCTTTCTTGCATGGCCTGCCCTGTATGAGATGGAAGGCAGGAGGAAGGTGCTGTAGCTAATATCATATAAAATATTATAGTAGGCAATATAGCAATTCAATATTTTTAGCATATGAGTTTGGGCCTTCACACTTCAGTTAAGTCTGTTCATAGTCCCTTTAGTTTTATTTATTTATTGAAATTGCATTGCTGAAACATTAACCGTTCTTTCAGTTCAGTTTCAGCCGAGGTAGTAGATATATTAGATAGTCACAGAGAACAGTCACATTGAAGAGGAAGGAGCTTTTGTTTTTCAGCTGTATACTTTGATCCAAAAACCCACATTGGATTCATGTAGAGTGATAATGTGAGCCTGCAGAGCAGTAGAATACCCATTGAACAGCGTGGTTCTGCCTGGAGGAGCTGCTGGCCCTCCTTCCTCCTGCCTTCTCCCATTCATTAGGCAGAACACAAGTTCTCTAGTGGTGAGCTTCGTACTGTCTGCAGGAGAAGGGAACCTGGGAATTTTTTCTCATTGTGCATGAAGATTGCAACTAGGATCTGTTAGCACTTAGACTTTCTGTCCAACATAAACCAGAACATGTGGGCTGAGTGAGATGAGAATCTGTGGAAATGAGATTGCATGGCTCAGTATTCCTTGTCTGGTGTTTGTTTTCTGTTCTAATGGAGGCAGGCTGCTACCCAAGTGAAGGCAGTCTGCCCACTTCTGTTCAGCTTCAGCTGGGCTCTGTGCCACTGCTGGGGAGCGGGACAGGGGGAGCCATCTAGCGTTGATCTGTTTAAAAAGTAATAGAAAGAAAAAAACCTGCTTATACGCAGAAGCGCTGTCTCTTAATTAGCACTCTTCAGAGTAGAGCTCTTTTATTTAAAGTGACTTTTAGATTTGAGTAGTTTCTCAAATCTTCTGAACGTTTTTTTGTCACTGCACTGAGTACTGGATTTATCAGTTATGTCTCTCATCTGGGCTCCTCTTGGTGTCAGTAGAGGAAGATGAATCTGCCTAATCGGTGACAGCACATAACTCGTCCCACCATTATGCAGTTGAAATTGGGTGGAGTAGAGTCCACCCTATGTGATCCCAACCACGTTTTTCACTATTACTCCCTACTGTGTCTACTCCAGTTCTGTCACAATTTCCTTTCTGTTGAGAATCTTTTCCATTTTGCATGTGTAGTTTTAGAGGGATTGATAGTTTGTCCTGGACAATTTGCAGAGTGCCGTCAATTTTAAATTTCAGCGTTTGCATGTGGCATCTCAACTGTGCACTTAAAAGTTAAGAAGCCATCCTAATGGCTAATACACCAAGTCAAAACTGCTGCAATTTGTATAAGCCCTCACTATGGTTACAGTCCAAGTCCTCAAGAGAGGAAGAATGTGACAGTACTTGTCAGTTACATAAGTTTTGAATTGCACTCTGAAAAACAGAAACACAGATGTATACTAAAATGCAATCTTGTTTGTTGGGAAAGTTTCTTTTTGAAACACATTCTTATAGCAACAATTCTGTTTTTGTAAACTATTTTTGTTACATTTGCCTATTTGGAGCATTCTCTTGATGTCTAACTAGACAACTGATCCAAAAAATAGTTATAGTATGGTATGTTAGGAAATATGCATAAACCTTAAGAGAAAACTTAGGCATGGTAGACTCTGTTATAACTTGAGGGCATGTATCTATAATGTATATTGTACTTGCACATAATATTCTTTCTTTGTTTAGTAAAAGCTGTTTTGGGTATGCTGCAACTTCCATGCAAAAAGAGTACAGCTGTGGTCTACATTTATATTTTGATTGTCCCAGTTGTGTAATATGGTCTAAAACAGTGTAATACTCATTAATGTTACTGGGCAAACTAAGATTAAGAGCAAAGAAGCATTATTTTTGTTTTCTGTAGGAGCTTGGAAGTTGTGTTTTACCCATGCACAACCTGTATACTTTGTGTAAGCACACTTTGGTTTCATCTTTGTTTTGAATTGTGTTTGTTTCATCTTTGTTTTGAATTTTTTTGTGTATGTTTGGTGGCCCTGCTAGGCAGGAGGGTTGGAACTACATGATCCTTGAGGTCCCTTCCAACCCGGGTGATTCTGTGATTCTGTGAATTAAAACTTAATGTTTGGGGGGATGGGAAGCACTTGCTATTTCAGTTTGTGAATATTTTGTCTGTGCCTTTTCTACTAGTGCTAAGGATGACAACACAGATAACGAGCAGGAGAAGAGAGATGAAAAAGGCACTTCAGAGAGAGCAAATAATGAATTGGAAGCAGTAAGTATTTACAAGTACTTGTGTTGATTTGTTTGTTGCCTGTGTACTGATTTATATTGTTGTTGAAAGAAAATTAGGAAAGAATGAAGTGAATATTGCTGCTTCTCAGTGATTGTAGGAAGTGAATGGGGGATGGAAAAGTGTGGATACATTTTGATGTCTTTCCGCTCCACATTTTGCAGGAGGAAATTCAGGAAGTAAGTGATCATGAAGATGAAGAAGAGGAAGATGATGAGGATGAAGATGACATGGAAGTTGTTGAAAGCTCAGATGAGTCAGATTCTGATTCTGATGAAAAAGGTGATGTCAGTGCAATATTTCTGCAGATTTTTTGTACGAATCCTGTGTGCCATTCTTGGCTTTTTTGTGTGTTTGTTCACTTTTTTGTTTGTTTGGCAGAGAAGATAGCATGTTGTCAGTGCTGTTCATAATGCTTTGTTGATTGTATGTCCAGTGAATTCTTTGTGAGTTATGGTGCTAAAACATACATCTGATCGAGTGTATCTTTGCTGGCTTTAAAACTAAACAGAAACTATCGAGTGCTTAATAAGGCATTTCTTCTTTAGTGAAAATATATGAAGCAAAAATACTAGGTTGTTTTTGTAACTCAGGACTAATCACCAATTGACAGCTCCTATCTGGCTAATTTGAAAGAGGGTAAAATTTAATTTTGAAATGCTGGAAGCCCATAACCTTCGTCAGTTCGCAGATGTTGTGGCTATTCATGTAGAAGCATCAACATCTGGTGTACTTGTGGCATGCAAATTAGGATTGCCAGGGTGAGAGAGAGCATTACCAGCAATTCACTCATGAGTTGGGCCAAATAGGCAAATCAGAGCTGTTGATTCCTGCTTGTTTGAGAGTCACATAAGCAATTAACAACAGTTGCAGAACCTGAAATAAATCCACATTTTAAAAATTAGTTCTGGAGCACGTAGTCTTAAACCCCAAAAAAAAAAAATCTGATTGAACAAAGCAATTCGTTAAGCATTTACAAATTTTGTGTGGGGATTAGTTCTTTTTTTTTTTCCCCTCTGAATCTTCTCATTCCTTCCCTCATTCCACCTTCGTAGATACTGCAGCTTCTCTTCTGAGGATTTTGACTTCATTTTTCCACAAGCTAGAGAAAGGAAGTTCTCCTATTGGAGTCTGCCAGTAGCCATATTTTCCTTTTCTAACCTGCTAGGTTTCTGAATGAGAGTTATTCAGCGGCCCTGAGGTGATTGAACTCTCACAGTGTAACTTCTTATGAGGAAAGACTGATTGCTGTTGATGAGATTTAAATGTAAAGAATTATAACAGCTGAGTAACTATGTTCCAGTGAAAGATATATTTACTTCCTTTCCCATTCCTAGAATGGAGGGTGTTTAAAGGAGAGATATGGTCAGGATTTCCAGATAGTGGTTTTGTTTGCTGCATTGTATTTTGTGTGAAGTTCTCATAGGTAAAATTACGTGCCACGAAATGGTCCTAACATTGCAGGAGGAATCCACAATTATGTGGTTCTCATTGTTACATTAACAGGAATTTTCATTTTTAATTATCCAAATTTTTTATTTCAGAAAATTATCAAGCAGACTTGGCAAATATCACCTGTGAAATAGCCATTAAGCAGAAACTGATAGATGAGCTAGAGAATAGCCAGCGAAGATTGCAGACACTGAAAAAACAATATGAGGAGAAACTAATGATGCTACAACATAAGATTCGAGACACTCAACTTGAAAGAGATCAAGTTCTTCAAAACTTGGGTAAGAATTACAACTTTATTTAAATTGAAATTTGTAAGATCTGCAAGTTGAATTGTTTCTAACATCCTTGCTTCCTTTTCCGAATGTGGTAAGAAATTGCGGGAAATATAAACTAGTTTTTACTCATAATGCAAGTGGATCATACTTTGTTTGTTATTGTTTCTACCAGAATGGTGAGAGATTTTTGAGGTCTGGTGGGAGTTGCTGCTACTGACAGGTGTTTGATTTCAATTTTCGAGGAGCTCTCATTTTCTTTTTAACACAGTTCTTGAGATAATACTCGAATTACAAGTTTTTTGGCTCCGACCTCACCCCCTTCTTTTGGCTGTCATGAGCTAAGACTGAGAATCAAAGCAGCCTTGCAGAAGTGTTTTACAGACCAAGCTTTTTAGTTTGTGGTAGTCTTAAGATGAGAAATGAACTGTGGCACAGGAAGTCGTGAGCGACAAATGAGTTCAAGTTTTGGGAGAGTATAGGGGGAGGTGTTTTTATTGATTTGTTTTGACTGTGTCATACTGAAAATACACTATATATGCTTTATTATTGTGTACTTAATATGCTTTCACTGTTCCCTTATTCTTCCTTAGACCTTCCCTTTTCAACAGCTCAGAAGCGGATACTAGGCTTTATGGCTCTTGGGATATGGTTTGAGTAATCGTATCAGCTTGTGCACATGTGTGCACATGCATGTGTGCATCTGTCTTCAGATATTTGGATATCTATTTTCATGCATTGAAACAGAGCAGGTGACAGGAGCTAGATACAAATGAAAATTTTCAAGTGTATTGCAAAAAATGGTAAAAGCAGAGGAAAGTCGTCTGACCTGGCAAAGCAAAAATCTCTTTCAAAAAAGCAGATTAAAAATTCTCTTTTGCTCTAGGTTCTGTAGAGACATATTCAGAAGAAAAGGCAAAAAAAATCAAGTCAGAATATGAAAAGAAACTCCAAGCCATGAATAAAGAACTTCAGAGACTTCAAACAGCTCAAAAAGAACATGCACGACTGCTTAAAAATCAATCTCAATATGAAAAGCAACTGAAGAAACTGCAGCAAGAGGTGACAGAGATGAAGAAAACCAAGGTATGTTTCAGTATGTTGAAGTGTCAGGCAATGACTGTTTGTTCTCTGGAAAATAAGATCACCTGTGCATTTATCCAGTGGATGACTGTTACATGCTGTCAGCTGCTCAAAGGACTGAAAACAGAAGATATGAAGACTAGGCTATTCCTATGTGTGCATGACTGTCTGGGGAGCCCTTTTAGGTTTAATTAATGGAAATTACTGCATGAAACACGCAGAGCTGCTTGTGCTGCTTATTACCTGTTACTCAGCACTGAGTGAAGAAGACATTAGATGGAAGTAAATTGCTAAAAGCATGTAATATGCTGCAAGATGGCAGTTTGGAGAAAAGTCTTAATATAAATGGGGGCAGGGAATAGCACTTCAATGCAAATGGCTTTTCTAAGTGATGACTTCTTTACAGGTTCGCTTGATGAAACAAATGAAAGAAGAGCAGGAGAAAGCTAGAATGACTGAATCAAGAAGAAATAGAGAGATTGCACAGCTTAAAAAGGAGCAACGCAAACGAGAGGTGATTTAACAGATAAAGAACTTGCATTTGGGATAAATGGCTGTCACTGAGACAGCATTAAATTGAAGGCATGTGTCCTATGTATAGTCATTCATTGAGGCTGGCACGTACCTGCTTTTATTTATTTATTTTTTTTCCTTGCAAGTCAAAATACACATAATTTGCTTTGACTTCTGTGATCACTCAGTTCCTAGTTTCAAGTTATAAGTGCAACAGAAAACAAAAGACTTACTCATTATGTGTATCAGTATTATTTTATCACTGAATCTTTACAAAACTATTGCTGCTGTCATGCTACTGCATGCAGGTGTTCTTTTTGATAGAGAGTAACTTTATTGAAACACTCATTTTTATTCTGTCCTAAAAAGACCAAGAGCTGTAACTTGTCAAGTCACTTCACAGGAGTTCTGTAAACTTAGTTTAGTGTGTGAAGTTCTTTTTATTTTATTTTTATTCTTATTTTATTTTTTTTAAATTTATGCATATGGTAGATTTCTTGTAACAGAAAATGGAGGAAATATAATGTGCTGTTCATGTTTCTTCTGCAGCACCAGCTCAAGCTTCTGGAAGCTCAGAAAAGAAATCAGGAAGTTATCTTACGTCGCAAAACTGAAGAGGTATTGTCATAAAACAGTAATGCATCTTAGACAACAGAAGGTATTATATTGCTGCAACTTTGAATGTAGATATAGGGAGAGGTAGCTGTGTCTTTGCACTCTTGTTTCAGGTCACAGCCCTTCGTCGGCAAGTCAGGCCTCTGTCTGATAAAGTGGCAGGAAAAGTGAGTCGAAAGCTGAGTCTGCCTGAACATCCTACTCAAGAACCAAGTTCCAGCTCATCAGTTGAGCACGATGGTTCGAGGACAGCAGCACAGCAGAAGATGAGAATTCCTGTTGCAAGGGTTCAAGCATTATCTGTTACAAATGGAACAGGGTAAGGGTTAAAACTCTTAGAACTTGTCAAGAGAACTGAAAATTGCATGGACTTTATAGCAGATATTCTTGTGATGACACTTATTTCAGTTGTTGGCATTTCTCAAACTATAGTCAGGTAATGCTCATAGAACGGATTTTTTTATCATTATCAAATGTAATTTCAATTTTATGAGCTTAAGTGTGGAATAACGTAGAACAACATTAAAGGGTAAACTGCACTAAGATTTCAAAATCCAGTTAATCTATTTTTAAAGAAATATCCTTATTGGTCCATTTAATTCAAATACAATCTTGTTGCAAAACATTGTTTAATATATACTGATGATTTTCCACTGCAGTTTCAAGTACGTTTCCTTGTTAAACAGGGAGTGATTCTTAGATGTCATTTTATTTCAGTTGTGCATCATGTAAGATGCCAGGGTTTGGTTCCTTTTTTCAAATGCTATGTACTAGAATATAGTAGAATTTGGTGGGGGAGTGCAGGTAGGTGTCTAGTGCAATGACAAATTGCAGGAAATTTTGCAAGGTATTTTTAAGTTATCCATTAAAAGTATTCTGGCCTGATTGTTTCCACGTTCAAATCTGAACTGCTTCAGCCTCAGATGTATGTTTCTCCTGAATTTACCACAGGAAGAAATATCAGCGGAAAGCAGTGACAAGCAGAGTTTACTCCTCAAGGGCAGCCAGGATGAAGTGGCAGCTACTTGAACGCAGAGTCACTGATATCATTATGCAGAGGATGACCATTTCCAATATGGAGGCAGATATGAATAGGTTACTTACGGTGGGTGAGCTGCCATGGACTATGATCTGCGTGGCCATATTGACTGTAAAGAGAGCGCTGTGTTTGTGTTTGTGGTGAATGTGTTGCTGTGATGCCAGCATAAGCAGCGACTTGGAATCCCTTGCTGTCAATGAAGAAACTTTTAACTTCTGTGCACTTTTGGACGATAGGATTTCTGTGCTTAGCAAGGAATAGAAGCCATAATGGGCTAATGTGTAAATATATTAATATACTTAAGTGTGGAATTTCTTTCTTCCTGTAGAAATAATGGCATGTTAGTTAAATTTTAAAAAGGAAAGGAAAACATAAAGAAGGTATACTTCAGTGCCTTAAGTGTTTACTAATTATTTTCTATGTAATGGTTTGTCTTGGGAAAATAGCAACGTGAAGAACTTACAAGAAGAAGAGAGAAGCTTTCAAAGAAAAGGGAGAAGCTCATCAGGGATGGGGGTGGCAGTGAAGCAGATAGAAATGTCCAGAACATAAACGAAGAAATGGAATCACTAACTGCAAATATAGACTACATTAATGACAGCATTTCTGACTGCCAAGCAAATATTATGCAAATGGAAGAAGCAAAGGTAGGTCAAATATCAATTTAAATAATGGAAAGGAGGAAGAGAAGCAGCCTTGAAAATGTGCTTTAAATAAGAAATGAATTTTATTTTCATTCTGTGGTTATTGAATTAGGAACTAGGAATAAATGAAGTCTGGAGTGAAGGCTGTTTATACAACTGGACTTTGAGATATGAATCTTGGGCTTAATGTTGTAATGCAAGTTAAATACTGCAAAGTGTTTAAACATCAAAACTGATGCTTTCTATTCTCCTGGTGCCAAATTGAGTTACTGGAATCAAAGGTTATCAGGTTGTGTTCTCTTTCTGCAGCTGTTGATATACTTCTATTTTGTTGTATTGTTTTTGTATGCTTCAAATATACGTAAGCAATTTTGTATGTCATCACCTCTGTATATTCTTTTTATTACCTATTGCATTTTTATAAATTTTCAATTATGGAACAGTTGCTATCTGTAATCAAGGAGGCTTTTCAGGAAAAGCTGCTTGAGATAGACTTTAGACAGACAGTTTCCCATTAAATTGATTGATGTAGAAAGTTGTGTGTTATCAAAAGCAGTGAAATTCATGTGTGAAAACTTCATATGCATAACACTGTACATGATCCAGCATGAAGAGCACACCAGACAGTCTTTTAGATCTCTCAATGCATGATGGTATGAAGTCTAAACAGTAACACCAACTCTTTTTTTTCATATAGCAGTTTCTGAGTTCTCCCTGTGCCACACTGGGCTAAGTTGTGCCTTAATGCATTGTACATTGCCAGCAGCTTTTACTGTTTTAATCGCATCAGGGTTCCTTGAATTTTGGACAGCATGGTGCGAGGTTACTGGACTTTAAACTAACAATAAAATGGTAGTGAACACAAATGATTATTCCTAAGGGTTCCAGAGTACTTAATACTAACTGAGAGTAATCAGAAAAATGATGAAAAGAATAGTGGGAGAGATCTTCAAATATACAAAGGCTGTAGAGATTAAAGAAATGCACTTATTTCTGTATGCACTGTGAATAGTGTAGTCTGCAGAAAGAAGGGCTCTGAGTTAGAGGCTAGTAAGAGCATTCTGATAGGAAAGAAATGAAGCATTGCAAGAGACTTGGAAGGATGTGGAATCTGTACCATGAGGTAGTTTGGGGATAGTTTGGAAGAAAAAACACACGCACGCACAAAAAAAACCCACCAGGATGAAACTGTGTGGCATGGTGTAGAGGTACCTGAAGGAATAACTGGGTGATGTTGCAACATTCTCTTACTGTTTCTGTTTTCTGTAATTATGGTATTGTTACAAAAAAACCTTTATTTTCTTCCCAAACCTGACGGTTTTATTGCTGCATATGTAGGAAGAAGGAGAGACCTTGGATGTAACGGCAGTGATAAATGCTTGCACTTTGACAGAAGCCCGATATTTGCTTGATCACTTCCTCACAATGGGTATCAATAAGGTAATGCAGATTGTGAAACGTGTGTGCATCAGGACTATTCCATGTATCATGAGCTGAGCTGTTAAAGGTTGGCTAATTTGAATTTATGACTATAGAAAGTAAACACAAACAAAGCAAAGCAGGTCAGCACTAATGAGTTGCACTGGCTCAGAGTGGAGGCCCTTGAGATCCTTTGTACCCTTCAAGCTGTTACCTGTTTTTCGATCACCAGAAGAGTCCACTTCACTCTATGAAAAACTCGTGCTGTTGTAGGAACAATATGAGGTAATTAGTAATCGAATTCTTTCCATGTTTTTTTTAACAAGCTCTGAGATAGTGCTCAGTGGTTGTGGTTTTTGTTTTTTCTTTTCTTTTTTTTTTTTTTAATAAGACTGGCACAGCAACTTTCTTGAAAATAAGATCCGTTTTAAAAATCAGTTTCAAGATAGGATAACATATTATTTCATGGCGTGCTTTGGTCAGACTTGGGCTTTTGAGTAGAGCAAGATGGGTTTTTCATAGAACTTTGGGAAGTAATGTTTTCATAATGAGTATTTGGCACTTTATGACAATGTACACGTGAATCACATGCTTATTTTCTCTCTTAGGGGCTCCAAGCAGCTCAGAAAGAAGCTCAGATTAAAGTTCTAGAGGGGCGCCTTAAGCAGACAGAAATTACTAGTGCTACTCAAAACCAGCTGCTGTTTCATATGCTAAAAGAGAAAGCTGAGTTGAATCCCGAACTTGATGCTTTACTGGGTCATGCTCTGCAAGGTAGTTTTGTCATCTTATATTCCAAATAGTCAGCTGCATGTCACGTTTGCCTCTCATGCATGCTGTACTGGGCATTCTAGGTTGTTTCTTTTCTGAATAGATGCTGTATTTTAATGTATTAAATTTTTAATTATTTCACAATTGATATGCATGTATGTCATGTGTAAGTATATCCACTCAGCAGTGAAATGTAGGAAATTCAGAAGCTTTTTATTACTGAGGCTTTAAAATTCGAGTATTTCACTTATTGCTTTTATAAAAGACTGCTTTTCAGTTTCAGATGATTTTAATTTTTGAATGTGGAATTCTAAATGTAATTCTGTTCAATCATCATTTGTTAGTGATTTTCAAAGTGGCATTGTATTTCTGCTACGGCATCTATTCTACTTCTTGTGAGATAGTAGTAAGGAAAAGAATAGGATACATTTGGGTACTTTTGTTTTATTTCTCTTTATAACTGGATATGTTTTGATTGGAGTGTTGCTTTTGTTTCCTTGTTGTTATTGCACAGACCTAGATAGCATACCACTGGGTAAGTATGTCTAGCTTTCTGTGTACTGTACAGCTGCATGAATTACTAATTCATTCATGTTCACTAACTGGTATATCTTAGAATTCGTGTGTGTGTGAAGTTTGCATGCTGTAAATGTACTCATTTATTATGAGCTTAATGAACATTTCTTCCTTTCTGAAACGACCTTTAGCCTCACATTGTCTTTGTTAGACATGATTTTGACTGAGGAAAAAGAAATAATTCATAAATGCAGTTCATTTTTTGTAGACAAATTACTTTGTAATGTAAATAATTTACAGAATCCAGATACCTCACTTTTTCAATTGGGTTTAGTTTCTGACCACTAATTTTGGGGAGATGAATCTTTTGTTGCTTCTAAACAATTTTCAAGTAAATGACATACATTTCCTTCTCTCCTGTGACTCCTGGTCACGAAATGGGCTATGTTTCAAACCTCAGATATTCCTGATGTCAGTAACAGTTTGTTTTGTATCATCTCCTGTTCCTTCTAAGCCCATGAAGCTATCCAGGAATATATCATATATACCAGACTTTGTCTTAAAGTGTATAGATTATTGCCAGAGCTGGTGAGAGCAGTCATAGCTGTGCAGTGCCCTGGCAGGTGACATCTGATAAACAGGCCAGGGCATGCTGCTGCATTTGCTGAGTATTTCTTCAGATGCACCAGTGGTTATTAGTAATGTAGTTTGTCTAAAATAGCCTCTGTACTGTATACATGTGCATGTGTGTGCCTGTTCACCCCTGTTGGAGTGAAAACAAAGCTTCTCTAGCCAGGATGTTTGCATTTCCTTTTAGCTCTAGACAGGACTTGTTAGAGGCATCTAGAGCAACCTTTTGAGAATAATTTTGTTAAATGCATTGAAACAGTAGCGCTGTTGTAAAAATTTTTGGAGTGTGTTAAAGAAGCTTTTTAGCCTGAACTGAGGCTTTTAAAATACACGTCAATCAGGACTGCGTTAACACTTAATAGGAAGGAAGCTTCACTGTAAGTGTATCTAAACTGAATATACCATATTAACCTTAGTCCACACTGAAATTTGCGCTTTTGGTAGTCTGTATTTTGTAGATCACTCGTAGGTAGACCTTTTCAGCTGGAGGAAGTTCAGAAAGTACTGAAGAGAAGCTTCAAGGCTGGGACTGCCAGCTGCGTGGCTGGGGCACAGCAGACTGGCTGCAAGGCTCCCTGGTAAATCAGTATCTCAATAGGCTGCCTGGAAGCTCAGGGGCATTACTGAGCTCCATCCCAGGCAGTAACTGTACCTTCAGAGTCCTGGTCATCAGCTGCTCTTGCCTTCGATGCCTTTTTGCAGCTCTGCAGTCTGTATGTTTTTAGCAGTTTGAAACCCACTTGGCTTGGGGAACTCCTGCATTTCTCCAGTGTAGTTGTGTACCTGTGCTCAAGTGTAGACTGAAGAAAAGGTTTCAGTCTGCATCAAATTACATCACAGGCTCAGTTTTTATCTTCAGACCAGGCTTCTTATGCACACCTACTTTGTGTGTGGATGAACTCTTCGCACCTATTGAGACGTTAATGTGACCACAAAGTTGGGTCTTGAAGTCACTCCTTTCTGAAGCACCTTCCCACCGATGACATCTGGTTGTGCCTGGTTATGACTAAGAGTTTTGTACGTGCAGATCCTGAAAGAGCAGCTCAAATGTCATCTCCTTTGGATTAAATTGCTGGCTTGCTGCACTGTCTGGTACTGTTCATTTTTCTTTGTGTGAGGATGAAGACTTCGTCATGAAGTCATCAGAAAAGCTCTCCACTGGTCTTTGATCACTGGTTTATTAACAGTTATATCTCTAGCTCCTCATAAGCAGTACTGCCTTCAATGGCTTAATTGTTTCTTTTTATCTCCTCTTGCTCAGGACGTCTTGTGGAATCTTGCTCTTCTGTCCCTTTTTGTTGGTTCTTTGTGCTGTTTTCTACCTGGGGCCTCTCACAGGCTTCCTGTGATCCACTGCAGATAAACTCAAGAAAAATATTTATGTAGCATGTCAGGGCATGTTAGTGGGAATCCACAAGTAGAATCTCATCTTTTGTGGCCATATTGCTCTTTCTACTTTTCACAGGTACAGCAGAGTTGATCACAAGCCCTTTATGGGAAGGTCACGACTTTTCCAGGAAACATTTTTTAGAAGTAGCATGGGCAAGAAGGCAGCATTTTCCCTTTCTTTATTTCTTTGGACTGTTCAGCTGGAGACTATTTATCTTTCCCCCAATTTCTCCAAAACGTACTTAAATTCCATATTTTAAATTTAGGTTCATGAAGTACAACACGAATTAAAAATTGGTGGACACACTTATTTTTAATATGGGTACTAAATATGTTGGTTCTCTGTATTACAGAAGTTATTTACTTTCTGGCAGAGATATTTAAATAATCTTAAAGCACTCAAACAATAAAGAAGAGATTTAGAAGAAAGTTGTGAGAGTATTATTTAATCCCTAACGTTTCATGATTATGTTCAAAAATATGGAACTTGCAGGAATTTAATATCTATATCTTTAAACTATGCATAGAACGTATTATTATACTAACATGCAAGTAAGAAAATTTGTTTTCTCAGCAGTTTGGAATTGTTGTACATATGACCTGGGCTGATCCTCTTAGCTTAATGTTTTGCACCATTTGCATGCAGACATGCATCGATCTGATGTTTGATAGCGTTACAGGGTGTGACATGCATGCTGGGTTTGTCTGTTGTGAACAGCTTCATGTCTCCATTTTTCTTCAGGATCATTTTATACTGAAGAACTTTGTGCAGTTAGCTTCAACAATCAGTATTTTTTAGAAACGGTTCTACAGTATTACGTGGTGGTCATCCTGTTTTGAAACCTAGATGCTTATTTACTAATGAAGTGCTTGATTCTTGTCAGGCTGATATTGCAATTCTGTATAAACTGATCTGAGCCTCAACTCACTTGCTAGTTAAAAATGCATTATTTCTTTCACTGTAACACATTTGATGCAGTACTGGAGCAAGATGATTATGAAAAAGGAGTCAGAACAGAGATCCTCACTGTCCATTGATTTGCATCTTCTCTTGCACGTCTTGCAGATAATGTCTTTTGCTTTGTCCTCTTTCTTTCTTCCAGATTTCATTCTACAGTTTATTTCTCTTTCTCTGTCATCCATGTTGCTCTGCTACGATGAATAGAGGACCACATCCAACACAGTATGCCAAGGTCTATGATTTCTTTAGGCTGTGTGAGAGAACTCAGGACAACTTATCAGTGAAAAGGTTACAGAAAAAAATAGAGAAAACCAGGAAAATTCCATGAGAACTGACTAGCAAATAGTGAAGAATATTTGTAAATCCCTACCTTTCATATGCTGATCATCCACATTCAGTGTTGTCTGAATTGTTTTGCATAGTATGCAAAGCCCGAATATCCTTTTGTAGTTGGACAGGCTAACAATATTATTTTGGAATTTTTCTAGAAAATTTGGAAGATAGTACTGATGAGGATGCTCCATTGCATAGCCCTGGGACAGAAGGAAGGTGAGTGATCTTTGTTAACAGGTAACTGGGTCTGGTTCTAAAAAAATTACTGTCCTTTCTTCTTTTTGTAACACATATTACATATTCATCAGAAGATACCTGTGATGTTTTCCTTTCAGTTTGCCTATCAATTCAATGGAAAGAAATGTTAAATTAAAATATGCATTCTAAAAAGTTAACTATTTTCTTACTAATTGTGTTGCAATTTTTTGTTTAGTGCATTATCTTCGGATCTTTTGAAGCTTTGTGGTGAAGTCAAACCCAAAAGCAAGGTATACTGTAGAATAATTAGAATTCATACTTAAATGCATCTTCTGAAGGATGCTATTACTTTGCTCTAGAGTCATAAGTGAGCAAAGACAAACAGAAGGTGAACTGAGATAATGCTTGTATGATTTTTATGTAGTGTGTTTTTTGTTTAATACTCCTCTCTGTGAAGTAATAATAAAAATACATTGTTTTTCAGTATCTTGTGCTGAATTTTCATACTTACAGAACAGATATTTTCATAAATTAATAGCATTCCAAACTGAGTAGATCTGCAGTTTAGTATTAATTAACATCATGAAGGGTAGAGGTCGGGGTATGTTCAAGTTGGGGATTAGGAAAAGATTCATCACTGGGGGTAGTTGGGCGTAGAACAGGCTGCGCAAGGCCCCAGGCTGCCAGAGTTCAGGGAGTGTTTGGACAACACTCTCAGACACATGAAGTTTGAAGTTTGGGTGGTGCTGTGTGGAGCAAGGTGTTGGACTTGAGGATCCTTATGGATCTCTTCCAACTCAGAATATTCTATGATTCTACAAGTAATGAGGCTGCTGTTTAATATTAATGTCAGTGGAAACAGAAAACTTTTTTTTAAAATTTGCTTCTGCAGTCATAGGAATTTAAGGAGCTTATAAGATAAAGCTTGACCTTCAGGTTCTAAATTAAAGTTATCATTACAGGTAGGTTGGCTGCAGTTTAATATTAATGGCAGTGGGAACTAGAAATGTGTACTGTTTGTGATTTGCTGCTGTGGTCACAGGAGCATAAAGCAAATGGAAGTCAAAGTTCTAGCCTCTATGCTTTGATCTACAGTTGACTCTGGAGGACTGTATCTAAGTTGGCTGTTGCATTATTGATAGTGTTATTTGGCTGCGCAGCTCTTTGGGTAGGTAAACTGAAGGAGTTTGATCTGAAAATGTTGGCATGAAGTAAACATGCCATTTTTGTGAGGGCTGTGTTCACACTGGGCTTTTGTCTTTCCCAGAGGCGTTGCTTTCCTTAAGGAATAGATTTTAAATTTGCAGCAACTAAACTCCTGACATGCACGACCAGTTCTCTAAGAATGATTGTTGCACAGAGCTTGGCTCCTCTGTGAGGCTTTCTGCTGTTTCCTAACTGTTGAAATGCTGAGAGAATCTTAATTCATCTCAGCTTATGTCAATTTAGAAGTAGTTTAAGCCAAGTAGCAGCTACTTTTACATCGGAAGCATCATTGTAAGACATCATTGTTCACACTTTGCGTTACTCTTCTGCTTTAAAACATTTCATTTGGATAAATCTTAGGGAGTAATAGATGCTTTAGTTAGTTTCTGAGGACATCCTTTCAAACAGTTGTCAAGTCAATGTTTTTCAGTGTTGAATTTGACTTACCTTCTCTGAAACCATTGATGCACAGATGAGCTTCCTAATTTAGTTTCTAAAGGAAGCTGCCAAGTGATTTGAGGAGAATGCCATTTACAAGCTAATGATAATCTTAAATGTAGCACTGTTGAAACATTCTAGAACCTGATTAAGTCGCAACTTGCTTTTTGTTTGTCTCCAGGCCCGCCGGAGGACCACTACACAGATGGAATTGCTGTATGCAGATAGCAGTGATTTAGTCTCTGACATTAGTGCTGCAGAATCAACTTTGCCTGGCCTTCTTGCATCTGCTGCAGAAACACAAGAAAGTGGGATGACTGCTGACACAAATGATACTTCTGCTAGGGACAGAGAGTTTATTCCCCCACCATCTGGCTTACCTTCTAAGATAGGCAGCATGTAAGTTTGGCCATGCTGTACTAATTGTTCTTTGCTTTTTAAAAATGCATGTTGCCCATTTCTTCTAATCTATTATTTTAACTTTACAAGGTATGTTAATACACTTGAAGCTTACTAAATAATACTGACAAAACCTTTCCTTCTTTTCTGCTGTCACCACTTTAGACATTAGAAACACACTGTTGAAAATAATGTGCTGCTTACAGGAGATCCAAACTTCTCTTGTTTTGTCATAGTGAAATAATTATTGCCTTGTTTCTAAATTGCCTTGGGAAAAAATCCATCTAGTACCTCAGATACCTTGTTTCACTAGTGCCCTGGGAAATTTGCTTTCTTGAGGTGCAGCAAGAATATGCTTAAAACAGCAGGGAGATCAAAACCAAACCAAAACAAATAACTGGCAACAAGAAAAAATGGAGCAGTGTACCAATAGTATCTGAGTGTGGTCTCAGCTGTCAGGTAAAATCTTTGTGGGAGACTTCATGCAGACCATGCTTAACCTGAAGAAATCTTTACACTTGTGTGCTCAATTAATGTAAAGCTGATACAGACACAGTTAATACTAGGAATCCTCAAAAATCCTTTCTAGTTACAGACTGTGCTTATCAGCAGAACAGTTTTACTAATTGAAATTATTAGTTGATAGCAAATTAAACTAAAAATTTTGTTTTCATCCTTTTTATTATGAGGCCAGTAGTTGTCTCTCGTACTCCAATGTGTTTTATTTCATTTGCTCTTAGTGTTCTTTTTATATCTTGTGATATTACTGGTGATTATTAGCCATTCACTGCTAGAGATGCTAGAGACTTGTATCGTTAGATACTAGCTCATGTGTTCCATGAACTCTTGTGTAAACTAATTGCTCATGTTGTATTCAGTGATATGGAAAAACCATACCCCATAGCCATCTTCATGTCAGAAATGCTGGAATTAGGCATCTTTCACTATTCACCTGTCCTATCTGCATAATATTTTTACAGTGGTTTCCATCTGATGTACTCTTGCAATTTTGTGTTATTTCTACTGTGTGTTTCTGGCATGTGCTTGAAGTGGCAACCATAAAAACATAAAACCGAACCATAAAACACTGCTGACAGCAATTATTAACCCATGCTGATGCCTTCAGTGCATTTTACATGTTGAATATGCTTGAAAATAATGCTCTTGGGGGGGTTAGGATATGTGGGGAAACCCACATATTTTAGCTGTTAGCCTGAGTTCACTAGAGATTGTTGAAGCTTCAAGATTTAAAACATCAAGTTTTGTGGCCTGTCAACCAGGACTCAGGTAATAGCAACTTTTGCCTAGCTCCATCTGCTTTGTGAAAGTCATCTAGCATGTAGCAAAACAGAATTTTTCTACACAGCTGTATTCTGTGAGCATTATATAGTTGTCAGTAAATCAGTTCAGTCAGCAGCAGGCCTCACTTCTTGTGTTTTCTTATTGCTCAAAATTGCCACAATCAGCCTGGCCTATAGTGATGTCTTTGCTGTAAGTGAAAGGGTGTTTTTCTGGCTTTTTTCTTTTTCTTTTTCTCTTTTCCTCTTATTTTTTTCTTTTTCTCTCTCTCTCTTTTTTTTTTTTTTTTTTTTTTTTTACAACTAGAGCTCAGTATACTTTCTACAGCATGTCTGCTTTTGCAGGTCATTTTTGAAGAAAGGCTGTCTTTGTGAGCCACCTGGCCTTCCCATTTGAACTATGTGGTACTCACAGCTATTGTAATAAACTACATTCTGAAGCAGAATGTAATCTTACCCGCAGTGAGCTTTAACTTCCTTGTGTCACTTAATTGGCATTCTGAGATGTGGAAGTAATAAAAGTAATCCAAAATATGCATTCTCTGGAAGTAACAGTAATTTTATGCTGAGATGTGAAGTTAAGTGTGTGCTTACGCACAAACGTTGCTGTGGAAACCCCACTATTTTCTTAGTTCTGTGATGATTCCAAGACCTGGACCTGAATGTCCATGGCTAATGCTGAGTCCAACAGTCAGTTTGTTTGGAGTTCTGTTTACAGGCACAGCTGGTTCTTTGTCCTTTGATACTCCTACTTTATCTCAGCAGCCTCTGCAGAGCAGAATGGTCTCCTGTAGGTCTTGTGTCAGATTTGCCAGCTCTGTTCAGATGTCTCTGATATTATGGAAGTCTTAAAGGATGCTGAAAACCTGTAATTAGATGTGTGTCTTGCACTTTTTCATTCAGGTCATCAATAGGGATGCACCTGATCTGGGGTATTTTGTTCTTACACCTGTGCTTAGGAAGCTCACTCTGGTAAGAACACTCCATTTCTATGATACCTGCATTTCCAGGTATTCAAAGTGGATTCTTGATATAATCATACTCTTTACACCTTCTTTGGAGCCAGAGGTGGAAGACTCAAGGGACATGTGGAGAGTAAGCAAGAGAGAGCTGGCTCTATGCCTGACTATGCAGCACAGTGGTGTGAGGTAGAGGAGTCTGTGCTCTGCCTATGGTGAGGCTTTTTTATTCTAGCAACTACGCAGGATATGTGTAGGCAACCAAACCAGGAAAGACTAGCTCAAGTTCTTCATCCTTGCTGAAAAATCTGTCTATTGGGCTGATCATAGGACTTCCTTGTGACTCAGAACTTCTTCATTCTTAAATACATACTGGTCTGACATAAAAAGAGGGGAGAGAGTGTATTCTGTCCCTTCATTTGTGTCCTTTGCAGAATATGCTTGGAGGTAAGTAACATGGAGTGGATTGAACCTATCTATCCTTCTTGTTTATGCTCTTTAACTGCTGGTCTTATATGCAAAACTGTAGAAGTTACTGCTTCTGCTCTCCATTCACCTGCCTTGTGAAGGCCCTGTTTGTTTGCAGCTGGGGGACAGTAGGGTCTGCATGCAGTTCATGGCACTAGGCCCCAGAGGTGGGGCATTCTCCTTGTTATGGGTGCTTGTGTTCAGCATACAAGTCATCGATCAGGACAGTTTGGTCAAGTAGTTGTTCTTGGTTATGCTTTCCATTTTAAATTGTTACCTTGCACACCAGTGGATGGATTTTATATGGCACATTTTATATTCCCTTTCAAGGGAAACTGGCATAGCTTTTCTCATGGAGAAGTTGCAGATAAGTAGATTCAGATCTGTGGAGCAGTGATGCTGTTAACTATGTCAAGATGGTTGCCTGCCCACTTGATTTCGTCTGCTTAATAACATTTTATGGCACAAAAGCACCTTCATAATCCACAGAATTGCTTTCTTCCTTTTAGTAATAATTTCTGGTCATTATATTGGTATAGACAACCTCTAAGCACACTAGGAAAGCATAAGTCAAAGCACATATGGCTTTTCTGTTTGCCCAGCTGGTGAGAAACAGGAGTGGAGACCTTCCAGATCCTGTTTTTCATTTGTGGTGAAATGATGACACTTGAATGCTAATGTTAGTACTGCGCACTTGATCATTTGCTATTTTTAATGGGGAGTGAATGTTGAGATGAAGACCACAGTGACTGGAATTATTTTGGAGAAAGAGCTGGAGAGACAAATGAAGAAGGGAGGAGAGGGTAGGAAAAAAAGTGTCGTAATGGTCAGACTGGCTATGGAAAATACCTTTTTTTTCCCCTTACTGATTGTGAGTTTAGTATCTCTTCTTGAATATCTTAGTTAACAGTTGAATTCATTCGTAAGAGCCATTATGATTTCTCTGTTCTTTGTGTCCATTTTAGATCTCAGACCTTCTGTCTTCTCTGTGATCTGAATTTGAAATACATGCTCCAGCTACCGTTATCTTTTTTTTTTTTTTTTTTTAGTCAGTTTCTTTTATTATTGAATTAGTAGATCTACTGTTTGTTTTCAGTATCTTCTCTTGATATGTCAATGAACTGTGAAGGTTAATAAATTTGGTATATTTTTTGTATTAAAATGTGAGAGCAATATAGACCCAGTAGTCTCAGGAGCTGCAATAATTACTTGCTTCTGAGTGAAAGAATGACAGTTAATATAGGAAAAGCAATTCTGTCAAGAGTAAAGTAAAGTAATGATTCCTCTGTCTTTAGTTCTAGACAGCCATCTTTGTCAGAGAAGAAGATATCTGAACCTTCACCTTTAGCCAAGAGAAAAACATATGAGAAAACAATGGAAAAGACAAAGGCAAAAGATCAAAAACTGTAAGAATCTTTAAAATTTTTTCTCTGAAATAATTTAAACTATGGATATGTGTTCTTGAAAAATAAATCTGTATTTTCTGTTTCTTTAATTTTAGGGCAGTTTTTTATTGTTGGCAATAACATTTTGTTGTTCAGTGTGTGTGTGTGTGTGTGTGTGTGTGTGTGTGTGTGTGTGTTTGCTTTTTTTGTGTGTGTTGTTCGTTTTCTCCCAGAGTATCTTTCTATACATGAATAACTCTGGGCCAGAGCTCTGAGAAAACGTCCTTTGGAGCATTTGCAAATGATTTATTGTATTTTTACTAAAGGGAAGATATCAGTTTCTCCAAGAAACTGCAGTTATATTAGCACTTTTCCATTTTACGTATGTGATTATTCTTTTTTTCCTACATGGAGCTTCCACTGTTAGCACGTAATCTTTGAACATTTTGTCACCTTGCAATCTGCAGCAGTTTATTCTTAAGTTTATTGCCTTCTTTGTGAAACATCTGTACCAAGCGTTATAATTTTATTTATTTTTCTTAAAAAAAAAAAAAAAAAAAAAAAAGAGGATCTAACATTGTGAGGCATGTTGCATTTAACCTCTCTAACCATTCACAATCTGTTAAAGCAGATGTTCTTTTTTTCTTGTAGCTCAGATTCTGGAACCCCAGAGGCTAGTCTGTCACCTCCTACTTCCCCACCAAGCCGGCCCCGTAATGAAATGAATGTTTTTAGTCGTCTTACTGTTTCTCAGGGAAACACATCAGTTCAGCAGGATAAGTAAGTCACTGAGGGAAGCCTCAGCCCCCAACCAGGGAACTGCAGAGCACACTCGAGTTACCAGTGTAGTATCTGTTAGATATTCCGCCTTTCATCTCCTACAAAACAGGAGGAGATGCTTCTCCTGTTTTTATGTACTTTTTTTTGTTTTCAAGTAAAATACTCAAAACTTTCATTAAAGTGCAGAAAAAAATTCAAGAAAAGCAATTTCCTGCTGAACCTTGTTTCCTCTAGGTTATGTCTGGTACTTGTAGTTTCAAAGCTTTCAGATGTGACAGAAAAGAGAAGTAGAATACTTAGATACGTGTTTTTGTGTGTGTTTGCACTTGAAAGTAGGATTTAGTTAACAATGTAGGAAATTACACTTTTGCCAGTTTTCCAGTTATTCCAGCTCGGAACACTGTCGCAATAGTCCCACAACTCTGGATGGTGGCGTATTGAAATATCTAGAACACAGTTGTTTAGAGAATATCCAAATTATTGAACTGACTAACATTCTGGGGTGGTCTGGAGGAGCAGGTGGTGTTGATACCCTGGTTAAAAGAAGTAGAGCTCAGTTTCCTACCATGTTAAGCATCTGTTTCTGCAGAAGCTGTAGTCCAAATTGCAGCAGCCTTGAGTTGAACAGAATCTTTACTGCAGGTTTCACTACTGATAATAGTGCCCTGCAGCTGTTATGGACTGCAACTTATACTCAGAATGAACCTCTGGCTTGGACTATAGTAAGACAGAAAACAGGTCTCTGTATGCTATTTGTTTTCTCTTTCATAATACTTTGCTCTTTTTCAGTGGTCTGCAGAGTCATCGAATACTAAGCAGTAGCTTACAAGGCTTCCAATATCTTAACTGTGCTTCTAACTTCTGTATCTTAGCTGCATTATCTTATTGCTAACTCCCACTTAACTTCTTTCATTTTCTCTAAACTGGCTTTGAAATAAAATGGAAACTGCTGAATCTGATTTGAGTTAGAAATGAAGGAAATCTTAGGACGTTGCAAATGTTCTTTTCTTTTTGTGTGTTTTGTGTCTTTATTTTTATTTTTAAACCCTTTTCAAAAAGGAGAGGTAAAGTATTTTGAAATAAGAATAATTTGCAAATTGCTGTTCCTGTTTCAGGGGACTATCAGTATGTGTAATAATATATATTTTCCAGAATAACATTTTGTATGTTTCTTCTACACTTAACAGGCATTGATCAATTTTTTTTTTTCCCTTTTCCTACTTTCATTAGTAATTATATTGCAGAGGTTTAATTTTGTTCCCATCTTCCCCTTTTACTTTGTTGCCTTTTGTAAGAAAAAGTTGGGGAAAAAAGAAGGCTTAGCAGGCCTTACTCAGCTTCTTGGTTTGAGACAGCTCTCTGGGCAGTAAATTACATTCTTAGATTTTTTTGTGACTTCTTCCTATTTTCCCTAATATTATCATGAGTTTATGGCATATCTTCAGCAATGCTGCCTGCTGTAAGTGAGCTTGCATTGCTCTTCTGAATTGGCCATGCTGTTGTTTGTTCTTCTTGTATGGAGGCTTTACTTTGCTGCTGATACCTATATTCTTTCTCCTTACAATTCCACCACTGTTGATTGTAGGTCTGATGAAAGTGATTCCTCTCTGTCGGAGGTACACAGGTACTCTCTTTCTCTTTTCTGTTTTCCTGGCATCTCTCACTGAAGTTATTCCAGTTCTTAGGAAATTTCATTTTGCTGCATGAATTTTCCTGAGCTTGTGCACCATAATTTTTTTTTTTTTTTTGCTTTTGTCAGAGGGTTAAAAATTTGAAATTTTGGTCCAGCATGTCTTCCCTGCTTTCTCCCCCCCCTTCCTTCTTTTTTTTTTTTTCTCCTTAAGCATGTCAAGTGTTTTTGTCATTTTGTTTGAAATGAAGGAGGGTGTACAACTTTCCCCAGATGTATTCTGTCTACTTTTTTTGAAAAAGAGAAAATGTTCTCTTGTTTTCTCGATGCCTTTCTCTATTTAATTCCTCCTTGTTCAGTTGTATGCTTTGGTCACTAGGAATTAAATTCTAATGCAAATAAAAGTGAATAAGTTCTACCATGTCTTTCTGATAGGAAGCATAGTTGTTCCAGAGATTAAAGAAATGTCTCTGCTCGTGTTCTGTGTGGCTAAACTGTGGCTTAGAATGTTGGCACTCAGTGAAAAATTGGATTTCATCAACAGAAAGGCGGTCAGAGGGCTAACAATAATGTGATGGTAGCTTTGTCTCGTCATAGGAGCATCTGCAGCATGTTTTGTCTGCAGATTTCACAACACTGCACACAGATAGATAAACAGCTTTGGGACATGTATTTTTTCCCTCACGTTCAAGGGAAACAGTGGATGAGAGCAGCAGTAGGAGTAACTCTCAGTCTAGAGCAGCACGATCCACTGGAGAATATTACAGAGAAAAAATGTTAGTTCTGTATAGTGTCAGATAACAAAAGCATGGAGACCTAAAACAGTAGTAACAAAAAGAAAGTAAACTACCTATTCTATAATTCTTGAAAACACTGTAAAAAGGGGCATATTGGAGTATAAACTTCTTATCCCAAAATGCAGAAGTTAGGAATTCTGTGAATAAAGATGTGCTGTGCAATAAAGATGCAGTAAAATCATAATTTCTAAGACTGTACCAGATAAACAAGCTAATTGCCACAAAATTGGCTCATAGCAGTAGAGGCTTCTTCCTTCCTGTAGCAAGCTTCTGCGGATCACTATTATTATTGTTATTATTACTTTTTACATTTTCCTAAAGCTGATGGTTTTTTGACATCATGACTATTTCTTGGAATTATGAATACAGTCCCCAGCCAAGCGTGGCAGTGAGTCCTAACTGTGAGCTGGTCAGGTCACAGCGTTCTGTTGCATGTTTGTGGCCATTACTAGGGCCAACGAGGAAGGCTTTTCTGCACTTCACAGAAATCGATGGGTTCCCTCTGTACATGCAGTAGTGTGCATGGGATTTTAGACCGCTAGTAATTATTATTTGGTGATAAATCATTTGATTTTTCTTTTCTTTTCTTTTTTTTCCTGCTGGGTTTCAGCCTTTTTGTACCACTACAGAGTTAGCTACAAATGACATGGAAAGATTCCTTTGGGGATATCTGTACTCCCACCACGCTCTCTTATAGCCACTGAAGTTTGGCAGTGGGTACAAGGCAGTAGGGGCCCTTACTCAGATGCACAAGTCAGCAATTCTCCAAGCTTACCTGTAGAAGGAAGCTAATGCCAGATGGCTTCTGAGTTTGGAATTGGCTGTGTACATTACACTGACTACGTTTTTCAGGCATGCTATTTGGACTAAGTTGTCTTTCTGCAATTTGCAGTGTTATGGCTGTTCCAATGAATCCAGTAGCTTTCAGTATCTTGCATGTACCCAGCACTCAGCATCTTGCCTCTTTATTTCTTTTTTTTTTGTATGTGATTTCCTTTAGCCCAATGTTGGCACTTGTTAAAGCTAAATAGTAAAAATTCTTAAATAGTTTATGAAAGGCGTTCAGTTGTTCTGCCCTTACATGTAAGAAAATGAAATTTACCAAAATGTAGGGGAAAAGTTAGTTACTTGATTTGTCTGTTACTATGCCCATCTCACACTTCCTTTTTTTTTTTTTTTCTTTAGGGGGATAATCAACCCATTTCCTGCTTCAAAATGCATCCGAACTTCCCCACTGCAGTGTATCTACACAGCTGAAGGACATGCCAAGCCTGTGCTTTGTGTAGATGCAACAGATGACCTTCTCTTCACTGGATCTAAAGGTTAGGCAACTTTTTTGTATATCTGTGGTGCATGTGCAGGCTGCTTTTTCATCTTTGGTTATTGTGAAATACCCAATTTGTGCTTACTGCAGTGAATGCAGTGGAAAATTGTGAGTGCCTATAATGCAACGTAAGCTGAAGAAAGATTTACTGCAGTTATGTACAGGTTTTCAGTCTTACTGTTTAGTATTTAGCTATTTATTTATAGTGGAAAAAGTAACTCAAAAACAACATTAATACTAGTTGAATGATATGGTAACAGCTGCTTACATGATGTGCAATGCAAAGTAATAGCCTCAGGCTGTAGAATTATAGAATAGAATTATAGAATCACTGTGGTTGGAAAAGACCTCTTAAGATCATCCAGTTCAACTGTATATCTATCAGCAGTATTTGCTACTAAACCATGTCCCTCACCACTACATCTAGATGTTTCTTGAGTACCTCCAGGGTTGGTGACTCCATTACCTCCCAGGGCAGTCTGTTCCAGTGCCTGACCACTCTCTCAGAGAAGAAATATTTCCTAATGTCCAACCTTAATCTCCCTTGGTGCAACTTGAAGCCATTCCCTTTATTTCCATTGCTAGTTACAGGGGAGAAGAGGCCGACTCCCACCTCACCACAGCCTTCCTTCAGGAAGTTGTAGAGTGCAGTAAGGTCACTCCTATGCCTCCTCCTCTACAGACTGAACAATCCCAGGTCCCTCAGCTGCTCCTCGTAAGACCTGTGCTCCAGATCCCTCAATGTAATGAAAGGCCCAAAACTGAACATGGTACTTGAGATGTGACCTCACCAGTCCTGAGTACAAACGCCAACCAACACCCCCAGGTCCATTTCCTCTACGCAATCTTCCAGCCACTCTGGCCCAGCCTTGTCTGGGGTTGTTGCAGCCAAAGTGTGGGATCTGGTATGTGCACTTCTTGAACTTCATACCATTGGCCTCAGCCCAGTGATCCAGCCTGTCCAGGTCACTCTGTAGGGCCTCCCTATCCCCAGATCGACACTTCCTGCCAGTTTGTTGTCATCTGCAAACTTAGTGAGGATGCACTCAATGCCCTCATCCAGGTCATCAATAAAGATATTGAAGGGCAGGCCCCAGCCCTGACCCCTGGGGAACACCATTTGTGACAAGTTGTCAGCTGGATTTAACTCCATTCATTACCACTCTCTTGGCCTGGCCATCCAGCCAGTTCTTTACCCAGTGAAGAGAGTATGTGTACAAGCCATGGGCTGCCAGCTTCTCCAGGAGAATACTATGGGAGACAGTGTTTAAGACTTTGTAGTAGTAGAGGTAGGAATTAGCATATCTTAACAGCAGAACAAGGGGAAATAAAACCATGGTTTTAAGTTGAGGGAGAGAAGATTTAGGTTGGATGTCAGGGAGAAGTTCCTTACAGAGGGAGTGGTGAGGTGCTGGAACAGGCTGCTCAGAGAGGTTGTGGAACACCTCCGTCCCTGGAGGTGTTTGAGGCCAGGTTGGATGGGGCCCTGGGCAGCCTGGTCTAGTATTAAGTGTGGAGGTTGGTGGCCCTGCATGTGGCAGGGGGGTTGGAGATTCATGATCCTTCAGGTCCATTCCAACCCTGGCCATTCTGTGATTCTTTGGCTGTCCTGCCTAAAGAGTTCAAACAGATTAAACCTGCAAAGCTAGGCTATTTTCTACTTACCGTTTGCATCTCGTTAACTGTCCCACTGTCCCCTTTGGTCTGTAAAAGTTGTATAGCTGTTATGGGATGGGCTACATTTTAGTAGTCACTACATTTCCTACTGGGTGGAACAATCTATAAACTCTTCAAGCTGGTGGGAATAGTATTTTGGAAGAAAACATTTCCCTCCTGTTTTTTTTTTGGTGACTCACCATTCACTCAGATTGACTTAAAGGGAGCATAACCAGACCTCAGTAATCATTTACATAACTTTCTGGGTGATATTTAGGAGTGTTTGTTTTTGTATTCTTTTTCTGGGCTTTTTCATATGAGACAGGTACATCAAAGGACTTAGGTTTGCAATCATGCATGAAACTCTTGGAGACTCCTGTTCTCCCAAATAAAGCCTGTATAATAATCCAGTGTTATTCTTGACCACAAAAGATCAGATAATTTGCAGTGGTGGCTGTAAAGAAGTTAATGCCTCCAACAGACTCTCCTTCTCACATAACATATAAATTCTGAAACTTCAGAGCATCCTTGTTTATTCCTGTATTAACACAGACAGCACCATCTGAGTAGATCTTCCACTGCTAACATTTAGATGTGGTTTCTAGCTACTCTACTGCCTGTGTATTAAGAATACCAAGACACAGTTGGCAAACTTTTGGCCTTCAAAGTTTTTAGCCAAGGTTTTAGCATTTTGTGACTGTATACAACTGCAAGAAGATGAAGTATTTTCAGCTTCTGCAAATGCTGCTCACTTGATCTGTATTGAGATTTCAAATTTAGTGGCTACAAAGGAGGAAAGGCTTTAATATATGTATAATTTTAACACAGGAATGCTTGCAGATGTTGTAAATATTTGCTTTCTTGTCATATGCTAGCTTCTCATGCTCACCTTCTTCCTGCTGTTGTCACAAGTGCTGACATGTGAAGTTTGCTCTTCATGCTCCCAGTATTTATTCCAGTTAAAAATGTACTCCTGAAATATAGAGTGATTCTGACATGGTGGAACAAGGAGGATTTCAGGTGTGGACTGTATTCATGTTGCAAAATTCTTAAACTTCTACGTGTTTGGGGTTTTAGCACACAAAAGTTTGCAGTGTTTAAATTGCATTGCTGCTGAAGGAAACCTATGACTAGAGCACTTATGCTGGAATTTTCAGAGGCAGCTACTGCACTGAATAGTTTGTGTTGCTTTTTGCCTTTATACTCACTGTGTCTGTCAGCCCTCCTTCAACCTGAAGCATACATTTCTTCCTGAACTATGATCTTGATGAAGAATTTGTACGTGTAAAATTGGGTGATTTTCTTGATAGTTGTCAATCATCCAAACCTGACAGCATACAAATTTCCTCTTCCATTCTTTCCTTGGGAAGGAATTTTATGTTTTTAAAATATTATTGGACGTAATGTGCATATCTAGAACTTGACATAGGAGGATTAACCTTGCTTTGCTTTGATCATGGTAGATGATGCCCTTGTGTACTCTTGAAGGCCAATTTAATGTGGACATTTTGTGCAGTGCATATCAAAAGAGAGCAATATATTTGAGTGCAAATGGATATATGGATTCTTTTGTTTATTTTAATTACTGGCCTTTTGGAAAAACATGATGTATTTAATTTTAATTCCCTCCCCCCCTTTTTTTGTTTTTCTTGACTTCATGTAGACCGTACCTGTAAAGTCTGGAATCTGGTAACTGGACAAGAGATTATGTCTCTAGGGGGTCATCCAAACAATGTTGTTTCTATAAAGTATTGCAACTACACAAGTTTGGTCTTCACAGTCTCAACCTCCTATATCAAAGTGTGGGACATCAGAGATTCTGCTAAGTGTGTTCGGACATTGACGTAAGTATGTTAAACCTTGAGTAACAGGAGCTTGAATGAGTTTTAATCTAAAATTAAATTAGATTAAATTCAGTAGTGCACAGTGTAACTCAAATATGCTGCTGGGGCTGGTGGTTTTATTTACACATTCAAGCTAAGTCAGTGTAGGATGTTGGTAATCTATGAAAACATGAGTTTGCTTGCGTGCATGCCTGTAGTGTTTTAGCAAGTCTTTGGTATTCACTATTGGCTTTATAGTCTTTTTATAGTCTTTTTGCTCAGGTAAATGGGCTTTATTTTAAACAACATGTGAAGTAAGGAGAAAATAATGGAGTTGTCTTACTAATTTCTACTTTTTTCTGCTCCCTCCCTTTGCTTAGGTCTTCAGGCCAGGCAATGCCTGGTGATGTGTGTTCGGGAAGTACCAACAGAACGGTCACTATCCCAGCTGGAGAGAATCAGATTAATCAGATTGCACTAAATCCAACTGGCACATTCCTCTATGCAGCTGCTGGAAATTCAGTGAGGATGTGGGACCTGAAAAGGTACTGAACACCAGTGGAAAAGCCTTCCTTCAGAGGTCACATGCACATATGAAGCAAAATCAGTGAGATGTTTCCTGTGTGTGGTAATATCCATAACCATGAAATATAGCCAATTAGCCAATAGCTAATTTTTGCTACAGTTGTTACTGAGATAGTGGTGGAAGAGCTCTTTATTTCCTCACATGGTAAAGTTATGATGAATTGTTTAAGTAAAAATTACTGGGGAAAAAAAAAAAGCACTGAAGAATGATGTGATAAATTCATGTTTGTGACTGGTAATTGCCAATGAGATTATGAGAATCTACTGATGTAATGCAATATAATGTGTGGCTATAATCATTATTAGATAGTACCTTTCCAAACAGAACCCGCACTCAAAGAGACCATTCAAAATACTTTATGGGGCCTGATGTGTTTGTTCGTTTTTTGAAATAGAAGCTTTGGTTTCCACTTAACAATGATTTAGCATTTTTATGTGGGCATAAGCAGCAGAGTATGTAACCAGAGGATAAGTTAGAAGACCCATTCTAGCAGGAACTGTTATATGTTTTATGTTGGATACACAAAAAAATAGAAAATCCTCAGTCATTTCTTCTCTTGTTCTTGAAGATTTCAGTCTACGGGAAAGCTAACTGGTCACCTGGGTCCTGTCATGTGCCTTACTGTGGATCGAATTTCCAATGGACAGGATCTTATTGTCACTGGTTCAAAGGACCATTATATAAAGGTAAGCCATTAGTATTTGCCTATGTATTTTAACTCCTAGCATCAGTATGAGTTGCAGGCTTCAGCAGAAGTGACCCATATCTGAAATCTGATAACTCGAATGGAAATCCTTCTATCAGTTATAGATTATGGATAATGTTTGATCTTAATAACTAGCACTTAAGTGGTATTTTTATGATGTGATGGAATGTTCTTGAAAACATCATGGATCAGATTGTCTATAATTAATCTTTTTCCTCACTGCATGTGAGGTGGACTTCAGGTGTGTGAGGTCTTAGAGACCTATTTGCAACATCTCCTGTTTAGGTGCTTTAACAGGCTCAAAGTTGCTTCAAAGAATGCATCTGTTTTGGGGTGCAGGCCTAGTTCCTTTGACAGGGATGCTCTGTATGCTCCCGCATGGGAGCATAAGCATTACCCCAGTTGTGAAGTGGGAATGGAGAGAGGTCTGTGCACTTCAGTCTTTTGGGTGATTCATTAGCACGTACTTTTTGATTGCTCTGAGTTGTGTTAAAGACTATGAATAGTGAGAATATGAATCTCACTATGCATAGTTAGATTATGATGCTTTCTTGTGTCTCATCATCGTGATTAATTTCATTCAATGTTAGGAAGTCTGTTCTTTATTTGCAGCCTTTTTTTTTTTCTACTTCAGCCAGAGTGTATCTGAACCCACAAGCTCCAGTGCACATCTCCAAACTGGTTAGATAGCAGATAATTTTGCTAATCATATTTGAACGTTTATTTTATTTTAGATGTTTGATGTAACTGAAGGGGCTCTTGGAAGCGTAAGTCCTACACACAATTTTGAACCTCCTCACTATGATGGCATAGAAGCACTTGCTATTATGGGAGACAACCTTTTCAGTGGATCCAGAGATAATGGAATTAAGAAATGGGACTTGGCTCAGAAAGACCTTCTTCAGGTAATATAAAAACCACATGACTAATGTGACAGTCATGTTTAGTACGTTTCTCAGGCTGTGTAAATGTTCAAGTTTAGATGATGACTATTCAGAAGGACAAGGTGATGGGAGGTAGTCAACATGAATTCATGAAGGAGGAACTACACCCAGTCAGACTGAAGCCTTCTCTGACTGGCTTGATGGATGAGGGGAAGAATGTCATGTTGTTTATCCAGACTGAACAAGGCTTTTTATGCTGTCTGTAAAAATATGCTTATTCACAAACTGATTAAGAATGTGAAGCACTAGAAAAGTGCACTGTGAGATGAACTGGAAACTGGCTGAACTTCTGAGCTAAAAGGATTATGACCAGCAGCACAAAGCCCAGTCACTAGTGCTGTATCCCAGGTGTCAATATTGGGAGTGATTCTCTTTAATGTTTTCATTGATGGCCTGGATGATGCAGCAGAGTGTAGTCTGAGCACGATTGCTGGTGATGCAAAACCATGAGGAGTGGTTGGTAGAGCAGATGGTTGTGCTGCCCTTCAGAAGGGCTTCTACAGGCTGGTGCAGAGGAGCTTCATGAAGTTTGACAGATGGAAATGTCAAGTCTTGCATCCCATAAGGAGTAACTCCAAACACCAGTAGTACAGCCTGGGGACCAGCCAGCTGCAAAGTGTTCTTGCAGCAAGTGTACTCCTGGACTGCATTAGGATGAGAGTTGATGCAGTGTTGACACTTCCCATCTGCTCTGCACTGGAGAGATGCATCAGGAATTGCTATCTCCACTTCTGGGCTCCCCAGTACAAGAGAGACATAGACAGACTGGAGGAGGTTCAACAAAGACCTGAAACTGTGCTTTGTGCTGAAAGAGCTTTAAGAGGATTAGGGAACTGGAGCCTTTCTCATGAGGAGACACCAAGAGAGCTGGGTCTCTTCAGCCTGGAGAAGAGAAGGCTCAAGGGGACATTGTCAGTATATGTAAATACCTAAAATAGTAGGGAGAAAAGACAATGGAGCCAGATACTGCTCAGTAGTATCCAGTGGATAAAAAAATGAACAGTGGGCACAAACTGAAATGCAGGAAATTCCATTTAAATGGGGAGGGGAAGAAAAAAAGCTGGACAACTTACTCTGGCTGACCCAGATTTGAGTAGGGGGTTGAACTAGATGATCTCCAAAGATCTCTGCCAATCTCAGCTATTCTGTGCTTCTGCAGACATAACATAGAATCATAGAACCATGAATGTGTTGGAAGGGACCTTTCAGATCCTCCAGTTCCAACCCCCCTGCAATAGGCAGGGACATCCCCCACTAGACCAGATTGCTCAAAGCCCCATCCAGCCTGGCTTTGAATGCTTCTGAGGAGGAGGAAGCATGCACAACCTCACTGGGCAACCTGTTCCAGTGTCTCACCATCCTGACAGAAAAGAATTTCTTCCTAATATCTAGTCTAAATCTACCCTCTTCTAGTGTAAAGCCATTTCCCCTTGTCCTGTTGCTACATGCCCTTATAAAATGTCCCTCCCCAGCTTTCCTGTAGGCCCTGTTCAGGTGCTGGTAGGCTGCTATATAAGGTCTCCTTGGAGCCTTCTCTTCTCCAGGCTGAAGAGCACAGCTCTCTCAGCCTGTCCTCATAGGGAAAGTGCTCTGTCATCTCCATGGCCCTCCTCTAGACCTGCTCCACTCCAACACCATGTCTTCTTGTGTTGGGGGCTCCAGGACTGGATGCAGTACTTCAGGTGGGTTCTCACCAGAGCAAAGTAAGGGGCAGAATCTCCTCCCTTGACCTGCTGGTAAGGACATTTGTAACTCAGTTATTTTTCAGTAAATGCAGATGTAATTTTGATCTGATCACATACATGATGATGTAGTAGAATCTAAATACTGCAGCTTTCATCTGTATTCCTGGTATTTCTTGACACAACCATTTTAGATAAGGATCAAAGCTTGAAATAGAGCTGAACCTGCTTCAAAATATTAATAGTAACATTCCAAGACATGAGTCCTGAGGTGGAAGACTTAACTGGTGAAAATTACTCAGCAAACATATTATTCAAAAAAATTTGGAGATCATCTGCATCACTTAGTGCAATGCATCTCAAGCAGTGTATATTATAGTTAAAGCTTCAGGATGTTCCTAGAAAGCTGCAGGATGTTCCTGAAAGCTTTCTCCACGTTGGGAATGGTAGCAAAGAGTTCCTGCAGAATTGGTGAAGAGCTGGTCCTGCTTCCCTTAAAAGAAAGCAGACTTGAGCTATTACATGCCTGGTGTTTGTATCCCTGGTGTCTTTTGTTCTTGGCCATTCTGTGAAGCGTTTTGCTTTCTGAATCAGCAGTAAAATGTTAATGTCCTTCCTCAATAAATAGTAAATGATTTTAAGTGCCCTATCATAAAATCATTTTAGGAACTGTAATGGGAAGATAAGAAAGGAGAAAGGCAAATGGTTTTTGCTTCCCTGGTGTATTTTTTTATCAGTGTGTTGGATTTTCTTTAACTTTCAAAGTTTTACAGACAAACTCAAAAAACCCACAGTAGCCATGTGTGCATTCAAATATGCATCTGAACCCTCTTCCATGTTGTTTATCCATGTTGTTTATACATAGATTTAGCATTATCCCAAAGTAATTTTCTGTTCCACCTCATGGCAGTTGTGCATATTGGATTTTTTTTTCTTGTTTTGTAGCACTGATTTTCAAAGAGAAACAAATCCAAGGTGACTCATATAGAAGTAGCCTCGTGGAAGAAAGGCACCTCCTTACTCTAATAAAAAAGTAGTAGCAGGGCTTGACATAATAGATAATCAACCACAGGGCTGGAATTGGGCTTAGAATCGGGATTTTTTTTTTTTTTTTTTTAGTTTCTGCCTCTGAGCTCAATCATCTATAATTCTTTTTCACCCTATGAGATTCATCTGCTTTCTGTTTTTCAGCAAGTTCCTAATGCTCATAAGGACTGGGTGTGTGCTCTGGGCCTGGTGCCTGGTGCTCCAGTTCTGCTCAGCGGCTGCAGAGGAGGAACCCTCAAGCTCTGGAACGTTGACACCTTTGCACCAATTGGGGAGATGAAGGGACACGACAGTCCTATAAATGCAATCTGCACCAACTCCAGCCAGATTTTTACAGCATCAGAGTGAGTTTTTCTGATCCATAGGCCCCTTTTGTTGTATAGTTTTAGCTATAGTTTTACCCATGCAAACGTGTTTAGATCTTCAGCTGTGTTAGTCATTAGCAGAAGTGGGAGGACCTGGTCCATGCCTCTCAGTGCCAGTAACCTACAGCAGTGGTCTCTGCAGTGGGGTGTGTGCACTGCAGGGTATGCGAAAGTGAGCCTTTGGGATGGGAGAAGAAAATACTGGAACTTTGATGGTGCATATGTGTAGATGATAAGTGGATAACAATAAATATATTGGTAGTGCATGCTCAGTAATTTCTTAGTGATGGCATGCATAAGTAAAACAGTTCAGAGACCTCTGATGTTTAGGATGGCAGAGGGAGAATTGGACAATACTGAGTATTTTACCATCTTGCACCTCTGTGCAATTAGGCTGTTCACTGACATATTCCCAAATGTCAAACTCCTGACACGTGGGGATGTTTCTAGATGCCATGTTAAGTGCTCGCCTAGAGCAGAAGCTTTGCAAGTTGTCTTCCTGTCGTTTAAACACCTTGATATCTGCTACCTCAGTAAATGTGGGCATTTTAAGAAATGAAACTAATCCTGAAGAAAGAAAAGTGGAGGGGACTGCACTTAGAGGTGCAGGCTTTGCATGGGAGCTGTGAACACTGTCATCTTGTGTCCTGGTGCTAAGCATTGTTGGAATTGACAAAGATTATGTCCCTATTAATTAATATCTAAAGATATTAATATATTTAGGTCACGTGCAAATGAAATTTTATTATTAGCAGAAAATTCCATCCTTTTGGGACTTGTAATACTGTGCTGAAGGCCTCCAGAACTTGTGGTGTTTGAGTCAGAAAAATTCTATGCTGTGCTAAAGTCTGGTCTGACTGCTGCATCCTGAGGTGTTTCTGTGTTGTTGTTTGTTTTTGGAGGAGGAAATAAGAAATACAGGAGTTGCCATTTGAGGCAATCTTCTCAATAGTAAGTACATGAGTGAGTGCTTATGCTTCATAGGGTTTGCTTCGCCTTCACAGGTTATATTGCTATTTAAGGAGACAAATTCCTCAGTTCTCTAAAAATGCCTTTCTGAATAAGGCACCTGCAGCCTTTTTCCTCCTGTCTTGCTCCCTCTCCAACTTAACCACCTAACTAGAATTCTGGTTTGACTTTTTGTTTGTTTGTTTTTCAGTGACAGAACTGTGAGGATCTGGAAAGCTCGGAATGTGATAGATGGACAGATCTCTGATGCAGGAGATGCAAGTGAAGATCTGGCCAGTAACTGAGAAGATGGGCATAAATAAAGATGTTGATGAAGTTGAAGTGCACCCTATGCAGTTTGCTGTATACTTATTAAGTGAATGCTGATGACTGGAATGAGCTGAAAAATAAGAGTGAACTCTTCTACTAGACCTGCTGTCCTTAAAGTATGTACTGTATGTAGGGAAAACAAAACCCAAGGGTAGCATTCTTGTATCTCAGTGATCACGTATGTATGTCTATATATAATGGCTGAATTTGTGTGCACTTGTGTAACACTTGCAGTTTGAATTAACTGGAAGTCAGTCTTCTCTAATGACCATCTCAAAATTATAACCAGGAATATATTAAAGAGTGCTCTGCTGTATTTCACCCACAAGTATGATCAGCTGTGTCGCATTTTAGGGTAGCGAGGGACTGATGATGTCCTATTAATAAGCCTTTGATTATGACAGGCGTTGTTTCAAGATTTTAAAGGTCACTTGCCCTGTTGTTAGGGAAGTGAAGTGAACAGGAGGAAGCTGCTGGGGCAGATCGTTCTGATATGTCTGTGTCCTGCTAACAGCAAACGCTACATGAGTTGTGCTAACCTTAGCGTATAATCCTTGTTGACCAAAGCTGTGCAGCTGTGTACACTCCGTGCTCAGGACTAGAACTAAAATGCTCATAAACTGGTATGTTTTATTAGTGTTTTGCCTATAATCTGTAATGACTAGATGTTCTTAATGTCATCACAGAAGTATACCTTAATCTATTTTTCTTATGAATTCGTTTCTATCATCTCACATTTTCTTTTTTTTTAAAGCAAAATATCTTTCCTTTTTATCTAATTTTATATGCTGCTAAATGTATTTTAAATACACTGTTTTGCAAACCTTGGCAGTTACTTTGAGAACTGAACCACGTGTATTGGGAAAGCTATGTAAATAGATGGTTGTATAAAGAAAATATCTTATCATGTGCCTGTATGACTTTTAAAGTTCCTAGAATGTGGATATTGAGGGAGGATGTATAATTTAGCCAACTGCTCTGAATATTAATTTGTAAATTCTGCAGATTTTAAAAACTTATGTAGATTCAGATACAGTGTTTGGATGTTTTTTGTTGTTGGTTGTTTTGTTTTGTTTTTCCCCAGAAAAATATGTCTGTAAATTATAGCTTGTGTAGGTAACACTTAAATAAAGATGTGAATGTGAACTATTTCTCTTTGTGTTTTTCTTCATAGTTCCTTATAAACAGTTCACTTGCAAAGGTTCCACATGTGAAAATGCACAATGTTACATAATACAGTAGAATTCCTTGCTGGGTAATAGAGCCCATGGGTTGGTATCCCAGTGCTGTCTTCTTGTTAGCCATTATTTCTGTTCAGTGGTACTCAGGAACTCTAGCAGGATTCCCTTGTACCAAGCACAGTACTGACTTCAAATGGAGCAGATGTGCCCTGTTCTCAAGAGATCATTTCTTCCCTTATTACACAGTGCCAAGCAAAGAGAAGCTCTGAAGCTCCTAACTCTTCTTTGAGAAGATCTGATTTCCTTCTCAGCTCAGCTGGAAAGCAGATGAAACTGCATACTCCGTGTGATTTAAGTCTGATTTAGCGCAGGTTTTGGCAGAAATAAGTAATGATATGTATTGTTAAGCAGCATACAGGTTAGGAGTTAAAGCAGTCAGTTTGGTATTGCTGCCCTTTACCTCTCATGCTTCTGAGGAATTTAAAAGGTGCCTGCACACACGTGTTGTTTGGGACCTGAGGAAATGGAGTGGATTTATGTGCAAGAGGCTGTGCCTGGTGCAGGGTTCCCCTTCTGCCTGGCTCAGGCATTGGTGCATGTTTGGGTTCTCTGGGCAGCCCATGTCCTCAACAGGGCTGCTGTTCTCCCAGTCTGTAGTTCATACAAACACTGTGGTTTTCAACTACTGTTTTTTTAAAAGTCTTTATAAGCCTAAGAAATTGCTGCTTGCTGTCAGGCTGTTCTGTCTTAATGGACCATATGGTGAGGGTCTGTTGTTGCAACAGTCTGAGTTACAGATGCTTCTCTCTGGTAATGCTTGAAAACAGACATTTTGTTTTATGAAGCTATCTTGTGGTTAGCACCAATATAACTCTTTGATAGCGTGTGTATAGAAAGTTATTTTTTCCTCTGGGAAGACATCGCATCAAAATGAACCTTACTGTACAACACAGGCTTATCCTGGAAGTTCTCACCATCAAATAGTAGGAGGAAATTTGCCATTTTGTAAAGGTCACAGTTCCAGTTCTTGTTTAAATGGATATTTCTTCTACTGTGTTGGTTTTTCTCCTGATGTTTCATTTTAGTATAAAGTTGTGTATCTGACAAATGATAAATTAGAAAATGGTAAACACAGGGCTCTGGAGAGGGTTCTGTAAAGAGAGAAGAGTCTCTGGGAAATAATTTTTGGGAAGTCTTGGGAAAATGACCCTCTTTCAAAGCTGGAGTTGAGAAATTTATCAAGGTTTGTGAACAAATTTGTCACCAGCCCTATCTTATCTGCTGCTTAATGATTGCAACGCCACATGTTACCATAGCCTGAGTTTCTTGGGCTAGATTTGAGAAAACGTTGGTAATGTCTCATTAATAATCAGAACAAGATAATTGAGATGTGTGTTGTGCCTTGGCCTGGTATATAAGGCTGCAGGCTGCGGCCAGATGTCAGCGTTCAGTCATGGATGGGGTCAGGGGGCTCTGGCTCTTGGTCACCGTGCTGGCAGGTAGGTGCAAAGGACTTCTTTTTGTCACAGGACTTAAAAGCAAGATCTAAACATGGCAACAACAGGAAAGTTATTGGGGTGGGAGCTCTTTTCACATGGAAAAGGAGAAGTCAGGCGTAGGCTGAACTCCACCTGAGGTGACTCTATGGGAAGGTAACAGTGCTGGCTCATTTTATAAATATACCCCAGTCCAATGGTGCATTCAGCTCTGGGGTACCAGAGCAGATGGACTGAAGTCATTCAGCTGCTGAAAGGTAACGTTACCTTGGATAATTTGCTTCCTGGCATTTTTTTACCTGTGTGTATCGGTGGTGAATCAGTCTGGGGTCTAATAAGGAGAGAATAGAGCTGATTCTCATTATGTTGAGAGATAAAGGTAGAGGGAAACAGCAAACGTGAAGGTGAGCCCAAAATGCAAAGGCTTTTACTTGTGAACTAGAAGGAATGTGGTGATTTTTAACTCCTTGCTCACGCCTTATTGCAGCGCCTTTTAACAATTTCGTAGAAGTAAAATAAGGGTTTTTAAAAACAAACAGGAATGCTTTTTCATTTCTATCTTTCAAGCTCCCTCTCTTTAGCTTCTGTTCCCATGGAAATTATCAGGGAAAAGGAGCACGTAGCCCCAGCTATTGCTGAGTTTGGCTGCTCTTTTGCATTTCATTTCAACACATGCTTACAAACATAGGGAATAAGTGCAGGGGAAAAATGATGCAAAGGCCTTAAATTAAAAATAAGAGGAAAAAAAAAAAAAGGGTAGAAGGAGGAATTTGCACCTTTCCCTTGCCATTATGCTGTATGGATAGCAGGAATTTAGGGAACAAGATGTGAAGGAGGCAGCCTGATTCAGCTGCTCAGACCTGAATATGCAACCAAAATTTCCAGGAGAGCTCCAGCTTCATGCAGAAGGGGAGCTTTCTAGGCTCCTACAGAAGCAATTTTTTTTTTTCATCAAACTTTCCATTCACAATGTCCTTATGAAGTGTTTTGAAGACATTTCGTGATAGAAATAAGTTGATAAGAGTCTCCTATGAGATGTTAATAACCTGCTCTGGTGCGTTCAGTTATGTTGCAAGTAATGAAAAGAGTGAAATTTGATTCCTACTGGGAAAAAATAGTGAAATGTGATGGTTTTACTCTGTGCTCCATCTGCCCAGATGTTAACTGGCACGCGTGGGCTGATTTCACACTTTTGCTTCATATGCACCTCTATATCATGCACCATTGTGTCAGGCTGCCCCTCTGCTGTCATCTGTCACACGGCAACAGAATGCAATGAAATACTGAAGGGAAGGTTCAACCCCTACTGCTGTGCCACCACCATCTGCCTCTGATGTTGTGGGCAAAAATGTGTCATTGAAATCCTCCATGCAGAAAAAATGGCACCCATTGACATTTATTGATGCTTGCTGATCATTTATGGAGACCACCAGTGGATGAGAGCACTGTAAGGCAGTGGGTGGTGTGTTTCAGCAGTGGCCACATGAGTCACCTATGCTGCTGTAGATTTTTATGAGTATGGCATGCAGGCTCTTGTTCATTGCTGGTGATGGTGGATGCTGATGGTGGTGACTGTTGAAAAATGGACTTTAGTAACCGAGAATTTGCTCTATCAAACAGTGTTATTGTGCTTTTTGTAGCTGTTGTGGTCTCCGTGGAAATAGATAGGGTGCATTACTTTCAGAGCAACCTACAAAAACTCTGACACTGCCAAATGATGCTATTTTCTAGTGAACCCACAGTTTTATGCTGTAATTTTTTTCAGTATATGTAAAAATTGCTTGTGCACATTTTCTTGTGAACTTCATTATATTGGAATACTTCGGACTGTGTCAGCAAACACTTTTTAAGCTTCCAGGTACACACCAGTCCAGGTAAAAATTGTGAAAAGTGAAGATGACTGTCATGTTGTGGAAAAGAAAAATTATTTTTCAAGTAGCTTTAGTCTTGAGTTTTCATTGAATTATTAAGGCTGGAACAGACCACTGAAATCACTTAATCCAGCTGTCAACCCATCCCCACCAATTCTGCCCACTAACCATATCCCTCAGTGCCACATCTCCATGTTTCTTGAACACCTCCAGGGACGGTGACTCCACTACCATCCTGGGCAGCCTGTGCCACTGCCTCACCACCCTTTTGGAGAAGAAATGTTTCCTCATATCCAACCTGAACCTGCCCTGGTAATGATTGAAAGGGCAGAAGTCAATTGTCAGCCCGCTACCCTACGCCGTGTGATAGGGGTGCCCTCAGTAGATCCCTGTGCAGGAGCCAGGCACTGGGACAGCAGTGGGTGGTCATGGGGACAGAACCTCTCGTTTTGGTCACCAGGAGGCATGCTGCTCTGATGACATCTCAGCCACGGGAGTTGTAGTGTTGGCCCTAAAGCGAGGCAAAAACACCTCATCAAAAGAAGAGTAACTGCAGAAGCTCTTACTGTTTGTTCTGTGGCTCTCTGTGTGTCATTCCACGCTCCCTGACCGCTTTTTGTCTCTTAGCCTTAGGCTGCAGCCATGGCTCCAGCACAGAGCAGTGCACGGTGCCAGCAGCAAGACGTGTAAACTGCCACCCCCAGCCCGGTGCGACCCAGCAGAGCTGCGAGGCACTCGGCTGCACCTGGTGTGCCACCGATGTCCCCAACGCTCCTTGGTGCTTCTTCTCTCAGGATAGCACCTATGGCTACTCACTGGCCAGGAGCATGGAGAAGACAGTGAAAGGCTGGAGGTAAGCTGGCAGTGAGCCGTTGTGCCTGAGTCTGGTGAGGGAGGGGGTGGCAGCTGTGTTTCTGTAAGCCATGTGCAGCTGGGGTTCTGCTCATGCCACCAGTGCATGGAAACCACACACTTCATAGAATCATAGCATCACAGAATCAGAAAGTTTGGAAAAGACCATCAAGATCATCTAATCCAACCATCAGCTCATCCCCACCATGCCCACTAAACACATCCCTCAGTGCCACATCTCCATGTTTCACAAACTCCTCCATGGACAGTGACTGCACCACCTCCCTGGGCAGTCTGTGCCACTGCCTCACCACCCTTTTGGAGAAGAAGTCGTTCCCCATATCCAACCTGAACCTCCCCAGGTGAAACTTGAGGCCATTATCTCTTGCCTGTTAATGGCAAGAAGAGCCAAGCTAACAATATAAGACTTTGTCATCTGATTTTTAGCCTTAAATTTCAGCAAACCAAAAGCTACTGCATGCTGCTGAATTCATCCATAGGGACAAAAAGCCAATAATCAGAGATAGGGGAAATTGTCAGTGCCGGGGCTGGAATAGGGGGAAAGACTTCAACTAAAATAAGAAATTGTTAGGTTAGATATTAGGAGGAAATTCTTTACTCAGAGGGCAGTGAGGCCCTGTCACAGCTGCCCATAGAGCTGTGGGTGCCCCATTGCTGGAGGCGCTCGGGACTGGGTTGGATGGGGACCTGGGCAGCCTGAGCTGCTGGGGAGCAGCCAGCCCACAGCAGGGGTTGGGAATGGGTGGGCTCTGAGGTCCATTCCAGCCCAAACTGTTCAGTGATTCTTTGGTTCCGTGATCTCACGACAGCTGAGCACTGTGCTGGGAGCTCAGTCTTCTGCTGCAATCAGCAGCCCAATGCCACCAACTCAGCCATGAGGAGGTGGATCTCAGCAAATGGGAGATTCACCTCAGTTTTTTTCTCTGTACCAACTAATGCTTGATGTATTATTTTTAAGAGCTGATGTAGAAATGCTGAGTTGTTTCCCTGCACCAAGAGGTAGCAGTGGGACTGAGGCTGGTTTCTGTCACAGGGTGACGTTGGACAAGCGCAGCACAGTGTCACTGTTTGGTGATGCCATCTCTCCCATTGTCATGGATGTGGAGTTCCAGACGAAGGACAGGCTCAGGTTTAAGGTGAGTATTACGGGGACGATGCCGTTACAAGGCCAACCCCGCGCCAGCTAACCATCGGCCTTTCCCTGCCCAGGTGTACGACCCCAGCCGGGAACGCTTCGAAGTGCCCCTCAGCATTGATGCCCCAGGGGTGGCTGCTGAGGATGCCAACTATGATGTGGAGTTATCATCTGACTCCTCGCACTTCCGAGTGAAGAGGAAGAGCACCGGCACAGTGCTGTGAGTACAGAGTGCTGCCAGCACCGTGCTCTGGAGGCAGTAGGAGGGATGGGGCAAGTGCTGCTTCCTCAGGTTTTGCTGTGTGACACTGCCTCAAGCACAAACCAGCATAAATCCAGTTGCACTCCTTGAAAATCCTCATTATGAGTAGGGTATCTGCCTGTCTAATGAGTGATTATCCACAGGCACGCAAGAATGATGATCTGTTAAGCCAAATAAGCTTTAAGACTGCTAGTTTCTGGGCATGTGGCTTGAGGCATTGCTGTTCTGAGATTGTGGAAGTACTGAAGCACTGTTTTCCGAAATATGGGGTGCTGTAATGCACCAGAAGGTGAGCATGAGCTCGTGTGCCGCTCTCTCAGCTGTACACCTGAGAAAGTCGTGTTCTCAGGGGCCCTCAGGCTCCAGCTACCACTGATTCCAATGGAAGCAGGAGGTGGTGCAGGTGGGTCGCTCTGTGAGACATCACTTCTGCATCACTCAGATTGGCAGAGCAGAGGCACAGGGCATTGTAATTTGGGAACGTTTGCATTAGGATCTTGTGAGAGAGGAGCAAATTGTGCTCTGTGGAAGGCTGTGGGTATGGTAGTATTAGCACTTCAGTTCAGATCAGCAGCACGTTTTGAGGTGAAGATCCTGACTACACCCACCCCTTGTCCTTGGCACCAACTCTGTCAGTGTTGAAGCAGATGAACCCTTTGCAAAGTGCAAGTCCCAGAGGGTCCTTGAGATCCAAGTGGAACCCCAAATATCACAGAATCACAGCATCACAGAATTGTAGGGGTTGGAAGGGACCTCCAGAGATCATAGAGTCCAATCCCCCTGCCAAAGCAGGTTCCCTACAGCAGGTCGCACAGGAAGGCATCCAGGCAGGTCTTGAACATCTCCAGAGAAGGAGACTCCACCACCTCCCTGGGCAGCCTGTTCCAGTGCTCCGTCACCTCACTGTAAAGAAGTTCTTGCGCACATTTGTGTGGAACTTCCTATGCTGCAGTTTCCGGCTGTTTCCCCTTGTCCTGTCTCCACTCACCACTGAAAAGAGTCCAGCCAAATATGAACAGAGCAGGTCAGATCACTGTTGGTTTTTTTTTTTTTTTTTTTTTTTTTCCAGAAGCTCTTTGTTAAACAGATTCAAAAGATAAGCATAATCTATGCATTTAATACAGGGATGGCTTCACATGTGTGATGTGATGCAGCCTCTAGAATGGCTGCAGATGGAACCACTGCACTGGTTTTTAATTAGCTGTCTGTCCTTTTAACTGCAGCCTCATGCCATCTCTTTTTGGGCACTGCAGCCAATGCTGTAAAGTTTTCCTTTTGCAGGTTATTGTAAAGGAATGCATTATGCATTGCACGATAACAAAAATAATTTAATTCCTCGTTAGACTTAACAGCTTTGTGAAAGCAGTGGGCTTAAGCTAAAGACCCAATTTTCCTCTCTTTGTAATGAGAGATTTTGGCAGAAGCTCATTAATTAGAACAGTGAAGGGAGAGGTGCCTGCACAACAACTAGGGCTGGCAGAGAGCTCAGTCCTTGTGGTGACCCCAGGCCACAGGGTTAGCCTCTGAGCAGCACTGCTAAGAAAAGATCCTTGTCAGCAGAGAGAGGGAGCATTTTGCTTAGAGATGGGAAATTCCGTGCTTCTGGGGGCTTCTGCTTCACTCAAACGGCATTGGTGGTAGTTATAGGCTGAAGGGTCACCCCTGGCAGGGGTGCTGAGTAGCTCAGGCGTACACAGAGAAGAAAAGTGAGGCTGGTGAAGGGGCTGGACCATGTGAGTTACGAGCAGTGACAGAAGGGCTTGGAGTTGTTTAGTCTGGAAGAAAGGAAGATGAAGGGAGACTTCATTGCTCCCTACAGCTGCCCAACAGGAGGTTGCAGTGAGGAGGGCATTGGTCTCTTTTCTGTGGTGACAAGCAATAGGATGCAAGGCAATGATCACAAGTTGCCCCAGAAAAGATTTAGAATTTCCTTGTGGGGAGGGGTGGTCAGCTGTTGCAATGGGCTGCCCAGGGAAATGGCAGAATTCCCATCTGTGGAGGTATTTAAGAGATGTGTAGGCATGGCACTGAGGGATGTGGTTCAGAGATGGGCCTCATTAAATCAGGCTGATGATTGGATTTTATGATTTTGAAGGTATTTTTCCAACCCTAAATGATTTTGTAATTCTAAGCTGCAGACGCAGGAGCTGTAGGATGGCAGGACAGCTGGTGGCAAGGTCCCACTCCATCTGCCTGACATAAAAGCCCATCCCAGCTCTGCCACTTGTGCTCCCACTGCCTCCTCCTTTGAGGAGCGATTTATCACTGCATCCACAGCACCGCAGAGCAGAGCAGTGGAACCTGGAGTCTGCAGAGATTCCTTGATGTGCATTACAGGCGTTCCTCCCAGCTGCATAAAAGGAGTTTCTGTGATAGCTGAGCCTCCTGAGTGCTGGCTTGAGGAGTGCAGGATAAATCCAGTGCTTTGCAATCAATACAAGAGGGGAGAGGAATGAATTATGTCAGGGAAGAGCCATCAGCAGCTGATTGCAAACCTCATACGGAGTCCAGATCAGGAATAAAAAGCCAAGTACAGCCACATTTTCTGGCAATCAAGGATGGGCTCTGCTTTGCCTGCACAGGGTGAGGATCAGATGGGGTCATGCAGGGAAATGATCCAGGTGCTGCTGGTGGCTCTGGGATGAACAGCTGCTGGTGGGCAGCTCTCCTGCTGCCTTTGTTTCTCTTCCTTGGCTTTCCTCCCTCTTACCTCTCTTCTTCTCATTTACTGCTTTCATTTCTCTGCCCCACTGTTTTTACCCTCTCCTGCATTCCTGCTGTGCCATTAGTGGTGAGGGCATGTCCTCCCTGTGCCAAGAGCAATCAGAAGCTGTGGGAGGGAGAAGAGCAGCCTTTATCTGCCAGGTTGGGTGAGACCTATTCCTATGCAGGTGGCAGATGTTCTCCATCTTGCTGGGGATGCGACCCAAAGCTGCCATGAAATGGAGGGCTACAAGTCCTAGATCTGAACCACGATGCACAGGGACTGGGGCCAGATCTTCTGCCCTGAAGATGAAGCTCCCAAATTTGTGGGAAGGTGAAGTTCCCAAACTTGCTTCTGTTACCTGGGAAAATACCTATCTTGGTGGAGTGGCCCAAACTGGCCAAAAGTTAGCAGTCAGCTTTAGTTGAATAAGCTGTTGCTCATGCTATCCTAGCTGATCTTGCAGCTCTGCTGGGAAACTGGGCTGTCATTGGTCAGGGCCCTTTTCAAGTGAAAACAGGAGTGAAAATGCTGGGCTGTAATAAAACAGGTGAGGGAACAGACAGGAGCCTCTGCATTGTTAGCGGCATGCCTTCCCAGGCTGAACGTTCTGCTCTTTTCCGCTCCTGCCACAAACAACAGCAATTGCTGTTGGTGGTGGTATGAGGCATGAGTATGAAGGCTTAAAGAAAGCTCTGATTTCTTTAAGAACAGAGAGTAAAAGGCCAGAAACTGTTTGCTTTAAAGCAGCGAAAAATAACAAAGACATTCTAATTTTGCAGTGTGTGATTCCTCTGTGGGCCTCGTTGCCCCAGGGCTGTGCTGACACAGGAGAGTTAGCAGGATGCGCACTGATGCATAATAGAAAAATCATCAGTACAAAAAAAATGTTTCTGTCTCTGTGTCTCACAACATAAGCTAATTCTATGAAAACAGCCAGAAACTTCCTCTGTAAGCAGATTATAGCAGGGCTGTCTCTTATGCCTCTGTGATACCCAGCACGGGCCATTGCTGAGAGCAGGCTGCAGGAGGATGGAGTATTGATTCGATTCTGCACTTTAATATCTGTTCTTCAAGTGAATTTTTCTTCATGATGTCATATGAATAATGGAGGACAGAGCATTTTTCCCAAGCCACGTGAAAGCTCCTTCTCTCTATTAAGAGTTAGGAATATTTTGTTTGCACTCGGGAGGACATGGCACAAATAACAAAAATCTAATCAAGATTTTCCTTCGTTTCCAAAAAGGCTGCTGCAGAGATCAGCTGCTTTTTTTTATTGATTGTGGTAGAAAGCATGGATGCCACTTACCGTGAAGATGTTTTTACATAGGCAAGGCTATTAGAATGATTTATAATGTTATTGTCTTAAGCTGCAGTTTTGCTGAAAGCAATGGGAGCAAATTGTATGTGTCATGGGTAACTTGGATTTGATCCTGCTTTGCAAGAGCCATTATTTTACTCTTCTAATCATTAAGATTTATGCTATGTAGGCGAGAAATATTGCAGGCATATCACTTATTCAACTGTTTTTTGAAACAAAAATGAAGCATTATATATCCAGCCACTTACAGAAGATGCCCTGATACCATGACAATGAATTCAGTAGAAGAAGAAGAGCAGAGCTATGTCAGTAACAGTAAATATACCCTGCAACTTGTTTTTTAAACTGTCGCATTTGTGGAAGATTTGTTGCTGGCACTGACTTTCTCCTCCTATTCATTAAATCATCTTAAAAGTAAGATAAACATAAAAAATATATATTCTTGGCATACCTTCTGCAGGCCAGTTGGTCTTCCCAGGGTGTGTAGTTAAGAAGCAGTGTGGCTGTTGTGAGACATTGGAAGCATCTTTCGGAAATCTGAGTGCAGTGGAAAACTGGGGAAGCCTGGGCTCTGCACTGATGCTGCCCAGCAGTGTGAGTGGGCAGAAGCGGGCTGGGTGCATCTGGGCACCTCCTGGACGCAGGGCCTGTGATCCTCAGCCACAAAGATGCTTTCCTGGCTTTATAGCAATAGTATGCCTAAGCTCAGCTGAGAGGCTTGGACCCACTTTTCTGATAGACATCTGCATCTGATACACATCAGCAGGGACAGGGAGGTGATTGTCCCTCTCTACTCGGCTCTTGTGAGGCCCCATCTGGAGTACTGTGTCCAGGTGTGGAGCCCTCGGTACAAGAAAGACATTGAGATTTTGGAAAGGGTCCAGAGGAGGGCGACTAAGATGATCAGGGGGCTGGAGCACCTCCCCTATGAGGACAGGCTGAGGGAGTTGGGCTTGTTCAGCCTGGAGAAGAGAAGGCTGCGGGGTGACCTCATTGCAGCCTATCAATACCTGAAGGGAACCTACACCCACGAGGGGAGTAAACTCTTCAAAAGGGCTGACAACAGGACTAGGGGAAATGGATCCAAGTTGAAGGAGGGAAGATTTAGGTTGGATGTTAGGGGAAGTTCTTTACAAGGAGAGTGGTTAGGCCCTGGAACGGGCTGCCCAGGGAGGTTGTGGATGCCCCGTCCTTGGACGTGTTTAAGGCCAGGTTGGACAGGGTCCTGGGCAACCTGATCTGAATGTGTGTGTTTGGTGGCCCTGCTAGGCAGGGGGGTTGGAACTACATGATCCTTGAGGTCCCTTCCAACCCGGGTGATTCTGTGATTCTGTGATTTTCCACCTTTGTTTCCACATATGTATTTACAGCTTTTCAAGTGGCTGTGACTTCCAAAGGGTCTGGAGGCCAAGGAAAGCAGATGTTAGAGAGGATGTTCTCACCGAGTGAGACCAGGAGAGGGGTGTTCACAGCTTAAAGCAGTGAGATTGTTTCCCCTTGGGTTCAAGGCAAAAAGAAGGAAAAAATCAGGCCCAGACTAAGACAATTTTGAGTATTCCTTTGTGCATTTCCTAATGAAGTATTGTGTATTTATTCCAACTCTTGTGGATCTGGAGGTTTTGTAGGGCGTCCCAGCTTGTACCAGCAGCTGTCCAGCTTTGAGAAATGTGACTCAGCCAAGCCCTTTAGTCAGGCAAAGAACCTCAGTATCACTGAACGCCTGATGATTCCACTTCTGAAACCATTGCCTTGTAGTCATCTCCCTCCATTGTTGTGAAAACATTGGTTTCCAGCTCCAGTACAGGCAGAGTTGGATGTTCTACCTGTGCCCTGCCCAACCTCCTCGAGCATAGTGCTGTTGTCCATCACAGCCCTGCTACTGTTTGCAAGGCTGCTGGAGATTCTTGCACACACGGTGTCATTTCAAGTTCCTCTCCGTTTCCTTCTTTCTGTCTGTTTTTAAGATGCAAGGAGGGGAGGTGGGAGAAACCTAACATTTTCTTCTAGTAACTCCAAGTGCTTGAGGAATGTCAGACGTTGTTTTTTCATATAAATGATTGGTCTTTGCCAACAGAATACCAGCAAACATTACAAGAAAATAATTGAATAGCCAACCACAATGCATGTAGGGCAGAGGCTGGGGATGGGAGGCAGAAGCAGTGCCAGAGAAAAATCTGACCACACTCTCTTTTAAATGGAGAAGACATAATGGTGTCTAGAAAAAATGAGAGAGCCATAACCTGTGGGTTTTTTTTGTTTTGTTTTGTTTTGTGGTTGTTAATGCTGTATTTAGTGTGTGGCGCTGTGTTGGGCAGAGATTGATAGGAGAATCATGTTGATGGAGGACCATGGCTGAAATGGGGCTGCAGGATGGGACCCAGTTCTGGGTACTGGAAGGGAGGGAGAGCTGTTGCTGTTGAGCAACTAAGACAAAAATTAAATGCAAATCATTATTTTTCTTCCTTGTCAAAAAGGCCATATAGATGTTTTACAGAAGGCACACACACTTCAGCACAGGTGTGTGACTTAGGGCTCACCTGGGATTGCAGCAATGAATCATGCCTACCTTAGGCAAGCAGAGGCAGAGGGTCCCCAAGCTGGTTGGTGGGTTGCAGGCAGGGCAGCGTGGCCTTCACATATTGTGGTGTGTCCGCTGCTATGCCGATTTACTGGTTAATTTGATCAAACATTTAATTTTGTCAAAATCATTGACAAAAGATCATTAAAAGGAGAGTTATACCACTTCTACGCTCTGTCGCTTTGGCTCATTTATTTTAATTAGCTGTAACACATTCATGGTTAAACAAGGCTCGAGAGGGTGCTATCTAAATGCGGTACTCATGGCATACACAGCACCATTAATGAAACACTTCTCCACAGCTTGACTATGCTCTCCCCCATCTAGATTTCTGCTCATTATAGCACTGGAGATAGCAAACAGAATGTAACACCTAATTAAAATGTGAGCCCGTGTCCACAGACGAGTCAATAGAAATAAAGGCACTGGCTGGCGAGAGAAGCAAGGGAAGAGCCATCACAACATAAATATCTCACCGAGCAGAGTCTGAAGGACGCTGTCACTCTGCTGCACTCTGCACTCTGCAAAGTTGAGGTAACAAAAGCATCTGGTCCTCATCCTGCAAAGCGTTAGAAAGTTAAAGCAGATAACGACCAAGTGCCTGTTGTTCTCACTAAGCATTCTGAAGCCCACTGTGTAATAACAATTTTTAGCCTGCCCCATTGGTTGTCATAGAAATAGTGCAAGAAACGACTTATTTTGGTAATAGGATTATAGATAGTGTCTTCTCTTATTTCAGTTGTTCTTTTCGAAATTATACAGAAGCATTTTATTGTATAAGTAGACAAGATGTCTGCAGTCACTGCAAGATTAATTTGTTGTGTGTTAAGTACGTTAGAAGCATACATAGAGTTCTATGTTTTTCATATTATTACTCTCCAAAGTACAGAAATATTGTAAATAACTGGACGTGTGCTTAAAATGGTGCGTACCAAGGATGAGCAAACTAACCACATTTCCCTCCATTTGTCCCAGGTGGGACAGTCCCCTGGTTGATCTGTTTTTCTCCAACCAGTATCTTCAGATTACCACAGCTGTGCCATCCACTTCGGTGTACGGGTTTGGTGAGCAGGAGCACGTGTCCTTCAAACACAACATGGACTTTGCTACCTACAGCATGTTCAGCAGGGACCAGGCACCCACGGTAATTTACTTTGCGTGACGCTTTGTCCTGGGCTTGTATCACAAGGCAGCGCTGAGGCAGAGCTCTGCCCAGGGAGTGCATGATAACACTGCTGATGGGAGCTGATGGCAAAGACTGAATGCCATGTGTATTGCAGGTGTCATAAGTTTTAATTAAATGGCAAAATCATAAGTCGTTTTGAGGAGAATTTGATGTTTCCCATTCGAGTCTTTCTCATGCTGCAGTACTTATCAGAAAAAGAATGTTTTATGTATCAAAACCTTGGGTCAGGAAAGCATTTAATCTTGCTCCCTGATCGATCCCCGTTCACCCAAACAAGTTGGGCTTCAGCAGAATTTATTGAAAGTTTGGCAAAACTGAGGTCAATGGATGATGAATAATTTCACTAGAAGAGCGTGTTTTATCCTTGTCTTTTCAGAGGGTTTAGCAGAATGCGGAAGGTTGTATTAAGAGAGGCTAATAAGAAGAACTGTGTTGAGGCAGAAAAACAGCTCTTGTTCTATCAATTTGACTTCATGCCATTTTACACGAAAAAAATCTCCAACCTTTTGAAACAAGTCTCTAATTAAGAATGAATTGATTTCCTTGTCTTTGAATACATACCTAGATGACCAAAACCATGAAAAAATGGCAAAAATTAACTATACCTAATGTGTTACTTTTGTTTCAGCCACTCGCCAACCTCTATGGCGTTCACCCCTTCTATATGTGTGTAGAGGATGACTCCAACGCCCACGGCGTTCTCCTTCTGAACTCCAATGCGCAAGGTAGGAAGATGTACAGATTCCCTATACTGATTGCATATAGACAGGCAGTAAATTAGTAAATGCAAAAAAAAAAAACAAAAAAAAAAACCAGCTGTTTTGGAGATTGCTTTTTTAATGTGATACAACACAACTGGCTGCTGCATAACTGAGATTCCAGTAATTGCTACAAAGTTTTCAAAGAGATTCCATCAGAATGACTGTTAAACGAGGTAAGGCATTTTCAGGGAAAATATATGATTAATTTAAAAAAAAAATAGATGCATATATAGGGAAAGGAGAAGGTGGAATAAATTTCCTCTGGGACTGGAATAACTGAATCAAATCAATTTAGGTTAGTCCTATATTTTGTCTGCAGTGAGTAGTTTTGCGCGTTGCCATGGTCACCTTACTGTGTTAATCCAATAGTATAATTTCAGAAAAGGGGAATCTTCATTCAGTCTATAAAAGCAGCTTCCCCTGGCAGGCAATGACTTCCAATAGGAAGATTAAAATAGCACAGTGGAACATTAAGCACAAGCTTGTTGTTTCTTGCGATATAAATGAAACTGAGACAAATGATTCTGGGCAAACCTATCTGTGTGGGTTTCTGTGATTTACTGCTGCAAGATGCCAATCAGAAGATGCAGACTGCAGAAAGTCTGGACAATTGCTAGCCTATGAACAGGTCCTGTGTGCCCATCAGATCATATGGCAAAGCATCAGGGAATGACCCATGACCCCCATGCACCTCTACCTGGGGGACATATTAATGCTTGGAGGAGACCAGCACACATACTCACTGTGCAAAGTAAGTTAGTCCTGAGTACCTGTTTTTCCTTTTCAGAAGTCTCTCTGAGTCCAAACCCATCCTTAACTTTCCGCACTATTGGAGGGATCCTTGACTTCTATCTCTTCCTTGGTCCAACTCCTGAAAATGTCATTCAGCAATACACAGAGGTTAGTAGGAAGCGCTTAGGGCGCGTGGGGCAGTGCCTTGGAACAAGCTCCATCGGTACTGGGTTAGCAGCAGGCAACTCTGCCAAAGCTTGGTCCCACCGCTCATACACAGTGGCAGCTGATGTGGTGTGGAAGGACAAACAGCAGAAACAAAAGTCCTATGAATACATCAGTATTAGAAGAAGACTAAGGAGAGCACAGACTGTTATCAAAAAGAAAATAACACAGGACACTTTGAAAAGAATTTTTGCTGAAGCCCCTTCCTGCGCAGCTGTACTCAGCTACTAGGCACAAAACTCGAAGCAGGGGAATAGTAGCAGGCTTCTTGTGATGAGAATGGTGATTGCTTGCTCCTTGTTTCCAATGAGAATACAGTGCTGCCTTAGTCTGCAGAAGATAAACATTTGGAGGCAGAGAAATCATTTTTTTCTATAATAGGAACTGAACACTTGAATCGACCATCCAAGGAGGCTGAGAAGGTGCTCTGTCAGAAGTTGGTAAGAATAAGTTGGCCAAATATTGATCTAGATTTGCCTCAAAGCCAGGCAATTGATGCTGTGGTCCACTTCAGGTGCTCCTCAAGCCTTCCTTTCATTGGTATAATTTTATAATTATACATACTTCTGCTCCATGATTCTAACAGATCGGTACATTTAAAAGTAATATAGAAATGCTGATAGGCAGAGCATTGCTAGGAACTGATCAAAATCCAATGGATATTGTAAACAAAAGCCTTCTTATCAGCATCTGGGCTACGCTGCATTACTACAGCAGAGGTACTTTCCTACTGCTACACTTTGGGATTTTTCCATAAGGGAAAGATAGTTATGTAAATCATTGGATTCTGATTGTGTGGCCCACTCTCACAACATATGAGAACTATCCATGTGTTCTACTAACCGTCCAAACTTATGGCTGATAGTATTGTTTTCTCCTTGTTTTTCACTCGGTATTCAGCTGAGGGAAGTGGACAGATTTTCCAACCCTTTCCCCTTTGTTGTCTTCTTGATTTGCATGAATCAGAGAGCTTATGAGAGGAGGAAACAACAATGAAGAGCTTACTCTGCTCTATTAATGTGATTAAAGCAGCTGTTTTTTCCTCTTAGTCTAAATCATTCATCTTTTTTTTTTCTTTTTTTTTTCTCCTTCATTTGCATGCATAGAAAAGGCCCTCATGGTTGTTTCGATCTGGTTCAACTTCTTCACTCTGGGTATTCTGGAGCTTCCAAAGGCTTCTTGGTGACAGTGACAGGGAGCTGTCTGGCAGCAGTCTGACTGCTAGAGGGCAGGATGAGGGATACTGGGGATGATTTGAGTCACTCTCCCCTGATCTGACACTGATTTTTACAAAACGTGTGGGCACCTCATATTTTAGAGCTCTTGGGTGAAAGTGGCCGAAGTTTCAAACCCTGCTTGAAGAGGCTTCAGTGCAAAAGGGTGGCTTGTATCTCTCCTGCTCTGCCACAGAACTGGGAGAAGGAAGCATTAAAAGGATGCTGAGCACAGATGGGAATGTTTGGGAGCTTTATCTCTGCTTGCCTACCGAGGTGTAGAATGAACTTCAAAGGCATCAAACCTGTGCTTGCCACCCGTTCATTCTGGACAAATTAGTCTGTGTTTCACTAATGAAAACTCATGTATTGGTATTTGAGAGCAGGGATGTGGAAAAACCTTATTTACTCCTGTCTCACAGAGTACAGCATAACTATTTGTTTTTCAGTTGCTCAGTATTTTCCAAAGAACTGAGAATACATGGGGAAATTGCTGGTTCAGGAGTGTGTAAGCAGTGGGAGCTACCTTGCTAAACATGGCAGGTGACATGCTCCTCCTGGTCACCAAATACAAGTGGTGCATTAACTGGGCCCTTCACAGAAACACTGTCTTGGAACCAAGCTCTTTACGTAAAGAAAGCAGCATTTTGCCCTTGCTGGTTGTTTAAAGCCTCTATACTCTATGCCTACCCTAACCTGGCTCCTTCTCTCAGAAGTCTGCAGCTCCCAACCCCTCTGCACATCTTTCCACCCTGCAGTTCCAATGTCATAGATCAACCAGAAAGCTGGTTTTTGTACTTCCACATTGGTGATCGAGCATTAAAAGCCAAGAGACCCATCCACATGGACAGAGTTGTGATCTCTGTGCTGAAAGTTCCTATTTCAGGGGCATCACTGCACAGAGGTGAGAACCATCCCGTTTCTTTTGTTCTGCTGGTGTTTGAAGGCAGTGTTTCTGTGGCTTAGCAGGTGGCCAACAACTGAAAATAAAATGAGAGACTACTCCCTCCCCAGCTGGGGAGTGCTGGCAGCTCATTTTCCACCCCTGCCTCTCTGGAAATGCAGCTGGAGCAGAGAAAATAAGGAGAAGGGAGCTGGTGGGTATTTCCTAACTAGAATGTCACGCACCAGGACAAAAAATCCCCTGCTCTGTATTCTCTGAGCTTGTGTTTGCCTGTCTGGGGAATCCTGAAGAATGCATGGTAGCAATTTCACAGTGAAATAATAACTTCTTCAGTAAACATTCTGAAATTCCCAGATCACAAATGTTGCAATTAGCATATTTGTCTCTAGGGTAATGATTTGGCTTTTATGTGCAAGATATGTGGGAAGGTGGAAGAGACAGAAAAGACTATTTTTCAGTTATGTTTTCTCTCACAATAAGAGGACTTGACCAGGGAAGGAGAGGGGTTGGAAGGGAGGAGTTTGGCTGATGCCTGTAAGGCAGCTCTCAGCAGCCCCCCATCTGTCCATGGGGCAAAGAAGGATGGCAGTGAAGGCCATGCTAATCTGCTTTAAGCTGGCTTCAAGGGTGACTGAGGCAGTGGGAAATCAGCGAGTGGAAAGCAGGAGCCCTGCTGTGTCTTGTGAGGAACAGATCAAGAGAGTTCATGAACTGGGCTCCAGAACATAGCCTGCCACCATCACTGAGCTCTGCAGCAGTGATGGTGACTATCAGGTGTGTGTTGAGCATGGTATAATGGGAAGAAGAAACCTCCATACCAGTGCTTCTGGTCCCTCCCATCCTAGAGCCTGGCCATGAGGGGCACGGCTCCCAGCAAATCAAAGCTGGTCCTGCCACAGTTAAATATATCTATTTGATGGTAATCACACTTTTCTCCTACTGCAGAAGAGGTTTGGTGTGCAGAACAGTTATAGTAATCTCACTTATTATGGCAAATGCCCCAAATCTGTGGGAGGATGGGAAGAAGCAGTGGTGGGCTGAAGAGATGAGCCCAGCTGGGACTTTGCAACCAAAGGCCATATTGGATCATGGGTGTCAAATGCACCAGTGTCAGCTCAGGATGGAGTAAAAGTGTACAGCAGTAAAACATGAGTTCCTAACAGAGCATAGTGCATGACTCCCAACTCTGTTTTAAGAGCGAAGTGCTGCTTTACTTCCTCCTCTCAGACCTGTGGGACAGTTCTGGGGGAAAGAATCTCAGGAGCAATCCAGCCCAGCCACCTACTTGAGCGGTAGTACAGGGACCCGCTTTTTATTGTTTGACATTTATAATTTAGTTCACATCATCATCCACTTGAGATGCCCATGGTAATAATGTCATCTGTCCAACAGCCCAACACAGGAAGAGGGAATGCTGTTCACCTGCTTCCTGGTCACAGCTTTCAGCTGCTCGCTGAGCTTTGTTCTCATTGAGAAGTACATTCAGGAGACCTCCCAGATGTATCTGCTCTGAGGTGCATCTGAGAAAAGTTCAAAAATTACATAAGGCTAAGTTATGCAAACCCGGGTAAACTGACAGTGAACCTATTAAACAACGGTTAGTTATTTATGAACCAAGTGCAGGAGGAATGGTGGTATTGAAAATAAGATCTATTTTTCTACTTCTGCACTACTGTATCTTTCTTTTTTTTTTTTCTCTTTTCTCAGTCTGGATCCTCCATATGTTTGCTGTTTCTGCATTTCTCATGTTTTCCTCCTTCAGTTCCCCTGCTATACCTCATTTACCTTTTTTGATTCTTCGCAAGTCAGTTTTGCCTATCAGATTTTCTGTGCACTGCATTTTATGTTCATTTGTATGCAGAATGCAATCTATATGAATTAACTAGATCCTAAATATGTATCAAATCCAACACAACTTTCAGGTCTGCAGAATCGCATCTCTGCCCCTGCCAATCCATCTGCACGTAGGTACCATATGCCACTTACTTTATCAGGAGGCTTCAGGGGGATCCATTAGAGAGAGTCCGCAGCATAATTAGAAGAAAGAACATTTGTTTTCCCAGCTGCCCTGTTTTCATCCTTCCTCTTCAAATGTTCTGTTCATTTCAATTACGCTTACCATAGCTGCTCCAGCCTGGCCAACCTGGGGAACTAATTGCTTTAAAAGTTAATATCTTGCTTGCAAGGTGGATTTTCTTCCATTTGTTCAACTGTAATCCTGAGCTCCTCAAGGGATGCTGTCACAAAATATTGCCTTGCCTCAGGGCAGCTCTGAGGTCTGCAGAGCCATGGCACAGAGCACAGCCAACCCACAGCATTCCCCAGTGCTGGGGACAAGGCAGTGTCTCAGGGGAAGGCCCTGCCTGGTGCCTTGATGGCCCCAGCCTCACCTCGGCCTCGCTGCCATCCACCAGGCGCTCAGTGCAGCACACAGGGTGGAAATTAATCCCCGTTTATCTATGGAATTTGGCATGGATGATGTCCCAAGTTCATCAGCATGCGTACCAGCAGTGTCCCGTGTCCAGGAAAGACCTGGGGCATTGTAGGCTTCCTCCCTAGCAGCCAGCTCAGAGGATGACCTTGGTGCTGGTCTCTGTGCCATGCAGGCATCTTGCCAGGACACCGGGCTCTGCATCCAGCAGCAGGATTAATATTTATCAGCTGTTTCTCCATCTTCTTTTTATCCAAGGGAAGAAGCCTGTACACAAATGGTTTTGTTTCATCAGGGAGTTCTTTTGTTTTGTTCTGTTTTTTTAACCTTTATTGGAGAGGTCACACTCTGTTTACTGCAGAGAAAACACAGGCAGACTGTGCAGTTGCTTTTGGAGCACAAATGGTGGGGTTCACAGAGACCATCTTGCAGCCTATCTGGGCTAAAACAAGCTCTGCTGCCTCCTTGGATGAATTTGTCTGTGATATGGTGAGTGCAGTTGTGATAGAGGAGCAAACTTGCCCTGAAGGTGCTGTGCTGGACACCACAGCACTATGCTGCAGGTGCCCAGGGGATAATCCCGAGCCATTGCTCCTGCCCAGCTCTCCACAGGAAACCCTAGCAGAGCTGGAGGGATGGCCTGCAGGATCAGGTGCAACTGGGGAGATTGCACTTTGGTGGAGGTCTCTGCCCTCGGGTGTCCCCTATATGTGATTTGAGGCCACATTCCTGTGTCCAGGGCCTCTCATGGCAATGGTGCAGTACCAAGCTGCTGGTAGTCGTGTTTACTTCTTCTCTTGGCTTCATCTCCAGCTTCACATAGGAGGTAAGGAGGCTGAAAAGGGTTAAATCTGGTGGAATGGGATGAGGAACAAGTACATGAGGGGTACAGTGCTCAGCCAGCCCATCCTTGCTGGAAGGATTCAAACCATTAACCCCCAGATGTTCTGGCCTCCTACAGCTTGCCATAGGTGAGAAATCCCAATCAGTGAAAATGTACTGTGCAGACAAATCTGTCATGCTGTCATCATGAATGTGTGAAGTTGACCTGTCTGTACACAACCCATCATCTGTTTGTGGACAAGCAAGTGACCCTGCGAGTTCCCCTGTGAAGTGCTCAGAGGCATTAAAACACCCTCTGCTTTTCCTCCATCTGTTTTTCTGTCCGCTGCAGTTTGCAATTCCCGTCACCTCTACAGTCTATGACATCTTCTGGAGCAATTTTAAGTCCAGCATTACTGTCCCTGGTCAGATTCTGTTCAAATTCATGAAGGAAGAAATACCTCTATGCACTGAAATATCTGGAGGGCTTAGCCATGCAACTGATAGGAAGTGCCAGGAGTGTATTCTTTTATCTAATTAAAGTTGATGGATTTTAGCTGTCAATATTCAAGTTTAATTGTTTCCACTTCCTAGCATAATTAGGTATGGAGATTTATAAGGAAACAAGGGAGGAATGGTTACGTAGCCAAAGGGAGTCAATAGCTGTGACTGATTAACAATCAAGGGTTCTTACTAGCTAGTAGACTTTCATGTGTTGCCTGCAAGGGTCTTAGAATTACTGAACAAAACCTAATTTCATGGGATCTAACTGTTTAAAATGGGAATGTGGATTTTGAAATATTTCCCCCAGAAAACAGCAGTGTACAGCAATGAGACGAGGGAGGGTTTCACCATTTTTCTCAAAGTGACCTACAGTTGTTGTTTGCTGCCCCAGCAGCTTCCCTGGCAAGCAGACCAGGACATCTCACACTCCCCTGCTTGCAAACAAGTTTCCTCATGCAATTTGCAGCTGAATTACACGGAGCAGGTTGAAATCAAATATTTATAAAGTAATGCTTAACTCACAACTGTGTTTCAGTTGAGAATTTTGATAGAGCAAATGGTAACTCTGACCTTGAGGGGGTTTGGTGACACCTGGCAACACATTGCTGTGGGCCAGCAATATCAACAGTCAGTCATGAGCAACTGGATTTCATCAGGGAGGTGCGCAAATATGATTAAAACTTCAGACAGCTCAAATAAACATCAGATGAATTAGTTCAGCTGGATGTGGCAAGAGAAATCAGCAAAGCTGACATGCGTGCAATGCTGGAGATTTGCCTTTTGTTGACCAAAGGGTTAGGTCCACCAGGAGAAACTGTTTTAAAGCCCGTGTTAAAGCAAAGCATATTGTACGTTTTACAATGAAGTATGTGGTGCAGTGAGATGTCTGAGAAAGTAAGGGGTATTTCAAGTGCGCGTGATACTTGTATTCTGACCCTTGTGGCTTAAATGAGCTGAGAGCCTCTCCTGGCAATTCAGGATGATTTGTCTCCCTAAAATCTTCACCTCACCATTTGAACTTCTGTATTCCTCATTCCTGCTCTAGGCCATTGGACGCCCACACATGCCTGCCTACTGGTCTCTGGGATTTCATCTGTCCCGGTGGGGTTATGCCAGCCTCGATGTCGTAAAGGAAACTGCCAAACGCATGCATCACTACGACATCCCCTTTGTAAGCATGAATTTTTCTCCATACGTGCTCGTTTTGAAATCTGAAATGAGATGAATAAAATTATATTAGAGGAAATGTGATTATCCCATGAAGAGAACTGTAGAACAAAAGGATGCTCATAATCTTACGTAGTGGTTTCACAAGAATTGCACAGAATTGTCTGTGCAATATCTTTACATAGCTTTACAAAGCTCAAAAGAATGTTTAGAAGTGGCTTTAAACATGAGATTTAAGTGCTGCATTGCAGGCAGGTTAGGCTTGGGTGTGCTTTAACGCTGTGACAGCAATTTATTGGTGTGTGGCAGTACAAGGTGCTGGCATTTTAAACACAAACTATGGCAGAGCTGATGCATATCACTGCCAAGTAGTTGCTAAGCTAGGACTTCCATGCATCCATTCTGCCCACTGCTGCCACATAAACTTATAGAGACTGAATTTGGCCTCAGTCGTTTATGGTTATTATAATCAATCTCTTAGGTCTCATTTCATAGGTTAATTCCTCCCTAGGAACACGGTTGCACCCATTCTGATTTTCTGTTTAAAATACATCAATGTTTGCTTTTAAAATGCTTAGGATGTCCAGCATTTTGATATCGACTACATGGATCGTCGCCTGGACTTCACATATGACAAAACGAATTATGCAGGTCTGCCAGAGTACATCAAAGAGCTGAAGACAGCAGGAATGCACAGTGTCATTATTCTGGTAAATCGAAAATGTCGCTAATTATTTTTCCATTTATAAGAACTATTTGCATCATAGTGCTCATAGCAGTATCCAGGTGCTAACGCATGCATGCTGTTGTGGAACATCTTCTATTTTTGTCATTTATTGAGAAGAGCTGAACAACAATTTCAGCAGACGTCACATTTAAATGTGCTGCATTTATCAGATACCTGTGTGTGCCAGTATTATCTCTTTACCATAACATCAATTTTCTTTCATTTTTTCCACTCACCTAAGAAAAAAAATTGCTTCTTTTCAGGTCTGAGTTGAGATAGCATTGCTGTAATGCAGTTCTTTTTCTGATAATGAGCAAATGAGTTTAACATGCAGACAGAAATAGCTGAATAGTGGAAAAGATCTACTCACAATCAATCTGGGGAGCTAGTAACTATAAATCATGTTGTCTTATGCTTTTTTTTTTCATCTGAATTAATGTAAGAGAAATTTGTTTGCACTAAAAATTGTGGGAAACGTATGCTAAACCTTTAACCAATATTGATGTACAGAATCACAAAGTGGTTGAGGCTGGAAGGAACCTATGGAGGTCATCCAGTGCAAGGCCCAGCTCAAACAAGGACACCTAGAGCTGGTTGCCCAGGATTATGTCCAGATGGCCTTTGGTCGCCCCCAGGGAGGAAAACACAAAAGAATTCATTTGAGCGGAAGTGAAAATCAGATATTTCTATTTTCCCTTGTCAAATTTTCCTGCAAGATTGCCATCTCCCCCCAGCAGTCCCCATACATGTCCTTGCACTGACATTACTTTTCTCCACAGAGAAGTCAGTGGTGGTACGGAAGCTAGTGGCAAGTAAATTAAATAATAGTCTTTGATGAGTCCATAAGACATTGCTCTGCAGGGCCCTACTGCAGCACAGTACTGTACAGCCTGGCTAAGGCAGGGGTGGTGGCATGACCTCCCATTTCTGTGATGGGAAAGTGCAGGGATGCTAAGACCCAGAGAAAGGAGCAAGTGGGCACAAAGTGCTGCTGAAGAGAACAGTCATAATCTATTCACTGTGATCACAAGGGGCAGGATTAGGGAAAAAAAAGTGCCTTAAATTGCAGTTATAAATAAATAAACACACACATAATATATAATCAGGTTGAGGTGACCCACAGGAGACAACGACCTTGCAGGGACATCTCCTAAATGATCAGCTTATACCTTTCATTAGGTTCTTACATAGCTCAAATTTCCAGTCTCACATCCTGCTGTTTGTGTTCTTGATATACTTATTTGCAGAAGCTTATTCTCCCTCAGCCCTTTTTCACTAGTTGAAATTAACAAAGGTATTTTACTCCCTTTTAATGGGGGTGTGAGCTTCAGATCTCTTTGTAGTGGCTCTCCCTCACAGATGCCCCAGTTTGAATGCAGTCTGTCTAGTAAATACCTGGATTTCACAGTCTCCAGACAATGTTCCCCCAGTGTTTGGAGAATGGCAGTAATATTCCCTTAATTCTATAAAAAAAATGCCTCATATGACACAGATCTGCATCACTTTTGCCTCCATTATATTGGTGACTCATCTTTGTAAAGTTACCAGTTAATCTAGATGAATTGAGAAGGGGCAGACCACAGATGTTTGAGCTCTAAGCTGATCCAGCCTTTTTAAAATAAGTCATATTTCTTCCTTGATCAATGGCGGTGTCTTCAAAGGCTTGAGGAATAATATACTGAACAGCAGAGTCCAAATCTGTGGGATAATGCCTTTTTCATGGTTGATGGTATGTTAAATCTTTCCTGAAGCTAAGGTAACCGGGAGCTTCCGCAGTTTCTCAATTTAAAAATGACATTCTTCTTCAAATAGCAAGTCAGAAGTGTCTCCCTGGTCTTATTTCTCCTCCAAAATCTGTTGGGAAATTTAGCATACTGCTGGGGATGGGCCAAACAGTACCTCAAAGATCCATGGCAGTGTTTTCTCCTTTTAAAACAGTTACCAGATTCCTTGGCAATGTAACAGGCCTGCTCTGTACTTACGATTGACTTAATTTTTAACTTTTTGCACTATAATTGCACTCACAGACAGGAATTTTAAACAAAAACACACTGAGAGCTCACCTACATTTTGGTAATGGAAATAGCAGCCTTTATGGTGGGACTGTTTGCCAGCAATTCAAATGTACATATCCTTATCTGTCCCAGCGCTACTGCATCTGTAAATTGTGAGAAGTACCAGGGTGCAGCAGTAAAACTTCCATTCTTGGAGGAAGCTTCTGTCCTTGGAGGTCCAAGGCACAGTTCTTAAACAGTAACAATATTAAGTCACTCTGATGGAGAGCAATTTCAAGAAAAAATTAGCCCCAAATTAACTTGATCCATCGTTATAAATAGCTAAATCATCTGAACTTGAGCACATACACAGACAGGAATGAGTGCTCTTTCCAATTGCTTTGCAGTTTGCACTCCCTCCATCTTTCAACACCTCTCTAAAGATCACTTAGCCTCTTACAGGTCTAACATTTAAACACTACCTGCTTATTTATTGAGTTATCTTTAGTTTATGAGACATGAATATAGAGTAAAGCACTGAGTTTGGGGTAGCTCTTCCTGTACGCACTCTTACCCTTTGGTAAATACATGGTAATCACACCTTTCTCATCAAAGTTAGGATGTCTCCAATAGTTTTGCACTTTCTGCTGTGTAGGAAGCTACAAGGGTGAAGTCACATTATAATGGGTGAGGTACATTTTCTTCTTACTTGTGAGCTTCAACAACGCTTTCAAAGCACTTCCTGAACTTGCTGGAGCAGGGCAAGTAGCTGTTGCTGTATAAATCTATCTCAGTAGTTAGGCAGATACAAGGAACATAGCAACCATTCTTCAATTATGCAATAAGCCCATGTGAATACTAAGAGGTCCCCCTTCCCCCTCTCCACTAACCTGTAAACAAGGACTGTGTTGTGCTCCATCTCTTTAGATACGCTTCTGAGAAAAACCATAGGCAAGATCCAGTTTGCTGTCCATTTCTGAAAATCTCCTGGGAAGTACAGGTTACACTGCTAGTGACATTTTCTACCTCTCCTTTATTACATACAACTGCTACTATTTCTGCAAAATTTTGGCTGTTATTTTTGTTAGTGATTTCCGTCATTCCCATAAGTTGAGTCAGGAGCTGGAACAATATGAAAAGTTTTGTTCCCAAATGAGAGCCATTCTAACCTCAATCAAGATGAGTATAATCCAGTCTGATACAGAAAGAATTATCTTCTGTTTAGATCCCCTTGAGTAGTGACAGTAATGGGTAAGTTGCCCAAGTGCAGCAGGCTGTTGGCTACCTCACGTTGATTTCAGGAGATGTGCTCTGATTGTTGTCACTTCATGTCAAGTAAAATCTCCAGTGAAAGGGCTGTGAATGGATTCTGCACATCTCTGTTTGGTGTGCAGCTGGTGCCTCACCATCCAGAAGCCCAGTCCCATTTCATTCAATGCTGAGAGCTCTCTATGTCTATGGTCACTCTGGTAGCAGTGCGGCCCCTCAGCAATTCTCTCTCCTGCTGTCTTTGAGAAGCAACCTCCACGTAAGGGAGATTTTGCAGGAGTGTCAGTATTTTGTCATCATTACTGTGCTGAATAAAGTGCATACTTCAGCTGTGACTTATTCTGAGTCAGAACAAATGTATTGTTTAGAAACAAAGAAGAGTTCTGAAAGTAAAAAAAAAATATTAGAATGGAAAATTATAAACATTATTACTGAAGAGGAGCTCTAATTAAATACCTTGCATACCTTCCATTAAAACACTAAAAAACGAAAACAGCTAGAGATGACATGAATGAGAATTTCTTCTTTTTTAAGAAAAGAAGTCAGTGCAAACATGATTATGATTCAAAACAAGACTTAATAGCTTTAACATTTTAAAATCTAGCTCCATGAGCTGTAGAGGCTAAAATTTCCAGAAATGAGTTTTTATGGATGTGAGTTAAAATCTATATTTGAGGTCACAGGTGAAATTGTGCTGGTCTCGGTAAGTGCTAGGGGACCCACAGGTTTCAGAGCAGCCAGTCAGAGGTTGCTCATGGTTGTTCAGCATCTCCTCTTTAAGAGCTGATAAAAGATGAGTTAGGGAAGATTTAACAGATATGAACTTCCTTCTCCCATAAACAACCAATGGAATGCAAAACTAGGACTGGGAGAGTTTATTTCTCTTTAGGACATAGATAAACCTGCATAATATATTAGATTTATGCACAGGAATAACCTTTCAGCTGAACGATACCAGAAGTTTGGATTAGGAGTAGCTAATTAAGCTGATTTCTTCCAGCCTTCAAGTCTCTTGAGAGCCATATTTTCCACAATAATAAGATAATTACTGCAGATGGACAGTTTTCTCTTTTCCAAAACTGAACTGTTCAATAAGTTAAAAACACTATAGGCATTTACACTCTTTAATTATGGAAGTGATGTTGGAGCTACGTAGTTAAAGCTGAACTTTATTTTGCAGTTAAGGTGAGGGTTTAGCAGGGGCTTTTGTTTTTGACACATGGAAGAGTACAATTTCCTCACCAGGCTACAGCTGTTGTAGGGCGTACAAGTAAATCAGGCAATTAATTTAGGCACTAAAATGAGTTTTAAAGCATGCCCTTAAAGGATATTACCATTTGAGATCATATATTCTTTGTCCTTCAGTTTTGTATTTAAACTCCAATAACTTTTTAATTAAAATTCCTTTGTATTATTGCTCAAGGAAGGATTGTTTCAGTTGCATTTCTACCTCTTGTGTGTAGTAACTGAAAGGTTTTTTTTGCCTTAAGCAGAGCTTGAGGGGATAACATTTTCTAAGAGAAAAGGAAAGAATTCCCTTCTAAAATGGCTGCAAACTTCCTTCATTCCAAATAATACAAAGCAGATAGCTGTTCCCAATTAGGGGCGTTCTGCTAAGCACACTAACCTCCTTTTATTCCCACTTGGCTGGTGAGCAGAGTTCTTCACAGGCATCTCAGAGTATTCCTACTATTATTACTTACTGGTATGGCGGGCCACCATCCTACCCAGGCACAGTTCAGGCCTCCTTTCAATGAGAAACTGGCTGTGTCTCTGTAACGGGCAGCAGTGGGAGTTGGTGATTACTCTTGGGCCATGGTGGGGGCAGAAGGCATGATCTGCAGGATGTAAGCTGCTGGTGATTTCACACCTGTTGGGAACAGAGAAGTTTGGCCACTTGATGTAGAGGACTTGGGCTATTTTGCACCGGGTTGACATAAAACAACCACAGTTGACACTGGGTCTGAAGAAATGTCTAACAAGGTTGGATGTATCCCAACTTCAAGTTCTTTGAGATATTCTAGGTGTTCCAAAGTTAAGATGCTGAAGTTGGATAAGCTGATACGGGAGTTTTCTTGGAGGGAATCCAGAGATGCCAAGTTTTGTGACCTCAGAAGGGAGGAAAATAAAATTTGGTGCCTCTTCAAAATTTGTTGAATATAGTCTCGTAAAAATAAACGTGAAGGTGCTTATTAATTTCACTTAAATTTGGTCTTACACAAGAAATACCAGCAACTCTTTAATGATTTTTTCTAAAGTATTATGTGCTCTCTACTCTTACTAAATTTTAACGCTGTTTTCTTCCAACATTTTTGCAGTGTGTATTAATAACATCAAATTGTTCTGAAATGTAGAAGTAGAGAAAGTAACCATTGTCTCTGAGATGAATCAAGTGTAACCACTGTTTTCAGGATCCATTTATAAGCAAGGATGAAGAACCAGGTACTTACAGGCCATATGACCTCGGACAGGAAATGGGAGTCTGGATAAACAACTCCGATGGCGTAACTCCTGCTATTGGAAAGGTCAGTCTACTAAATTCTCTTATGTGCTGAATCTACTATTGCTTCAAAGTGTTAAAGAAGATGTATAGCAGAAATGAAAAAGTATCTGCACATTTGTACCTATGTACTCTAGTCCTTGCCTCCTGGATACTCAGTGTTTCCTGACTACACCAACCCCAGAACAGTGGAATGGTGGACCCAGTTGTGTCTGGAGTTTAAGGATGTCCTTGACTACGATGGGATCTGGATTGTAAGTCTGATTATATTTGCCTTCCCTTCTTTTCAAAACAGAAAACATGGCTTTTGACATGTCTTACTCTTTTTATTAAAGGATATGAATGAACCATCCAATGACTTAACAGGCCAACTTCCTGGATGTGCTGCTAATGATATCAATAATCCTCCTTACATTCCTAGTGAGTAAAGCTTTTTTGCAAATCTCTTTCATAAACTCTTAGGAAAATTTTCTTTCTTCTCTTTTGCCAAGAGCAGTACTACAGATTCCTTCAGGACACAATTGGCTCAGCTTTAGCAGAGTATCAAAAATACCTTCTTTGGTCACCAGAGCAGCTTTGCAACAGAGTCTGGCCTTCCCTGACATTCTCTGAACAACAGTTCTTCTCCATAGAAAGGGCAAAATAACTGTAGACTCAGATGGAGATTTATGGAAGGAGTAACCACCCTGTCTTGCCACAAATGCTGTGGGACCCAGGGCTGGGCAGTCCCTGGCTTTTCTACAACTCATGACAGAAAAGGTTGCATATCCCTGATAGCTTAATTATTTTTTCTTCCAGGGAAAAAAAAAAAAAAAAAAAAAAAAAAAAAAAAAAAAAAAAAAAAATCAGTCCTTTATTAGACAAGATCTATAGGCTAAAATTAAATTTTAAAATGCCCAGGCCTATGGGACTCTGTTAAGAGGGGGAACACCTCTTCCATAGCTGAAACAATGGCATGCTCATTCTCCCCCTGGAAGCCCTGAGTGTTTATAATTAGTGACAGTGCTCCTCACTTGAATCCAGCCAATGTTTCCCTAAGAAAGCTCTGCTGCCTGATCAAGGCTGAAGTACAACAGGAAACTGGGATATAAATGATGTATTGACAATGAAATACTGGAAATGTCCTTTTTTCTTCTTCAGGCTGTTGTAATGTCATGTGAATTCTTCCTTTTATTTATTAAAGCTCATTTCTCTTCACTCAGTGTACAAGAGAAACTTAAATATAACAAAAGCATGACATAAAATAATAAAAACATCGTAAATTATTGAAACCAGGAGCAGAACTTTAAAATACGATTTAGATGTTTGTTCCCTTTTGGGGGCCATTTTGTTGTAACGGCCATGTTTCAGCACTGTGGGTCTTGATCAACTTCTCTTGTGCAAATGCACTTCCTTCTTTTTGCAGTTCACAGTGTTGGCCTTCGTTCTGCTGACAGAAGTCTGAGGAATTTATTCCAAAGTATGGGAGAGCTGTTACCCAATGTTTCCTATCAATATTTAAGTGTTTCTTATTGTCTTCCACTTTTTGCCAACACTGTGTCTGCCCGCAGTTGTCCACACCTGTCTGAAGCAGGTGTACGGTGATGGGGCCTGGGCAGCTCAGTCCAACAAGAAGTTAAGATCTCCCTATGCAGGGCTTTTGGAGCTCACTGTTGTGGTGGGCACCTGAGCCTGCAGCAGTCCCACTCTCAATGTCTCAGGTGTTTGGAAAGGCAGCCTTCTGTTTCCTTTCCCATATCATAACCACAATCACCTGGACCCATGGTTTGACCTTCTAAAAACAGAAGTCCTTCAAATCAATTTTCTATAAAACACTTTACAGTGGAGATTAATGTGCAATCTATTACTGAAGCAGAATGAAATGTATTCAGAATAGGAATGAAAAACAAGGTTATGATATTACGTGGCAGCATTTGCTTTCATATCCCACCTCGTTCTACAGGGTTCATAACTGGGTGTCACTGGGGCATTAAGTGCAACTTTTCCCAGAACATCAGTGTATTCTTTAATGTTGTTCCAGATAAGGTTTCTTGGAAATTACCTACAAATTAAAGTATTTCTGATGCAGATCAGCCACACTGGAGCCCTTTTTTCTAAAGATCCAAAGAGGAGGATTCCAGCATTGGTGGCCCAGCAGAGCAGACAGGCTAACGGGGTTTCAGATGCAGAGAAATGCACTTTGTAGTAAAGAACTGCAAACGTACAGTGAAGTGTGATTTGGCATTGAAGTTTCCTGCTCATTGATAGATATTTACAATAATGCTTGCACTCACTTAAGCAAACAAAGGAGGTCTATTTGTCAGCCTCTTTTTTATTTATTTGGGGGGTAGAGGATTTTGTAACACTAGCAACTCCATCTCTAAAAATAAATCCACTGTATAACCCAAATGTCTGACCTGCCCAATTCCTGCTGAATTGCATATGGCATTTTCAGGGAGGCTACCTGCAGAGGATGAGAATCACATTTCCACACCAAATGAGTCTTGCCAGCATCTCCTTAATGTGGGATCAAAGACCAGGCAGCATCTGTGCAGCCAGTTCATATTTCTTCCCTTTGGCTCAGCTGGATTGGAGCTGTGCCAGCAAGGTCAGGGCTGCCCCTGACTATTATTGAAGGCAAAAAGCTGCTGCTGCCTCCACTGCCTGTGATCTGCTGATGGAGAGTTACTGTATAACCCATCCACCTGTGAATACATCCATTATAATCTGTCCTTGCTCTCTTCTGTGCAGAGCATCAAGCCATAGCAGATGGCCTCCCAAGGACTGTACTGCTGCATCTCATGCTATTCCCTCCCTTTTATAGCCCTGACATCCCTGCTTCCTGCTCACGAGCTGCCTGGGGCTGTTCCATCAGTCCTGCTGCCTCCTAAGTCTTCAGGGGGGAAAAGAGACATGAATTTTGCCACAGTAGAGCAGGGTCATGCTGCCTACCTATACGCGCAGTTGAGCACTAATCCAAACCTGGATGTCATAATTTCATGTGAATGCACAAGTTCCCTTGGCATCTAAATTTCTGTGATGATTTTGATTTTTTAGCTATTTTTTTTCCTTGCTATTCTGGAAAATCTCTAACTATGTGAAGAATGTATACATACATATATTCTTAACTTAGCAATGCAGAAGTTTTCTCTCTGGTTATTACTGAGTACATGATGCCCGTACAGACATTCTGAATTAGTGGACATAGAATTTGAACCTCGTTAGCAGGGGTTACACCATACTGTCAGGACACATGTGCCTGCAGCTATGTGCTGACCTCCAATTGGTGCAGATCCTGCAGTTCTTCAGCTTTTCCTCTTTCCAAGTCCCTTGACATTTTCACTCCTAAAAGTGTAGAAATACAAAGAGATCTGAACTGTGACATGCAATATTTTGTGTCCTTCTCAGGCATTACTGATCACTCCCTGTCTCAGAAGACTCTGTGTCCCGACTCCAGGACTTACCTGGGGGAGCACTACAACACGCACTCTCTCTTTGGCTGGTCACAGACTGCTCCAACTTTCCAGTGAGTTCTCTATTTCCACAAGTGGGTTTCAGGTGATGGTGAGACATTTTAAAAGCAGCTGCCGTTACCTAGGAAATCTGTAATGGTACCTGATAAGAAGCAGCTACGGGTTTCACATTGCTATTTGTCATTAAGTATTTCAAGAAAAGAGACTCTTGTCAGAGGAAGCAGAATCTTTTCCACTTTTACTTTTCTCAGCTAAAATCAGGATTAGCTCTTCGACTGTTTATTTCCTGCAAGGAGAGCAAGATGTTCCCATCCAGTGTTAGAGCTGTTCCTGTGCCAGAGCAGCAACAGGGAGATTCCTCCTTCCCTTCGCTACAGTGGCCCAAGCAAAGGAGCTTCCATGGCTGCTTGATCCATACTCAACTTCCCTGCTGCTGTTGGAGCCACCTCTGATCTTGGCAGGCAGCGTTTTGCATTTTGCCTGGAGCTCTGTGGGGACATGGCTGAGCTGCGTTGCAGCAGAGTTGTTATAGGCTACTGTAAAGCTGTCCCTTTGCAACAGGAAAGCACGTAAAATGGGCTTGCACAGTCAGACTCTGCAGCTGCCAGGCTGGAGTGACATGGAAACTGACTGATTAAATCAAAGGGACAAATCACGCTTTTTCCAGCAGAGAACTAAGACATGGATATGTTTAATGGCACAGTGTAAGTGCCAAAGCAGGGGTCCTTGCACTGGTTTATTTTAGCACTTAGCACACATTTGTACCAATTGTACTGTGGAGGCATCCAGGGGAGGTGGCTAAGTGAGCCTATTTAAGGTGTTGATGCACTTGCAGCTCTGTGCCAAGCCTCGAGGAAGGAAAGCTCTGGGAGAAAGCCAGAAGCAATCTGCTGGCTCCTGTGCAGCCCAGCTTCACTGAGCAGAGCAGGAATCTCTCAGCCATTACTCTTGCTGGCCACGTAGCCCAGTATCCCAATCTGCTCAAAGGTCCTCCCCTTGCAGGAACCCCCACCGGGGTTGTCTTTCAGCCTCCTCCAAGGTGGTGAATATTATGTGTTCCTGTGCTGCTTATTTTATTCAGCCAAACTTCCTTCAGGAGTGGAGGACGCCAAGAATATTTAGCATACCAGCATCAGCTGTAGGATATTGGCTGAAATAAATGACAAATTCATAATCGTATATAAAACAATTCAAAGAATTATGCTAATGAAGCCAGAGAATAGGAAATGTGTCATCTTACCCATGTATGCAGTCAAATGGCTTGTATTTGTATACAACAAACTAGCTACGACCATCCTGTGCATAGCTTGGGGCCAAGAGCTATTCACACATAATATTCTGTAAATAATTTCAGTCCACAAATGTATTTGAGAACATTAGAATCACTTTGGCAATGATTCATGATAGATTGAAAATTATCCAATAAATTACGAGTTGCAAACTGTTTGCGCAGATCTGGATCACAGTTGCATCGATCCAATATTACTCTCATTAGCACCTACTTTTGCAAGCAGAGCCAAATTCATACTGTAGAGACAAAGCAGAGCACTTGTGTGCAGGACAGCCTTAAAAAGGTTCAGGAAAAAGAGATTCCTGCCCCCCGCAGTGCTCAAAAATGCAGCCATTGAGCTTGGTGGTGGCTGTACAACACAAACCAAGCAGGTCCCTTTTGGCCAAGAATTGGGTCTCCTGCTCTGCACAGCCCATAAGCATCATATTTGTAAGCCTATATAGAAACTGTTGAGTTTGGTGTGGTTTTGTATATTATTGGTTTTTTTTTCCTATGGAAGCAAATTATAGATTTTAAAGCCTCTGAAGCACTACAGAAACAAAGTGAAATGTTGGCCGTTACAATCATGGGTGAAAGCTCTTGCACAGATCTCATTAAGCAAAGTGAGAAGGAGGCGGATGGTAAGCAGCATGGTTAATATTTCAGGCTGGGATTTCCCAGATAACCTAAGGAGTTTTGATTCCCAAATTTCTAATACAGCAAAATTGAACCTGAGTTTTGGCAATCTGTAGTGTTACAGTATCTAATTCCATACAGAGATTATCCTATATTGATCAACAGTTTAATAGGTTTGTTAAATAAGGCATATTGCACTTCATTCATCCTCTGATGGTGAGCAAAATCACTTTTAAAAGGCAAGGAAAAATTCATTCTGGCACCAATTCTGTAATGAAATCTCATAAATCAAATGATGAAGGAAATCAGGGGACAAGAAAGGGATGACATTTTGAAAGATTATGTGTTTGCTTTCTGTATTGATTTTAAATGTTGGTTTGGTGACGTTTCTTTCTTTTTCCTCCTAACTTTTAAGTCCAGGATATTAGGACTTTATTTGCCAATACAAATCTCTAAATAAATCTTATATTGAAAAAAAAATATATATATATATTACTTCTTAAGAAATGGTAGGACATTAAATAAAATGAGTTAATATAGAAATAATTTTATTTTAAATTTTCACTTTGAGACAATATTGAGAATAATTGAAATGCAAAATAATTTTTAGGAAGCCTAGGCATATCTGACACAAAGTGTTTCATGGATGAGATAGATTTTAATTGTTTACTTTGGCCATTGAGTAGAACTTTCCATTGTTTACAGTTTTGGAGCCACACTTTCACATGACTCACATCAGAGTAATAAAAGTTTCAAGAATAACACCATCTCCAATAAAACTGTGCTGGAAAGCTCATGCTGATCACATGACTGTTTTTGGTTACCTCTCTTATTTTTAATGACCTTGTTGCATTCTGCCGTAGTGTTGTCCAGCAGGCAACTGGGAAGCGGGCATTTGTCCTGAGTCGCTCTACCTTCGTCGGCAGCGGGAAGCACGCTGGTCACTGGCTGGGTGACAACAACTCTCAGTGGAAGGACATGCACTACTCCATCATCGGCATGCTGGAGTTCAACCTCTTTGGCATCCCCTTTGTGAGTCTGAAATCCTTCGAGCAATTGCTGGCTCGTCCCAGTATCACTTTAAATCAACTCAAATGTTTTCTAAAATAAGCTGCTTGAGATGGCCAGCAGTATCAGCCTGCACGACGTAAGGAACTGCAGATTAGGGAAAGCTAAATGTCATCAATCTTGGCTGCTTAAACAGAAACAAAAATAGCACTGCCAGCTTCAGATTAAATCACCGTGTGCCACCCCAAACAAACCTCTGTGAAGTGTTTTATCATTGACTTGCCTCTGTAGGTTTCTGACTTTGCAAGCTGGGCTGGAGGATTTGTATAATTACTGAAATATTTCAGATCTTCCACAGTGATATGTAGGATCTAGGAGTCAGTGAAATCTCATTCCCAGCAAAATTTGTGTCATCATATCCCGCACCATTCTCACACAGTCATCAGAATTCAGCATCTCTTTCCAACACATTATTTTTATTAAGAATCCTCTGGGTTCTCATTTTGGGCCTCAGCCACCACAGTCACAAACACTGACACAAGGATATTTTCTCTTCAGGTTGGTGCCGACATCTGTGGGTTTGCCTCCAACACAACCTACGAGCTCTGTTTGCGCTGGACGCAGCTTGGCTCCTTCTACCCATTTTCCAGAAACCACAATGCAGAGGGAAATGCTGTAAGTAAATAAAGTTATGCAGAGCCGTGGTCTATGATTACTATATCGACAAAGATGATTTGTATTACTTTCTCAGAAATTAACCTGTCATTCATGGGTAAGCTTAACTGGGAAATAAGGAGTGCTGCACTGACAAGAGGAAGATAAGTAAGTTTTTCCTATCTGTAATGTAAAGATTAGTTAGGAATTCTGAGAAAATATATAGTATCTAACCCTGTAGAGGTAAGATTTATTCTTTTCATCTTTCACCTACTACAGCCCAGCTTTTATTTCAGAGCTGCTGAGTGTCCACACGTCTTTTCCTCACTTGCTGACGTCAGTTTTTGTTTCAGTGCTTGTACAAGTTTAGTAGGAGTTATTGAAAAGAAGGGGAGAGAGGTCCTTATACCGAAACTTGCTGTTTAAAAACAAGTTTCAGACAAAGAGTTAGAAGTTCCAAGGTCAGGTGTCAGTGCTGTCAGCCAAGGAGCTCATAGCTGGCATGAAATAATGCAGCCTCAGACCTGAGCTGTGGCTTCAACTTATCATAACGTCCTTTCAAGTCTTGTCTCAGATATAAGTATCATCTTGTTTCTGACTACGAACAATTTGCAAGTCTTGCTGTCTTCATAAGCACACTGTGTTATATGCAGCTTTGATGGAAATATTGTGCTAGTTCAGTAACTGCCATTTTATTACTTTTTTCTTCTGTAAACTGGACTGTGCATTATTGGGGTTAAGATTATGAGCTAACCTTAAGTTTTCTTCACAGTCCTGTCATCAAAATGTTGTAATGTTTATAACCCCCAGAAAGACCTCTTCTGCATGAAAGTATGATGTCCATCCAGAAAAAGGGCAAAGCAGGAACAATAACTTACAGTGCTCTTATGCTCTTACAGCGTAAGAGAATCAGAACTTACTCTGTTGTGGAACAACAGAAGGCAATAGCAGTGCCTTCTGCTGGGGTATAAGCACTGTGGAATTGGGGAAGATGACAAAGAAGAAGTAGCTCATCCTTCCTGATGAGCTGTGACAGCTCAAGAAGAGTGTAATCTCTATCCAGAGACGCTGCTATCTCCTAAATGAGAGTGAGGAGGGATAGCTGCCTGGGTTAGTTGTGCCTCTCACCTGGTGCTCAACCACTGGTTCAGGCCGTGACCTGGCAGTTCCCATGCACCTGTCATCTGCAATAATTCCTGAGATGTGCTGGTATTTCTCTCTAGGAGAACGAGTGGCTGTGGGGCTTTAGGTGCTGTTACAGATAACTATTTTCTATTTACCGTTGTTTACTAAAATTAGAGGCCCCTTATCTGTGCAGGTTCACTTGTCCCTTCGGGCATGCAAACTGGGATATGACCCAGGTGAGTGAACGTTATTAACATTCTCAAGACTTAATAGGCAATTTAATAGGAAAAGTGAGGAGAGCTGCGACTCGGCTGTGACCTAATGACAGAAGTGTCAGAGGATACACTGGGTTTTATTGGACCACTTAAAGCCATTTAAAACATCGTGTTCTCTGACAGAAATGAACACGGTGTTTTGGTGACTCAGCACCACCTCAGAAATCTGTTTTTTTTCCTGAACTTTGGCAATGTTCATACAGTGTTAGACTTACAACAGCAAAAATACAGTGCAAGTTTCGAAGAAGTAGACAGGTGCTCCAGAGCTCGGAGGCACAGGAAAGATTATTCCAATATAGATGTAGTAATGGAGAAATTTAACTTAAATATTGAATTTAATTAGCATTAAGTTAAATGTCAAAATAAAACCATAAACATCCACTTTGCCTATCCCACTGGGCATTTCAAATGGTTTAGTTAATACTTTTCTTGACTGCAAAGTACTGGATAGTATAAAATGCTCCAGTACTTCTGTTCCTCTTTTGTTCCATTATCCTTGGAATGCGTTATATGCTCTGAGATTTGGATGAGAAAACTGAATCTCATGGGGGAATTTTGTGCAGGCAGAAGGGAGCTTAATGCCTTATTGGTAAGCCCAATTTAGGGCTGGTGAAGTTAAGACAAGGGGATTGGAAGAGACGCAGGTCTTCCTGGCGCTAGCACTGCCATGGGCTGTGTGCTCCATGTCAAGTGGCAGTGGATGGACACTTTGGCTTTTAAATAGATCCAAAATGTCCACCTGATGGTGGCATCCAGCATGCATGCCCCTCTTGCTCCAGAGAGCATCTCCCTGCATGGGGCACCCAAAGCAATGGGCACAGGAGGAGAACTGAAGCTGAGATTCGTGTGTTTGGAGAAGATTTTTCCCCATTGCACCCAGCAACTTTTGTCATTCCCATTAGCTTTTGCAAAGGCATGAATTTATTCCCACTTTTCATCCTTGTACAAAAAATGTTTATAAAATAATTATGGTTTTGCCTTTGTTTGCAGGCCGTCTGCCTTCTCTTCTTTCCTGCTTCTCTTTCTCCGTACCAGAGGACAGAGAACTTGTAGTTCTTAACACACTCTTCCCATTTGCAAATCATCACTTTTGCTTATACAAATATCCACTTTCATAGGACAATACCAGCAACAGCTTCCCTTTGGATGCATGCAGGTTTCTCTGTTGAATTTGCATCCATTTTTATAACGCACATTGCAAATCAAAGCTTTTCCTTCACAGGCTCAAGACCCAGCAGTTTTTGGAGCAGAGTTTGCCAAGATAGCTCGAGCTGCGCTCCGGATCAGATACTCCCTGCTGCCATACCTCTACACCTTGTTCTTTGAGTCTCACGTCCATGGCAACACGGTGGTACGGTCACTGATGCATGAGTAAGTTTGGAATCTCTTGTCTTTATCCCATTTTACTCACAGTAGTTGAGCTTCTGTGTATAACCAAATTGGCTCCTGCCTGGTAATAGCGATAGCAAGATCATTGCATGCTCTCTCTTAAAAAGAACAATTTTAAAGGGAAATCTAATCTAAATATATGCAACAAAAAGAACTTCTAATATATGTGATGGATATGCATATTAAAATACTGCTTGTATTTGTTTCTACTGAAAAAAGACCTTAGTGAAATAGTAAGAAAGTTCTGGTTTTAGGCAAATATGCAGCCCTCTCTTTTAAAGTTAGGGGTCAAATACCTATATTTTCTGCACTTGAATCGAATCTGTAACATCTGTGTTCTGGCACAGAATATCAGAAAAGCCTCATGGAGAGAAGGCTCCATTTTCCAGTCATCCACGGTATTTTCATTCTCCAATTTCTCACTTGCATCTGCATGCTATGTGTGATACCTACATCTGTTTCCACAAATGGCACAGGAAAACAGATAGAAACATTCAAGTGTAGAAGCAGGTGCACAGAGAAGATTAATAAACACATGCTGAAAAAAATCTCAGAAAATGCAACCTCAGTTTTTGGAACAGCTCTTCTTTTTTCTTTTTGGAAGAAAGTGAGGTCTAGTTTCCCTCTTGGCACCCTTAATTTATTTTCTACCTTCCTTTGGTAAATTTTCTTTTTCAGAATGTGTTACGCAAAGTTGTGAGCAAAAGGAGTGCAAATAACGCATGTGAAAGGCTACTGCCCAGAGCTCTGCCACAGTTCAGTCTTATCAGTGCAGGTTATGTCCTGGTCTGTTTAATGTTCCTTTTCCCTTTAGGTTAAAAACATTTTCGTTAAAGGGTAAGGCATCTTTGCAAATTAAACTGAGATTACTCTAAAGTGCAGAACATACTAATACAGAATGATAATGCACAAAATCTATTTTGCCTACTCAATGTAATGGCTAACTGATTGGTTTTAAAGGCAGTATCCTTCCTCTTATTGAAGAGAGTAACATCTGAGAGCAGTTTGATGGGGACTCCTGTCTTATGTGGGTTTTATGTTCTTTCAAGGGCTCATTTTAACAGTGTTTTTGGTTAATCAGATTTACGTGAATATTGAGAATGACCAAGGTACTTTGGGAATTATATTAGCTAATCTCTGCTAATACTGCATGACTTCAGTGATGTTAAGGCCGCCCATCTGTCCATTCCCCATGTATTTTATCTGTACTCTACTTGGGCTCATCAGAATTACTGAATTTGCTTTTATTTCAATTGTAGAACAGCCTCAGAGGCACCAGCTGAAACTCCTGTTGAGTGAGACTATGCCAGAAGATGCACTCCCACCATTAACTGATATTTAGCTGTAGTACCAGATCGAGGTTTTTACTGGAGGTAAAACCTCTAAAATGCAGGAAGGGAGAGCAGAGTTCAGGAGATCAGCACAGACTGACTACCCAGGTGCCGTCCTAGTGGCCATATCACTTGCTGATATTGTCATAGCTGGAACATGAAATTGCTTAAAATTATTTCTTATTGTTATTATTTAGTTGTGATTGCTGTTGTTACTTAGTAAGGATTTCTTACTATTTCTTATTAAGGCTCCTTGGTTTAGAGTGTCTGTGCAAGCAGAGAAAGTAACTGAGATGCTAATAAATGGAGAAATGTGGGCTGTAGAGACAGAACTGAAACAGAATTTTTGAGGTCCAGATGATGGAATTTTACATCGAATCTTTCTGTTTCTTGTAACAAACAGAGGACAACTAAGAAACTGTACTAGCTCTTCAGGTGAAGCTGTTATTCACAGCCATGAAAACAACTCTGGTCAGGCAGAGTCTCCAAGCAATACCTATTTCATGCGGTCATTTCAGATTTTTCATTTCATTTCAAACATTTAGGTGTTCATTTCAAACAACAAACAGGAACAGAATCCCAGTAGATTCCTGTGTATGTTTTAAGTGTCTCCTGCAGAGGCTTTCATTTGGTGAACCAGAGATGTTGGCAGCTTGGCTGTCCAAAAAGACCTGGGGGTAATAATCCATTACTGTGCTCCTGGAGGGGAAAGCTCTGCTTAATAGCCTACCAGGGGGGAAGTAAAACGGCAGAGAGGCTGCTATCTAACTGTGGGAAGCATGGAGATGGAATGCAGCATCTTTCATAGATCACGAACACGCTGCGCTTAATGGCTTGTATTTTCAAAATGGGAGAATTCATTTGTTTGCTGAATTTGTGGTTGCTGTAATTGCAAAAGGAAGCAGTGCTTAGTGAGATGTTGAGATGCTTCTTCCCAAGCTCAAGTAAGATGATTGGCTTACTTCTTGATCAGATTTTCCCCTGAAACTTCCCACAACATAATGCATTGAAACAATATTCTAATTTTATTACAGTGAAACTAAAAACACTGAGAAGCTGTTGAGAGGACAGAAAAACGAACATATTGCATTTCAGGAACCTGAAGTCCAGGAGATTCCTAAGCACCTCTCAGGAGGAGATCCACATTCTCTGGGCAGCTGTGCCAGAGCTCAGCCACCCGCACAGCACACAAGTGCTTCCTGGTGTTCAGGTGGCACCTCTGTGTGCCAGTGTGTGCCCCTGGGTTCTTGTCCTAGCAGAATCCAAGCTTTTTTTTCCAAATGCATTAGATCCTAGAGCACAATGTTCTGCCTCTTCTTTTCTCCCTCTTCTTGGTTCTGGTCTGTGGCTTCCATGAGCCCAAAGCCAGCCTTCCCCTGTGCAGTGTGCCAGCTGCAACCATGCATTGCATCCTACCAGTCCCAGAAGTGGACACAGTGCTGCTCCAACATTAAAGAAGCAGATTTCTTGTGGCAGACAGTAATGCTGAGACATGTTGCAAGTTTGATAAAAATGTGATTTAACAATGTGTGTCTCTCTTTTGACACCAGATTTACCTCTGATCAGCAGACTCATGGGATAGATACTGCCTTCCTTTGGGGACCTGCATTTATGGTTGCTCCTGTTCTTCAAGAGGCAAGTACCATAATTTAAAAATGCCATCACACAGGTATAAAAGAAATCTGCTTAGGGCATTCCATGACATTCAGGGAATGTTTCCTCATATCTATCCATTTCTTCCTTGCTCTGTCAGCTTGCAGAAAGCATTTCAAGACAAGCCCAAGTAATGTAGGGATGCCTGGCGCTGGAAGTGGGAGGATGCAGTTTAGGGCACAGCATTTCCCTGCTGCTGGGCACTATGCAGGTGTAAATGGGCAGGACACTGTCCCTCATGCTCCTACATCTGTGCTGGCAGCTCCCTCCAAGGGCACACGCAGCAATAATTGCTGGGCGAGGGAGAAACACAGAGGTACTAAAGCAAATTGGTTTTGTTTTCACTTTGTGCCCACTGTGTTTGGGAACTGCAGCATTTCAAGCGCCAGTCTAGGTGTTACCCAGAACCACATGCAAACACAATCATTACAAAATGATGACAATGTCAGCTGCTGATATAGCAGATTTCAAAAACCCAGCGTTTTCCTATGGTTGTGCTGGCCACATGCTGGGGCTGGGGAGTAGCTGCTGACCTGGACCCCAGAACAGAGCTGCAGGTGGGTTTGCTCTCACTGCTCAGCTGAAGCAAGGGTGGGCTCCTCTCCTTGCCTGCTGATGGCTGCTAGCAGGGTGCAGCCTGACAGGAGTGCCAGCAGTGTGTAGCTGAGCAGGGCAAGCACCTTCATGTGATGTATCCTGGAGCAGTTTGTGATCAGTATGCTGCCAGAATATCTGAGACATCTCCTACCTGATGCTAATGATCAAACACAGAAGCAAGCCATTGCTTGGCACATTTTTTTAATATAACCCTTGCACCTTTGTGAATTTAAATTGCAACTCTAGTTCCTTCATTCCAGCTCCTCTGTGGCACTTCATTTGTCAGCCCTTCATCTTCATGTTCCCCCAGGTTTCTAATAGCTAGTGACTGACACGAAGATTTCACAGGGTCTCAGACCAGCAAGGTGATGAATAATGTGGAGAAAGAGGGCAATGAGCCAGAGGTTGTTTCCTGCAGATAAATAAATGAAAAGGATCATTATAAGGACACATAAAATGATAGAGAATCTAGATTAGTGATTCTTCGTGTTTTTGGAGGACTGCAGCAGAAAAGAAGGCCTGGTGCTGGTGGCCTTATGGGGAAGCAGTGCTTTGGGAATGACACCTCGCTGGGTGTATGGTGGCAGCCAGGGCTTGTTCCCACAAGCAGGGCAGAGGCGGCCTGCGGATCCTTCACCATGGTGTCACCAGCCACCAGTGGCTGCAACAGGGCACACACACCTGGAGAAGATAGATACATCTTCTGTTAGAGGATACCATGGGTGGCTTTCCCTCTGCTCCTTGAGACATAGGGAACAGCCATCACAATGAAAATGGGGAATGTCCTTACTCCCTGGTTGTTACTTAGGGCCTCGCTAAGGCAATTAAGAGCCAGATGGCAATCAAACACTCCTCTGCCAGCCAGAATATCCAGAGCTGTTGTAACAATGCTGAATGGATCTGGGGAGAGGAGCATCTTGACTTTATTGAGATTTCTCTCAGTCTTTCAAGGTGTTTTACAAATACTGTCAGCTGGCAGTTGATGAGCAGACAGGGTATGCTACCCCACACTGCTTGCAGAGCTGAGGCACTATTCCTTCAACATCCAGCACTGCTGCTGAGGGAGGCAGGCCACAGGACAGGACACTCTCCCAGTTTAGCAATTACCATGTTCTAATACAAGATTTGCATGCATTAACAAATCAGCCATTTCTTCATCCTTTTGTTGGTTAATACGAAAAACAATCCCTGTTATGGCAAGCAGTGGCCATCTCGCTGCTCTTTTCCTTGACTGTTCATATCCTCCCAGGGAAGGACCATTACTCTGTAAAGCAGGCATCTGATTCAAGAAACAAAGTCAGTCTGTTTGTGAAATGAGCAGCTTGTGCCCCAAAAAAGAAATACGCTTTGATTCTGACTTTTCCTAGAGTGATTAATTTGAAGTGCCTTTGGCTTCATTTTGTGTATTAACACGATACCATTCATGCTGCCAAATAAAGTGTGGCAGTTGTGCAAATAGCAGTTCATTCTCTAATATAATTTATCTACAACTTTAAATGGTTGCAAACAAAGCGAGCATCTGTGCACCCTGCTTGCAGACCTTTCTCTCTGCCTGTTCTGCAGGCAGTGGGCCCTGCAGAGCCTGCCACAGGGCCCACTGGCATTGCTCAGATCTTATGTCTGCAAGCCATGGAGCTGTGTTCCAGGCTGAAATAACCCTCTAATATTGACTCATCCCACTGAAATGCAGTAAAAACCCCCAGACGGGATAGGGTCATCTATTTAGCATTATAGATCAGCCAGCACCAGTCCATTGCTGTGATAATAATTCAACCTTCATAGCTTAGATTTTATGTTATTAGAGGACTGAGTGTACATCTACCCATGCTCAAATATAATAAAGCTAATGTAATATCAGAAATGTAAAAAGAGACAGACTTAATCATTTTATAACAATTACAGGGAGCGAGATCAGTGGATGTGTATTTCCCTGAGGCAACATGGTTTGACTACTACACAGTAAGTATTTTTAAAATTCTGTTTCCTACAGTTTTACAGAACTTAATATGTCACAATTCCAGCAAAATAACTTTTAGCAATGTTCAGCAATAATTTTACCTCAGCATCTGTGTTTAAGAAAACTGGAGCACAAAAGTCGGCACCAGGCTAGCTGGGAGAACAAATTGCACTGCTTTCAGTAGTGTTTTGTTTTCTATTTTTGGTTTGCAAAGCTCTGAAGACTCAGAGAACCGACTTTTCAAGAACAGCCTAGAAATTCATGACACTGTCAAGATTTCTTTTCTTTCTGTTCACCCTCACTGCATGCTTAAATTATTGTACCCAAATCCTCCCCTGTGTAAAAACAGACAGAGACCTGAGAACGTGCTGCCAACAGTTTTGTGCATGGGGTTTTGCACATGCATCATTCTTGACAGAAGGCATATTCACAGAGCATCATGAGGATCCCTCCAGAAGATGCTTCCAGGAGGTGCAGACTGAGCTGCTCCATGGAAGAAGCCAACCCTTCTAGCTCCAGGTCCTGCACAGCTCGACCACTCAAATGCCAACCCCAGTGCTGTGGTTCCCAAAGGGCTCAGCTCTGAGCTGTGCTCTGCTGAAATACACAGGATGAAACCAGCAGTGGGCTCAGCAGTAGTTAGGTTGATGGTAAGAGCTTTGGAAACCTGAGCTCAGGAGCACAAGGCTGCTGCTAGCTACCCCGGGCTGTGCTGCCTGAGCAGCAAGAAGGACAGAGATATTCTGGAAGGAAATTCGGGCTTATTTTTTAACTAGAGTTGCTCTGGGCATCTGCAGCATTTGGCTGGTGTCCTCAGAGGGTGTTCATCCAGCTCTTTCCCTTTTCTACTTTCATAAGGCCATGGTGCCGTGGGGTTTGACCATTTTGCTCAGACCTCCTTGCCACTGTTCTCCCTGTGCTGGGGATGGCATGGGGACATCATCCTGATGCACTTAGTGTCTCCTGCCTGTGGGGCATGCCCCATGTATTATCAAAGTGCAGTTCCCAGCACTTGGCACCTGTTTGCTGTACCCACAGTTCTTGTCCAGAAGTAAGGCTGGATATAGCCGTAAGCTGTAATTACCATTGACAGGAGCCAAGCCCCCTTGTGATCTACTCTACTGACACCTGGTTTGGAGGGATTAAAACAGAAAGAAATGATGGAGAGGATTAATCCCAGTTGCCTACAGTTTCCATCTTCAAATGTAAAAGGAAAGGCTTGTCCTTAAAAGAGAAGAAAAACCTACAGTTTCCATTCCCCAGTGATTATGAATCACTCACCTTACATTGAAATGTGACAGTTTCCATATGCATAAAAAGACGAAGCAAAGGCTTCTTTTGCTTTTTGCTTTGTGCCTTGATGAGTTTTTCTTTTTTTTTTTCTTTCCACAGCATACAGAGTAATGATACCATTTTTAAAGACGCTTTCATTCATGACGGTTGTGTCTTCATGCATATGCATCACTGCAGGGGCTAAATTCTCTTTCATGTTAAAAAAAAAAAAGGAACTGGAATAACACTCCTGAATTCTCCTTTTGTCTCTATTTGAGAAAAACCAGTGTATTTGAGATGAAAATACATCCTTTGGTCTTTTTTTTCCAGCAATATATGATGACATTATTGCCCAGTTTTGCATTTTTTTTTAACTGTGTCAATTTTTATGTTAGGGTAAGAAGATACCAAGTACCTGGCACAAGACATATGCTACTGTCTACGCCCCACTGAACAAGATCCCTCTGTTCATCCGTGGAGGCCATATTCTGCCAGAACAGGCTCCAGCCTCAACAACTACCAAGAGGTAAAGTCATTATCCTTGTCCGTTTTCAGAAACAGCACCATGGGTCAGACCCACAGCCAGCCAAAAGGCATTAAAAAAAATGTGGAAAAGAGGCTATGTGCAACATCTAGATGACCTCCCAGCAGATAAGCACGGTATTTTTATCCCATTCCTTGCTCTGTTGGATTAAAGTCACCCCGGAGGTGATTCACGTCATTGCTTGCACAGCTGAAACTCTACAGCTTTACTGGGAGAAGCTTTGTACCTCTTGCTGCTATACTGACCAGCTGTCAGCCATCCACAGGAAACATATGCAAGGGGAAAATGCAAACCTCTTGTCCTTGGATGAATTCATCAAATGCCACTGGCAAGATGGAGATGCTCCAGTCTCCATTGAGGAAGATTGTTTCCCCACACCCATGCTAACGTGCTGGTCTCAGGGCTGATTCATGCTGAGAGGCCAAGGGAGCAGGAGAGGAGGGAGCAGTTCCATGTATGACTCAGGCCAACTCACAGAGAAGTAGCCTCAGTGATTGGCCACCTCCCAGGCTGCCCAGTTGTCATATGTGAGGCCATGAGACAAGGGGAACTTGGCCATCCCATTACTTCAAAAGGTAGGCAGTTTCGCACTTCAATTAAACAAGGCAAGGTAAATTTTCATCATGAGCTGTTTTAGGTTATTTGTCTGTGTGGCCCTTTTTGTACTTTGAAATGAGAGATAGTTGTGTTAAGAAATTTTTGTTAAATAATGTGTAATGGATGGTGGACAGAAGCCTGTACTGAAATCTCTTCTATGTGTTTGCCTACAGCCGTCTGAACCCATTTGGGCTCATTATAGCCCTGGATGAGCATGGAGAAGCTTCTGGGTCCCTCTTCTGGGATGACGGTGATTCCATCGGTGAGTTTGATCTCCCATAAACAGGGTCTGCACAGGGCTCCCCTTGGCTGCCTTCCCAGCGGTTCAAAAGTACTGACTATTGCTGTACACAGCCAGGATGCTGTTCTGGGGCTGAATGTACAGGATGGCAGCAGAATACTCTGGAAGGCTGAGGTACAGTACATTGCATAAAGGGAGGACCCAGGAAGTTCCACCTGAGCTTGAAGAACTTCCTTACCTTAAGGGAATGTAGCACTTGTTCCAGGTTGTGGTCTCCTTCTCTGTAGATATTCAAATCCACCTGGATGCTTACCTGTGCAGCCTCCTGCAGGGAACCTGCTTTAGCAGAGGGTTGGACTCGATCTCCAGAGGTCTGTTCCAACTTCTTTGATGTTTCGACATTGGAAATGGCTGCTGTGCTCAAAAAGGCAGCAAACCTGACAATAAGAGTAGAGGAGATTAAACAACCCGCAAGTAATCCTTGTGAGACATCAGCCACTTGCTACAATTAAAGTGAACTGCTCTGGTTTTTTTCTCTTTCTTGATATTAATCCTCCTCGTTCTATGTTTTGACAGATACTATTGAAAATGAAAACTACTTCTTGGCTAAATATACATTCAGCGCAGTAAGTAGCAGTGCACACAGCACCTACATACTTGTAGCTGCTGATCAGTGCAGTAAGACACTGATATTTAACTTTCCTCTGAATAGCATTTTCGTTATAGCTCAGCCTTTTAAACTGGTAACCTACCTCATGTTTTCGTTTGCAGACAGCTACAGCCATGAGGCTGCAGTTTTGTGTTTGCCTCGTTGACTGTCCTAGTGACACACCATTAACATCCCTGGTGTGATATGAATTTGAAAATCTACTTTTTCAGCTCAAATATTTCTCTTGAGTTGCATCTTCTGTATATGGGGGATGTTTTCCTTGCCTTCCTGCTGCCAGCACTTTTTATTTTATGGGTAGGAGAGGGCATCAATTTTTTAGTTTTGATCACACCAAGCTTGTATTTTCTGTTGCATGGGTTACCCTGTGGAGTAATTCAGCAAGCCACCAGCAGTCTGTAGTGCTGGTAGATGCTTTGTGAAGCTCAGAGTCAGGGCAGCACTGCCTTCCATGTACTGTTCTCTTCTCACGCATATCCTGAGAAAGCTAAATAAAAAAAACCGTCAGCCTGGGCTTCAACACAGAAAAGTACTGTAAAATGAACCCACTGGAAACTCATTAAATGCATGACAGCAAGTTGTGGGAGTTACTGAAGAAAATCTTAACCTACTTCAGCAATCTATACAAATTATATCTCATCTACAACTCCAGTGTTTGCATACGCTGTGGCACAGTTTTCACCTAAGTTGTCTTACAGAAAATCTTCAGAGGAGTAAAATCATGTAAATACTTATGATGATATTGCTCTTAGAATGTGTTTCCTCTGGGAGAAAGAACAAGTAGGAGTAAGCCAATGGGATTTGTTATGAAGTCCTGTATGTATGTGAGGCATTTTTTGGGAAGTAAAGCTGCTTGTTTAGAATTTAAATTACATTTTTAATTTATTTTCCATGAAAAAGCACTTTTTCCTCTTAAAAAAGAAAAGGGAGGTGGATTTTTCAACAGCAAAAAGGAAGAAAAATCACTTCAGCTTTTTGTAGTCTGTGTATAATAATTTATTGCAGAGAGGCTAAAGAAAAAAACAATATCCAGTTTTATATTAAATTCTGGTCTGTGTGAATTAGATTGTTGATTTACTGGCGTTTCCATTTCTCATTGCTCATATTTGACTTCTGTTGTAAATCCAAAACTGAAGTCCCTATCTGCATTCCAATAATCTCGAATGCCAATTTTTTATTATATGTTTATAAAGAAAAAAGTCCATCTCAAATAGCAAATTGCAGAAATATGAGAAACATGTTGAGCATCTTGCTGTATGTTGCACACTTATATATTCCTAAAAAAAATAGGGATGAAGAGTTTAATGACCTCTACTTTTAGAAAAGCACAAGGTTTTGGTCCCTCAGAGATTAACTGGTAAGGTATCACATCACATAATGACAACATTTACTCTGGATCCTGAGAGTTTTGTGGGTAACACTGCAGGGGTAGACCCTCTCTTTTATGTTTTCATTTAACAGTCAAGAAGTCTAAAGGAGAATTCAGGATTAGTGCAGGCACTGAAGCCTTAGAGAATGGTTCCAGCCGCCTGCCCTTGCATATTACCTCGCTGCAGTAGATGCTTCAACTCACTCGTCACTTTCCTTTTTGGTACACACGATGGCCAAGTGACCTGAATCAAGCTGCCTCATGTGTTAAAACTACTCATCTAGAAAAATACATGAGTTCTTTTTTAAAAACAGGTCCAATTTTAAGGAAAAAATGTTTGAATAAATTGATGAATAGATTTTATAGCACTAGAGCAAGATGGCAAGAGAAGAAGTCATGACTGATGCTCAGAAGTGCAGGAGAAAGTCCTGACTGCCAGCCTCAGCTCCAGGACTTGCTTGTGTTCTACATTTACAGGGCTTTGAGTGCTACCTGTATGGTTCCTAACTCCAAATTGAACCCAGGGCAGTTGCTTTAATCATGCTAGGTGCTTAGGGAGGGTAAAGTCACTAATTTTCCTGGATTACCACATCTCAGTCTCTCCGAGGCCTTGAAGGAGAATAGATCTGGACTCACTCAACCTTTCACCATGCACCACTGAAATTACAAAAGCTAATATATGCAAAATATTCCATCATGGGCTTCTCCTTGGCATCTTTTTAAAAAGTTGTGATTGCACAGCGATTCTTCACTTTCTGAGCAGCGTAGTTCATCTTTATTTCCTTAACAACTTCAGTCACCTAACAAGTGCAATGATACCTCTTTATTGTTGTATGGGTAATTAATGTCACTGGTGATCCAAATGAATTTGTTTAATGACTTCATACATGCTCTTGGTTTATCCCTAAGCACACGATATACAGTGAATTAGAAGCAGAACAAACACAGCTCTTTGAACACGTATTCCTTCAGCGTCCTTGGGTCTGGAATATGTGTATCAAAAATGTAGGACAGAATAGAGGCAAAATATCAAGCAAGTGATGCTTGTGAAAGATGGTAACCATTTAAAGCAGTTGCTGATGTTGATTAAATCAATCTCAAGGTCACTAATTGAATCTCTGTATCTGGATTTTGGTTTTGCATGTGCTACTGTGCCCTGTAAATGGGTACAAGAACCAAATTTGTATTGATTACAAGTAGGAAAACAGGCCCAAGAAGATTCCAAATAAATGCTGTAAATGCTATTTTGTTTCTTTCCTTGCTAGCTTACAATGATACACAAGACCCTTCTGTGTGAAAATTTTCTTTTATGTTCTCAGACTTCTTTCTCTACACTGGAAGACATACCTTGGTTGACAAAAGTGATACTACAACAGTAGTGGCACACAAGTAGGTCACCTCCAAAGAGATGTGATAGTCCTAAAATGTTCTGTGGTTTTTTTTGAAGGGACACCTGAAGACAGAAATACTTAAAAATGGTTACCAAGGAGCTGACTCTCTGAAGTACAACAAAATCACCATTCTCGGCCTGAAGCTGAGACCTCATGCCGTTGCTGTGAACGGAAGGGCTGTCCGTAGTGATACCTTCTCCTATGAGCTGAATGGGGTAAGAGCTGTGCTGAGGAATTACGAAAAATCTTAGGGGAGTGGGAATAGTCGATGAGTAGCAATATTTCCCATCAACAACTTCTACATTTGCAAGTATAAGTGGAGATTAAGTACAACAGTCTGAATTTTAGAAAAAAAAAGGAGCTACAGAAAAAGTTGTTATGGGAAACGTGAATCTTTGTTATTACAGCTACGCTCTTTCTCATGTTTTTAAGCTAAAAAATAATGAAAAGAAGATATACTTCCACAGACTAGGAGAGATGTTACCTGTTTTGTGGGCGTTATCATCATTCTGATAAAATAAGAAAACCTGTCAAAGTTATTAATCGGTTACTGAAAAGAGCTGGCGGAGATACTTTTGTACAAATACTTGGCATCCATAAGTGAATGCAAAGTGGCTGGCTCTAATGAGCACCCCCCTGCCATCAGAGGAAAGAAAGGCAAACCTCTGCCATGTGTTTGAGCTTCTAAGGAAGTTGTTGCAGCAGTGAGACAGCAGCTGCAGTTTCAGTGTCTGAAAATGAAAAATCACTTCTCCAGCCTCAGCAACCCAGGTCAGTGTCCATGGCTTGCTTGTACTGTGCTGCTTCTTTAGTGCCAGCAAGGAAATGCTGCACAGGAGATGGGCAGGACAGCCCTAACACACAGTTCCAATTTCCTTTACCATGGAAGAATAGAGAAAAAGAGCAACACCAAGTAAAATTCACTGTCTCTGGTCACTTGTTCCCTATGTGTCACCAGTTATGTGTCACAGCTGAAATGCATGTGGTGCTCAGGTCTGAGCCTAGAGAACTCCCAGCACTGCGTAGCGCTGATCACTGTCTCACTGCTCTAAGATGCAGAGCTGAGGCAACAAGCTGTGGATATTACATCTTTTACTCTACCTATTAGGCCTAATGATTCAAGTTTATTTGTAATCAAAGAGTGATCCTCATTATATGAACTTGGTTCTAACATCTATTTTATTGAAGAAATCTGTAAAAGAAGAAAATTGCTGAATAAATTTCTGCCATGGAAAATCATAAAAAACTCACTTTCAGAGACAATGTCATAAAATAAGTGTAATCAGTCTTACCTCCAGGGAAGAAACTGTTTAACAGCCAAACTGCCTCTAAGCAAGCTGAAAGCAACATAAATGTGGCAGGGTAAAGAAAACACTCCATTGAGACATGCTCGAAAGCACCAGTCTCAGAGATCCAGATGATAACTGCTCACTAACAGCAGAACATAAAAAAGATGATTAAGAAAGAGCATAAAGCTTCTCACAGAAGTATCATTTAAAATTTGATTAAAGCACAAAAGGTGATCTTTGTGACTTTGTGATTACTTCAAATACCACTGAAAAAAGTCACCAGGCTGCTGGAGCAGAAGTCCAACCTGAACAAAATTTAATACATTTAAATTAAACTGTAACCCAGACAAGTTAAATACATTCTTTTCACTATTGTAAGAGATGTAGTCAAGCCTCTCCCATCATTCCTGTATAGCCATTGTAATGCTGTTGCCTATAAACCTCTCAAATGAGAATCTCTCTAAAAAAGCAAACAAACCAACCCAAAAAGCATTAGCAGCCTGGGTTTAGATATGAAAACTTACAACTCCTGAAATTAAAAAAAAAAAAAAAGAATTCTAAATGTCAAATTTGCTGCCTTCTCTCAGGCTTAATGAGATTACATGCTGCATAATAGTCTAACAAGCACAAAGATTATTTGAAGGAGGATAGTAGGAAGTAGTGCTTCTACTGTGTTGCTTTTGCATTACAGAAAGCAAATTTGCCTAGAAGTATTGTTTAAGTGCATAATTGAGCTGTAGTTTTTTGTACATAAAGAGAAGCAGTTTGCTTACTAATAAGCCACTTTCTCTCTGGTTCATGCAGTGCTACCCTGACATTTGTAATGCCACGGAATCCTCCTATTATTAGGATTGTTTATTTTTTTTTCCCCTGGTAGTACCGTGCCCTGAAAGCCACACGAACTCTCCTGTCACCACAGCAGCAATGCTGGAGGAGCAGTTCTGTGAATCAGGCTCCTGATGAAAATGAAATGCCCTTTGTATAGAAACACTGTCATTTTTCTTCCATGTTTCGTCTGCTGAGGAGCAGAAACTCAGGCTGGGGCAGCCTTTCTGTTTTTCCAGTGCTTTTTTGGTTAAGATTTGGATGGATCTGCAGTATTTTTGTCTGAATCTGGCTCTGAGTTTGAGTACAAGGCAAATAATTCCAGAAGGGGACTTCCTGCTGGCCAAGTAGTCGTGGAGGTCTGTTCCTGAGGGAAGATGAAAATATTGCTCTCTTTGAAGAGGTGATGTAAGCATGGACTCTTTAGAGTCATGTTAACGTGAACTTGTGGGAGGGCTAAGAAATAGCTAAGAGGTTCAAATGGATATAATGCATTTTAAGAGATTATGAATTGTGAAGTGTAATGATGAAAACTGGTGAAGAAGTGAAAATGGAAATTACGTGGGTAGCATAAAATATACCAAATTTAACACAGAACAGAGAGAGTGGCAGGTATCGTATACATAATTTAATATCTAATTCATGTCACTAATTAATATTAAGATGTTGCTGAATTTCTAAAAGGGATGTTGAATTGGATGCTGCCATCAGACGAGCAGTTTTGCCTATCGGGTGTGGTTGAGGGAATCGTGAAGGCCTAAGCCCAGTATCTCCTGTTTTCTGATGGTCTTTATTAAGTTAACCTAAGATTGTTCACTATTTTTTTGTCTTTTTTTTCCACAGAAATTCATTTTGGGGATTTCTGTCCCACTTACTCATGAACTCAACCTGGAAATTTATTAAAATATTTAGAAAATGCTGACATCCGTGGCCCTCAGATATTGACCTCAGATGATTTTAACATAAAGAAGAATTTGGCCATTAAAATGTAGCTGATGCACCTTTTGTCTGCCTTTTTCCTGTGTATTATTTGTAATTCAGTATTTTTTAAATACATTTTTTAATAGTAATTAATGAGCATTGCCACAAACAAACAAAAGCCCTAACAGCTGGACAGCCAGTTTAACTCACATAGCCTTGTCCTTGGAGAGGCCGAGAATGACTCTCTGAAACACATCTCTCCTCACGTTGGGGCACATGGGTCTGCTTTGTACCTCAGCTGCTTCTGGCTTGCTTGGGAACAATCTCCCAAGATCATGAGGACCTCCAGCTCATAGTCTCTGCAGTGCTGCTGTTAATTCCATTTATGATATAAAATAGAATCTGCCATTTACTGGCTGCTTTACATCTGGCAATAATCCCAGACTACAAAATCTACAGCTGCAGAGACCACTTGCTTTCGTTATCCATGCTCCAGTACTGTCATAAACACTGCTTGGGTACGTCTTGGGATCCAGCCATTACATGCAGAATTGGTTGAAAACCTGGGGAATTTCTTTTGAGAATCTGATTCTCTCTGGAGACTTTTTCCAGTGTGGGGGTATCTTACAACACATACGGTTGCTTCCCCTCCAAAGTACACCTCCAATGACATCTGGCAGGGGATATACACTATGGCTGGATCAGAACTTCACAAACTCCACTGTTCCAACACTTTTAGCTCTAAGTTATAGCATTATTTTTACCTTTTTTGATATTTATTCAAGGAAACTCGAGTTTCAATTTGCAACAGTAAGAGCTTTCACAGCCGACAGTTACTCTAGTAAAGAACTCGCAAATGGGCTGGGATCCAGTGTAGGATGCTGGCACAACCCTTCCCAGCAGTTAAACTTCTCTCAGAGAATTGCAGGAAGGCTAGACTTCCCCAGGCTTCTCAAAGTGTTTGTGACTCTTCCTTCTCTCATCTCACGTTGCAAGAAATACAGAAAACCCAGATTTGGCTTTCAAAATTCACCACTGAAAAGTCTCAGCCACAGCATACTGTCCCCTTGAAGGGTTCACCACTGCTTACTTTTCAATGGGAAACTCTTCACTAGCCTACTGACGTTAGTGCAAGTCTTTTGATAAGAATGAGAATCGTCTCAATTATCTGGCTCGAGTACTGCATGGCAGAGTTCATCCAGGTGTTTTTACATGAACACATTTATTCTGGATTATCCAGGGCCACAATGCAGAAGTAAATTCCCATTTCCTGCTCACTGCAGAATAAACACATCTGTGTCTGACTGGTAAAAGGTTGCTTTTTGTGAACTGGGTCTTGCAGTGAAATTTGAAGGCCTAGATCTTCTTAGAGCATTTGCTGGCTGCAGTGAGATCAGATGCTACAGGCAGACAGAGATGAAGACGATGAGAAATGACTGAGGAAGATCAGAGTATGGGCAGTGGGTTGAAAGCTGATCTGAGGCAATTGATGTGGCAACCATCCTTCTAGCACACGGCTGTGAAACATAATTCAAGTAGCACCTGCTGCGTAAGTCTGAAGACTCAGGACGTGTCTGTACTGTGACACAGCTCCACATCAGAAAGCTCAGTGCTGCTTGGCACAGATAGCTTGACAGTGTGGGACAGATGGGGAAAACTAAGGCAGACTTTCCCCTTAAGCATGATCTTTGCAAAGATAAAAAGAAGCACCCCTCTCTACCCCTATATTTCCCTCTACAAGATAAGAAGACACTGGGCTGAGGATGTCAGCTCAGGATGTGCAGAGGCAGAGCTGATGCTGAACAATACAGGATTTTGGGTTGTTTTGATGCACATGTGTGTGTCTAGTGAGGAGAGTTTGTCTCTAATCTGCCTGACAGTGTGGATAAAGGGTGACAAACACTGGGAGAGGGGTCTGCTGCAGGAGCTCGAGCACCATTGAGAGACCTTGCAGCATAACTACATGATGGCAGCTGATGCTTGCTGGCTTTCTGTGAAATCAGTGACTAACCTAGCAATTTCACATATTTTTTAATGAAATAAGAGCAGAAAAACATACTCCTAACAGCACCGATGTGATATTCAGGCTTGTATTACAACCTGGATTTTATTCCTTTCTTGTTCTCTGGCTCCTTGTAGCATCAGTGAACACATCAGGAAATCACCAGTCTATAAACCATTCACCCTGGGCTCTGATTACACACATTTATTTCATAAAAGTAAGCAATATAGCCATTGGTTGACATTTGATTTAGGACCATCAGAGAAAAATTGTGCTTGTGTGTGTGTGCATGTGTTTATCAGGCTATTTATCCTCTCCAGGCACTGAGTTGTATGTATAATTGTGGATCTTCTACATTTCTTTTTTTGAAGTTCTGGTTGTATCTCATGTTCTTTCCCATCCTCGCAATTTCCTTCCATTCTGTTTTTGAGAGAAGGATAAAGAGTCTGACAAAAACAAAAAAACAGAGTAGGTGCTACAAGTGACATGAACTGGATCCAAGAATCTGCAACCAAATATTTCATCATCTTTATGGATTAGATTAGATTAAAAATGAAATTTCCCAAGTGTTGGTATAGGTGGATTAAATTTATTACAGATATAAATCTCCAGTGGAGAGAGAACTTCTCTGGCTGGGACTTAAAGTGACAGCAGCCAGCTTCTTTCTCCAGCTTGCGTTTGTTAGTTATAAGAACCAAAAGCTAAGTCCTTCTGAACTTCAAGGAGTTCTGTAAAGAGAAAATCTTAATTTCTGTTTCAAAACCCAATTAATTCCAGGCTTCTTCCTTATAGAACCATAAAGAGGACAGAGATAATCACACTGACCACTAAGATCATGACATTAGGGGCAGTGGTAGAGCAAAGACACATTAGAGAACATTTGGAGTCCTGTTGGATGACTACTGGGTAATGAGTTTCCAATGCAAATTTTAACAAAAAAATGAGAAGAGCAATCTCAGGCATACAGACAGGTGAAGGCAGAAATGTTTGTTTCTGTGTTGGACTGGTCCTACCTTGCTGCCACACAATCTGGTGCCAGAAATTAATGGGATTTATTGAAAAAAACCATGTTGATGCAGAGAAAAAACATAAAACTTTTGGAAGGTCTGGAAAATGTGTCTTCCAGTGAGAGCACCAAGGACCCAAAATCTGATGTCAGAAGCTGTTTAAACTAGCAAAGGTGAGCTCCAGTGTCTATTAATGAAACCAGACAAATTCTGGGGCTGACATTTTAACTGTTGGAACAGCTTGTCACGAGCTGTGGCAAATTTTCTTGTAGCAGAGATTTTTAAATGAAAAATGAATGCTTTTCTGAAAGAAATACGCTTGCTCAATAATTTTTTGAAAACTGTATTCTTAGCCTGTGTCATATCAACTGATCACAGCAATCACTCTTGGGTTTGCAGTTATGAATAACGAAAGGGGTGTTTTGTAGGTTTTTCAAAACACTAGAATTTCTGTGACAAGTCAGTGCTTTCAGAGGCCTCCGCACAGTTACTAAGATCTTAAAATGCTATTGGTATAATCAGCTGAGTTCAGATCTGTAATATATTTTGAATGCTTAATTCATTTTGAATGTTCCGTTGCTTGGAGGATTGTGAAAGGAAGGCGAGGTGAGCACATCTCTGAGGAAAGGAGACCCCCAGGGTTTTTTTTGCTGGGAGCACACGTATGTAAGGGTGATGATGGGAAAGTGCTCAAACTATACATGCCACTGACCTTGTACGAACTGCTGCAAACCCAAGGGTTGGTTGTTGCATGAAGGAGCTCCTTCTGAAATGGAAAAATGCTGTGAAATTCAACCTTCTCCCTTACATCACTGTGCTTGGTGACAGAGCAAGGCCCATGGAGCTCTGCAGAGCAGTGTTCTAAGGTGCTATCAAACTCACACCCGGATGCAGCAGAAAGGCTGTTCAGTATTTCACCCCCCATTCTTTTACTCCTTGGTGTCTCCTTGGTTCCTGGCTGAGCTTTTCATCTTCAGGAGTGATTAGACAACAATGTCCAACCATGAGATGTTTCTTTCATGGGATACCTGTGATCTACAAATAACCAACAACAAAACTGTCATGAGAAATATGCTGCCAATAGCTAGCTGCCTTCTCCAGATGCCTATCTTCATCCCTACGTGATCACTGGGATCTGCTCAGTCTTGCCATGGTTTCCTGCTCTACATTTATCTGAGACAGTTCTCTACTCTTCGAATTGGTATGGATCATTTCTTTCACTACTTGATTATGCATACTGGAGAATAATTCTGAGAAAAATGGGATAAAAAGCATGATAATTGCTGTCTCTATATAATACTTATGTGCACACATATAAAGCTTTCCACAATAATTTTTAAGATACATGCAATAACCCCCTATTTTTTTCAATAGGAAAAGTCTGAAAGGATAACTGTTAGGAGCCACTGCCAAGTTGGTAAAGACAAAAGAGCACTTCCTTGTGACTGAAATGTTTTTAGATCAAGCAGCTGGAGGTACTGCACTTTATGGTAGAGAAGAAACAATTATTTTTTTTTTGTAATACATAAAAGAGCATAATATCATGCACGAACTACATGGCACTTTATTATTTCTCAATCTGTTTCATGTGATGATAAAGGGTTAGAGGGTAGAAAGGGAGAAGGCGTTTGAGAAACTCCAACTCACAATGTGTACAATTATCGTGGAGATGAAAAGCCATGAAAGTAAAACCGGGGCTTACAGGGAGATGCTGGGGTCTGTTGGCCAATCTGAATGAGCTCCTTTTGTTTTTCAGCATCTAGAGGGAACTTCAAACCATGAAACAACAATTTGAAGAGGACAGAAATGTCTTCAAGAGATCCATCATAGATGGATGAACCTTCTTTTGTGTACACTTACCAGACAACCATATTTTTTATGTATTATAAGTGCTTCTGAATTTCCTTCACAGTGAATCACCTGCAGCTACACATTTGAGCCTTGTTTTGAAAAAGCAGCTATTTATATACTCGTAAAATACACTTGCACATTAAATGTTCGTGTTAAGCTGGTCATAAAAATAGAATAACAGGAAGTTTTACACAGAATTTAAAAGGGAATTATGAAGCACATTATACAAATTTTTTGCCTGCTTTCCGAACTTGAAATTGTCTGAAGGTTTGAATTAAATATTTTGAGTCACCCAGAGAATTTCAGTGACTTCTTTGCAAGTGATGTTTGTGACATAGGTTCTCCTGTATCAGCATTTTGGTTGGGATGAGTTTTTGAATTGAACGTCCTGCTGGTCCCCAGTTACTACACTTGGGTCTGGCAGCATATGAAAGGAATTTCTTTCACATGAAACTCAACAGAGCAGGTGCTCTAGGATAGCACACAGTGCATGGCAGCCATTGCAGAGCATTTGGGCTATATGGAAATAAATCTGCCATGAAGTGTATGGGGTAGATATTGACTTTTCAGCCCCAAGCCTTAACTCTTCAATTTGCTGCCGTTGTGTTGTACTGATTTCAAAGGTAAACATCAGCTTCCAGGCTAAATTGCTCTCAGCAGCTCATAAAGCTTGAAAAATTCGGTCTGCAGTTTTCCCTACAAATTAATAAAAATGGTGAGAAGAGTTGGGAAGAAATCAGAAGAAAATATTTACAGGGAAGTTTGTCTTCTTGATTTTGTCTGAGCTTCTCCTCACCCATTAGGAAGGACTAGCAAAATGCATTGCCTTTTTCCCCTCTGAAAACTCATTTCTGAAATCTGAACAACTTTCAGCCTCGTTATGGGAGAGGTGAGGTGAACTCAGAGCTTCCAATAGAGTATTACATACTCCTGCTTCAAATAGTGCTTCTCCTTCTTCTTTATTAATTTAGCCTGCTAATTCTAATTTCTCTGGGATAGCAAATCAACTTTTATGATTCCTAATGTTACATCTATAATACCATTACAGCACTTTGTTTTGAGGGGCAGAGGTCAAATCAGCAAGTAGTGAGACACTGCTTTGTGAAGGATATCCTTTTAAACATTACTTATTTTTTGCTTTAATGATGCTCACAGGTCTGTAAAATATACAGTACCTTATGTATTACTGGTACTGGTACTGGTGACATAGTTTAATTAACATACTTGAAATGCTCTTTAGCAGCCCTTTGTTTTACTGTGTTCAGCCTCCAAGTAGAGCAGTTTATCTCTCACTTTTGCCTACTCTGCTGTTCCTTCCTTTGCTGCTTTAGATCGCGCCCTTTAGTTATACATCCCATAAGGCAAGACACTGTTGTTTATCTGGCTCTGTGTTCTTAATAGAGCCATCATTAAGCACTGTAAGTATATCTCCTGCTGAACTTTAAAAAGCAATAATTATCTTATTAGAAGTAGATCTCAAAATCCACCCCTTCAAGCATAAATGCTTTCTCCATGCTTTCTTCTTTTTTCATCTCTAGAAAATGCTAATTTAGAGATAGTAAGAAATTGATCTTCCATGTAGTTGTTATTATCACTGACATAATTACAATGAATTTTATGTTTAGTTCCTACACAACAAATGCTTGTATGTGTTTAACAAGTCAAACCTATTACAGTTTCTTTTCTTAATGCTATTTGTTTTGCACCACTTGGGACTAGAAACTGCTATAGGCTTATTGGTAAGTGCTATATTTTCTGTGGTCTTGCTGAACACAGGAAATAAAGGTACAGAGAGTGAGATTCTTCCTGCTCAAAAGATGTCACTGCTAGCATTTGCTGGGTCTCACTGGTCATGGTAGCCCCAGGCACACAGCTGCTCTGTAGAGCAACCCAGATGGGATATTTCCACCCCTTGGGTATTGCTGCTTCCCAATGGCAGCTGTGAGGATCATCGGGCACCAGGCTGCGGTTGGACTGCCAATCCAAACTGTTCTTCCTCAGATGGATCCCTGATGAGTGCAGGTGGAGGGCTACATCCTGAGGTGGAGCTCTGCTCCCAGGATCTCCTCTCTGGAAGTTCCTGGGCAAACCAGATTTGCAAAGCATTTAAGTGGCCCATCGTCTCCTACATAATGTCTTTCATTATGAAAGGTGTAGAAAAACAATGAATATCATAACAGTGAAACAGCAATGATAAGGACAGAACAGCTTATGCTACTCATAACAGTATCCTCCACAGACAGAGAGGGAAATGAATGCAAGAAGCAGACAAAGTGTGGGCGAGGCTGTCCAGGAGGCAGGACAGGGGGCTGCAGTTTCCCCATTAGCTTTGTGAGATGGTGGTTGCAGAGCTGCAGTGTGATGGCTTTCCCTCTCTTCCCCATCCAGCCATGGCTCTGCTTCCAGTCCTGCCAGGTTTTGGGAGCCAAACATGTAACAACATGTAATCCATTACACTAGTAGAGTGATATCTGTCTCCTGAAGTTTCCTTTGAAAATAAATTGTTAAGTAAAAGTGATCTGAAGAAGAGAAGAGCAAGGCAAATCATTTAAATGCTACTTTTGGGAGGTCCTCACATCCTGGATGTATGACAGCAATGCCTGTCTGCCTAGTTTGGTTCAGCTAGAGGCTTCCTAAGACAGGGAGGGATCTGCTGAGTGAAGATTAAAGGTCATCCATAATTTTCTGTGGCCTAAGTGGCTCCTTAATCTCACTCTGACATCTAGCCAAAAATAAGCAAGTGACAAGTCTTACTGATACAGCACAACATGGTTGCTCCTTCCCCGTTGCTTTAGTCCTGCAGTGAATGCAACACATGGGAAAACTCTAAAGCTTTAGGCATTTCCTTGAAGCTGCAGGAAAACCATCTATCTGGAAGTGTTTCTTGCAGAGCTAATAATTCACATGAGAAAAATCCTGCAATCTGAAACAATATTTAAGGGTAAACTCATGCTGTTTGTTGTTATATACATACATAAGGACACTACCTGTCTTACTGCTTGGATAAGCCTGAACCTGTTCAAAGCAGAATGGCCATCCTTGGGAGCAGCAGGATTTTGTGCCCACTCTGAATCCCTCTGGGACAACAGGAGCTGACAAATACGATAGACAACACATTACGAATTAACAGATATAAAATTCCTAAGTATTTTGTGATATTTAGAGAATTTCTGTTAAAATCAGCTAAGGCACTGGGAAATGAAAAGCCTGGGCAACTTCCACATTTCAGTAAATTGCTTGAGAGAGAGATTTGACAGAAACCCAAGGAGAGGGATTGAAGCTTTCACTAAGGCAGTAATTGAGGAATCTCCTCTCAGTGGCAATGACTTTATCGCATCCCCACGCGCCGCTGAGCCTTTCCTAAGAGCTGAGACACTTCAGGGAATTCTCTGTGAAATAATCCAGAGAGACACCAGAGCAGCCCACTGCTGATGGAGCTGCTGTGCCAGCTGGTGGCAGGGAGGAGCAACCCGCACACAACACAGCTGGCAGAGCACAGCTGGCAGAGAAGCGACCAGATGCACAAAGTGCAGGGCATGAGGTGCTTTATGGCTTCTCCCAAAACAGAGAGATGATGCTGCAAAGTCCTTTCTGGCAGGTGACGATGCAAGCTAACAGGACACCAGCTACACTGTCTCTGAGGATATCAGCTCCAGCACTGGGTTAAAAGGGGGGGGGGGGGTTGGAACTAGATTGGAACTAAAGGTCCCTTCCACTCTAACCGTTCTATGATTCTGTGGTTTTATGATTTTATGATTCTATGATTATACAGTGAGATGTGGGCATGACTAAGGGAGGAGGGCTGTGGCTGGTGTGCAGCAAGTGTATTGCTTGCTGCAAATTATTTTCCTCTCAGTCCTTTATAACTTTCTATTATTAAAACTAATGTGTGCAAAATACTGTTTACCGAGGGGGAATATTTTCCCATCTTAAGTGCTTGGGACTGCACTCACCTTCCCCTACTCTATCACACTATGCATTGTTTTCAGCTGCAGTCTCTACTTCCACACCTGAAATTCTGCTCTGCAAAACAGCTCTGCATATTACATGTGTAATCTGTATCTTTGAGTCCTAGAGGAACGTGTTTCCATTCAGTTACATTACATCGTTACTCTAGAGAACCTGTTTTACAATAAAATCCTAATCACTTGATAGAACAATCACTTGATAGAATTACTTGTTTTCCTTACTAATGGTCTCCATTATGTTGTATCTGTGAAGTTTCCCAGTAAATGAGAAACACATTGAACAGAACTGATCCCAAACCACGCCATCATAAAGCTCTCTAGCATTATTTTCTGAGTTAAAATCTTCTTAGCACATGCTGCATTCATTTTCTGTAGCGCTACTTTTTAATCAACATATCATTTGATGAGCGATTATATCAATCTCCTTAGTAAAACCTAGATAAATAACTTTGCACTGTCCCTGTTCACTGATTTTATCAACTAAAATAATTATCTGGTGTTATTTGTTTTCTGTGTGCTCTTTGTTGCCCGTATATGCCTCTGCATTTATCTCTAAAATTCACGTTGAACCTTAGCCTAATTTAATCCCTTTGAGGCAGGAACGATTTCAGTGCTAAGACAGAGCAAAGCACAGAGGGAATTCAGAGAATTACTAATAATAACTGTATGCTGCTTTCTTCAGCTCTCTTCTGTGATCTAGTTGTTTCACACGACTTTAGTCAGGACAGATTTTTATGTACCAAATCCAGAAAAGTCTTTGACACCTAAAACTTACCTCCTGAAGTGCCTACGTGGTAGGATTCTGTCCCTAAAAAGAGTTTTAAAGCCTGCACTAGAAGTCCACACTTCTTAAATGGAGCACACAGACACTAAGAAAAGATGGCTATTTAGAATCAGCTTATAAGACATACTCAAATCCACATCTCACATGTCACACGGCTGTGTTGTGACATCCATCTGCTTTCAGAAAGGCAAGCAGTGGCTGCGTGCTGAGAGCAGGAGGCCAGACTGGATGAAATAGAGGTTACTTCCAACCTAAAAGGCCCCATAATTTTGTGATAAAACCAGCAGGTTGCCATTCTTCAGATAATAGGAAATAGTGATTTCCCTGCTATGTTAGCTGCCATGCTGAAATGGCCTCACGATGTAAAGCTATGTTCCAGATTTTTGTCAGATTTAAATTTGGACACACTTCTACAGCAGTAAGTAAAAAAAGTTCTGAGTTCTGGAGGTCAGACGAAGGTTTAGATAATAATGAAGAATAATGAACTGGCATAATTTAGATTCTCTAGTAGGAAGGTTAGCACGGCAACATGTTAGAATCATATAGAATCATACAGAATACTTAGGTAAAATGTTTTTTTCTTCTTAATTTTAAAAGAGGTGGTAAGTTCTGAAACATGACTCCTAGCTTTTCCTTGCCATACTGAGTTCCTGTGGTGAGAGAGGCTTAGTGGGCAACGCTAACCCAAGGCAAAGTCTTGTAGACTTGTAGAAGGTAAATTTGAGGTTACTGACATCACTGTATCCTTCAAGTACTTTAACAGAAAGCTTATAAACAGGTGGGAGATCAACTTTTTTCATAGTCTGATAGTGATAGGACAAAGGGGAATGGTTTTAAGCTAGGAGAGGAGGAGTTCAGTTTGGACGTCAGGGGGACATTTTCTCGGAGGGTGAGGCACTGGTATAGCTGCCCAGGGAAGCTGTGGGTGCCCCACTGTGGAGCTGTAGAGGCTGGGCTGGATGAGGCCCTGGGCAGCCTGAGCTGGGGGATGGCCATGAGCCTACGGCAGGGATTAGGACTGAGTGGGCTTTAAGGCCCCTTCCAACCCAATCCGTTCTGTGACGCTGTGACTCAATGACCAATACGTCTTCAGAAATTATGTGCAAAGAATTTACTCGTGTCAGGAACTCAAGCTTGTTCTTTATAAAGGTTAATACTGAAGCACAAATAATATTGTTCGAAAGGGATTTAAAAATAAAAATGCTTTAGAGATATAAACTTTTAAAATGTCTTGACCTTTTGAAGAGTTGTTTACATTTCTTAGGAAATATATAAATGAGAGTAAAAGTACAGTTTGTAATTAGTGTTCTAAATGTGCTATTTAATTACGCATCTATGCTAACTATTATAATGAAAATCTACAGGAAAAATGTAAAGCACTAAGCACCTGAAGTTAATATTCAAAGTAAAATATTAATTTGTACTAAAGCATCTGTTAAATTTATGAAGGTTAATTAATTCATTGTTCACTTCTGTTCTGCTGAGTTCCTATAAGGATGAACTTGACTTACAAGGTTTAATTTACTGCAATGATTTATACTTCCAATACTTTTAAGAATGAATCTTTTTCTAATTTTCCTCTTAGTCATACAAAGTAACATTCATTTTCATTTTTAGAACTTTAGAATTCACAAACTTCATTTTCAATGTTTGTAGTTAATTTCTGATACATAAATCTAATACGTAAATATGAAACAAGTGACCACCATTCAAATAAATTATATATAATTTTATTTTATGGAGTTTTGAGCTTAGCTCTGAGCAAAGTTAATAATGCAATCCATGTGAACATTTTAAATTTGGCCAGTTATTTTTGCTTTGCATTTTTTTTACAAAGAAGGAAAGTGTTCATGATGTTACTGCCTCAGCTTTGATAAATGCTGGTTATCCTGGCAGCTGGACAATACCTTTTTGCAGAATAACTTCACACAACTGTAACTAAGGTTACCTAAACCGTGTCCCTCTCTACTCTGCCCTTGTGAGGCCCCATCTGGAGCACTGTGTCCAGGTCTGGGGCCCCCAGTAGGCAGGCTGAGGGAGATGGGCTTTTTCAGCCTGGAGAAAAGAAGGCTGTGAGGAGACCTCACTGCAGCTTTTGAGTTTTTTTACCTCTTTAGGCAAAAGGAACCTACAAACAGGGGGGAAGTCAACTCTGAAAGCGTAGATAATGGCAGGACAAGGGGAAATGGCTTTAAGTCGAGGGAAAGAAGATTCAGGTTGGATATTAGGGGGAAGTTCCTTACCAGGAGAGTGGTGAGGTGCTGGAACAGGCTGCCCAGGGAGGTTGTGGATGCCCCGTCCCTGGAGGTGTTCAAGGCCAGGTTGGATGGGGCCCTGGGCAGCCTGGTCTAGTATGAAATGGGGAGGTTGGCAGCCCTGTATGTGGCAGGGGGGTTGGAGATTCATGATCCTTGAGGTCCCTTCCAATCCAAGCCATTCTACGATTCTACGAATCCTTGCTACTATGAATCTGGAATGTGTTCTGCTGTTATCTGGTCACTGCCCCCATACGAACAAGTTATTTAAAGATCAGTGTTTATTCTGCATTTAGATAAATAATGTGTATGATGTCACTTCAGGAAGAAGCATATTTTTACCGGAAGGCAGTCTCTATGAAAAGAAGAGAAACAAAAGGTTCTCATTTATTGCATATACAGAATTAGAAGACACCAGCACAATTCAGACTATGGCACTGTTTAAGGTTTCATATTCTGTTAAGTAATAGAATCTAATTTCCCTCCCTTTTGAAAAACATTGTGCAAATTTAAGTGATATTTTGAAGTAGAAAACAAGCAATGTATCAGGGCTTATTTGAATAATTTGTGAATAAGTACTTTGAGATAATAGAAAGCAACACGAGGAAGCAAATATCAAATTAGTACTCTTCATACAGGCAACGAAATAATAGAAGAAATCACTCAAACTCAGAAGATTTTAAATGTGGGCTTATACTTTACTTTAGTCAGGAAGATTGCTACTGCCTAGCATCACAGTCATGAATTTTAAGTGTATGGTTAAATGCATTCCAACATTAATGCCATAGTTGTTCTGGAAGATAGTCAAACTCATTACACTATTTGAGCTACAAATTTTCAGCTTCATTAAAACCCTAATTGCTTGAACATTGCCATGAAATGAGGAAACTCTGATGGACAGTGTTTTCAAAAGTCAGTCTACATACTGTCAACTGCTTGTTTTAGGTATTTTAATGTCATGGAAAATAACATAATTCATGGAAGATGGAGTAAATGGCAATGGAGAATAGGTAACATTGTAAAAAATGCCATTTTGCCCATCTTAGATGCTTTTTGGTTTCCATGAAAGAAAGAGAAATAAGTCTTTGAAGTTCTCACTTATTTCCTCTCCAGATATTTCAGTGAGTTGCTGAAAGAAATTACTGTAAGTCACACTGTCTTTTTGACCATTCGTTAATACTGCAAAATCTTTCCTAATGCAGTTTCTTCCCTCCCCAGGCTCCAGATGATAGCATCCCATAGCGTGGGAGAGGTGTGAGCTTTCTGGTTCCATGTCTAACAGTGGACTATCAAATGTGACAAAGAACCTGAAGAAGCTGTGAAGTTTTCCTCTAAGAAAGTAGTAGGTAATGTTCTATTTAAGCAAAAATTGCATATGTTGTTTTTTTGGCCCCCACAGACAAAAAAAAAAGTTTTGTCTTGGGAAGAAGAGAATCGAGAAGGGAATGAGGTAATAAATATAAAATTGCAATAAAGCTTTCAAGGTGAATTTGTGACAGACCTTTATCATAAGCCCAACTGCATGAAAAATAGGAGGGGCTTGGCAACATGTTTAAATTCCATTTACCCTTGAAAAACTACACACAAAAGGCACCTCTGCTTTTTTTTTTTTTTTTCTTTTCCCAAAATGATGAATCAATAAACATTGCATGAGTAGGATGGCAGGCATATTAAAAATTTCACTGTGTTGGTTTACAAGAAGAAATTCATGAAAGAAAGTGTTAAAAAGCAATTGTCATACAAGTTTGGTTTTTCTTCTTGCTCTCTATGTCGAATATACACTGCTATCCTGACAGATCTTTGTTGGAAGCAGAAATGATGTGTGAACTGATATATAACCCAGATTATATGTTTGTGTGTATTGATAAGCAGTGGATACAACTTAACAGGATTAGTTTATCACCCCCACTGTGCATACATTTGTCTGAATATTTGCAAGAAGGTAATAGACCAGCAGCCAGTGCTCCCTGATGAAATCAGTGGTGGAGTCTATACTCAGAGACACAGTTTGCTCCAGTTTTGGCAGAGATATTGTTTTCTTCAGTGTGAGCTGAAGTCTCATCTAGGGTATTAGGAAATACGTGAAGTTCTGTGCACAATTAATAAAAGGCACAACCAGACTGATGTTCAAATGTAGCAGTTTGGATATTGCTGTTTCTGGGTTAGGAATTACTACAGTGATTTTTTGAAATCATTATTATTTATTTTTTCTAAAAATGACGGCATTTGTATTTAGTTTCAGTGAATAAAATAACTGGAGAACATACTGGTTAGCTGTAGAGGCTAAGTGTGCTAATTTCTTCTGAATAAGTTAATTCTCAGAGCAAGTGTTATATACAAAGGCTTTGCCTCCAAAGTTGTGTTTCCTAATGGTGGCAGTGATTTTATGAATACCGTGGGAGCAATCTTGGGGAAAAATGTGAGTACAGATTAGGCAGAGAAAGAAATTATATAGTATATTATTACTAAAAGATCTGTAGTGCTCACATATGTTCTGCAAATCCTGCTGGTATTTCTTTGAAATATGGAAAGTCTGGAAGTGAGCGGTCATGGCAGGGAAGGATGGAAAAAAAGAATTCCAGTCTTTCCAGGGTAGTTTTATTCTTTATTCTGAGAATAAAGGAAGTGATCATAGAGGAAGAAGAAGATTTACTCTTTTGGAGTCAAGATACTTCTAGTGCTCAGCTGATCTTGTGATAAATACACTGAGGTTTCCTTTTGGCACATTTTGCCTGATTTGAAGGGAAGCCTTTGACTGTTGTTTAGACCTCACAAGACAAACTGCGTGCAGACAATCCTTTTGTCACTACTCTTGCTGTCACACTAAATAACACTTGCTTTAGGAGTACCTTAAATTTTCTGCTGCCATAAGATAGTGATGAGTTGTATTTCCAGAAAAACGGCTTTAAACACATCCTTACATGTTTCTGGCAACTTGTCCATGAACAAAATTAGTTCAGCCCATGGCTAATTTAATGGTATATCAATATATTTTTTGATTCAAAAAGACTTAATCAGTATAATTACTTATCCTTCATGTTGAAATCTAAACAATAACCTGACCTCATTGGCTACTAAAAACTAGTAAAAAAAAAACTCCAAAGCACATTATTAGAACTTGAGGTGCACAGTTCATTCTGAGATGAGGTCCAGAAAATGTGCTTTCTAGATCTGAAATTCACATAGAGTGAGAAGACTACACAGTACCTAGTGAAAGACATGAAATGGATTACACAACTACTCCTAGACAACTTTGAGACTGCTTTGGAGGCCTTTGCCTTTTGAAGAGCTTTTCAACGGACTGAAAACTGTGACAGGATTTCATATTACTGCTAGCATATAACCTAGCATGACTGTGCTAATACTATGGAAGAGTGCTTTCCTCAGGATGTGGAAGGAAGGAGCTTTAGATTGGACATCAGGATGAATTTATTCACACAGAGGATGGTCAAGCACTGGAATGAACTGCCCAAGGAGATGGTGGACTTCCCATCCCTGCAGGTATTTAAGAGATGTGGATGAGGTGCTTAGGGACCTGTTTTACTGGTGGACCTGAAGTATTACATGTATGATTGGACTTGATGATCTTAAGGTCCTTTCCAAACTAAATGATTCTATGGTTCTGTGATTCTATGATTAACAGTTTTGCTGCTGCTGATGACCTGTCTCTTCTGGCCTTCATCAAGCTAGAAACAAGCTTGAAATAGTCCAAGGAATCTATGATGAAGTGCTCATTTCACCTGCAGTCAGCAGGGATGTATTTCAAAGGCTTTGATACATAGGCCTAGATACTTTTTTTTACTAATGAATGTGTTCTCTTTGACATCCGTGAAAGTGCAAACATGTGCCCTTAAAGAACTAGTATTTAAAGTGAAATTCTTGAAGAAGTGGAGATTTCTTCCTTACGCCAACCCCTTAAGTCAGACACCTCCTTTAGATCTTAGTGTTACATAAACAGAGCTTCATCAGTATTTGTGTATTTCAAAAGCAGACTACAAAATTATGCAATTATAGAAAGCTAATTCATGCTAGAAGAATGATCAGCACATTGCATTATGGGTGGTTTTTAAAGCCTGTAATCTGGATTAAGCCATGGTGCTTTCTGACAGTTCCATGCTAAACGTCTTGTCTTTGCTCAATGGACTAAAATATCCAATGTCAGCAAAGAAACAAAAGAAAGCTAAGCATAGGAATCAAAGCCTGGAAAGAAAGATGTAGAAGTCCTCAAACTGAATTTTATATTAGGACATTGGCATTGTTTCAGTGCTATGTTCAGCTATCAGAAAGGACCAAGCTACACCTAAGTAAGTTCACTCCCTTATTTCACTTCTTAAAAGAAAGACTTTGATGGCAGCAAGGATAAAAAAAATGGTGTTTATAGGATGTTCATCAAAAGAATTACTCAACAAATACTTGAAGAAGAACCAGGGAATACATATAGTCATCACAAACTTGGACTTAGTGTTTGCTTGTCGTGCAAGTGGTATGTTAGAATGGCAGTTGTTTTGCTCCAGTAATGCTGAAGCTCATTTCTAAGCTCTTCCTCATATTCTTTCACATCTGCAGAAGAAAAAATACCATTCTGAGTCGACAAAATAGCTTATATAGATTTTGTGTGTGTTTTTGTTTTTAGGGCTCTGAATATTAAGTGATAAAACTTTTATTGAGATGTCAAATTAAGAATTGCCAAGGCAGAATAATGAGGAAGTAGAGGAGAGTAATCAGCATTTGCATCTTGTGGCATTTGGGTTCAGTTACAGTGCTGAAACCTGGAAACAGTAATGCTCTAAAGCAATAATTCATTGTTACACATTAGAGTTATTTTGGAATCTGTAGCTTGTTCATCCTTTAATTACCTCAAGTAAGTCCCTCATTCCTAAAATTAGGTTGCATGTAGTGAAACAAGATATGTAGCTGTCTGATAATAAGCAATGGCTGACAATAGTAAATTAATGATTACAAAAGAGGAAAATGTCCAGCTTTCCAATCCAAAATATTCAGAATCAATAACCTTACTAAAATGTCAGCATAGCATATACAACAAACAGCCCTGATGTTTCTTTTGCACTGTAATCTGGTAGCTATTTTGTACGCAAATTCCAGATAGAGTATACAGTCCTAACCTGTAGACATAGTCACCAGACCTCACTGGCATTTAAGAATGGCATTTAAGAATGAGCAAAAACATGGTACCTCTCTGGAATTAAAATAATGTATATTTAGAGTACCAGTGCATATCTTTCAACTGTCTTTTGCTTAGCTTTTAGTTCCAAACTTTCCCATAGAAATCACTTTCTTGATAACTATGTTCTTCCTTGAAGCAGAAACATTAGAAAGAAAAATATCTCTGCCTTGGTAAATGTGATGAAAGAACAAGAATATATCCCTAGCAATACTGATGACATGAATTGCCTTACCTCCCCCATTATTTTCATTGAATGCCATATTTATGGAATCAACCATTTCCATTTTTGTAAGCAAATTAGGAGATTAAAATCAGGTAACATAAAAATATAACATCACCAAAGAAAGCCTTCATTCTAACCTCATATCCTGTCTTCAGCAGTGATCTACAGTGGCTTAGTAGGGAAGAATATAAGGTCACGTTACACTTACATGATATACATTTCAGTTATCCGTGCCAACAGTTATACAATATATAGCAATGTACTATATCTATATTATATCTATTCATGTTTTTAAAGTTATTCATCCCTTGCCCTGTGAGCTCCTCTGCTGAAGTTGAGATTTTTATAGTCGATTATGAAAGAGTGACAAACAGTATTATAAAGCTGAAAAGGAGTTTAAAGGTCTTTTAGGAATTCTTAGTCCCCCAGCACCCTGTCCCTACTTGGCATTAGTCTCTCGGAGTATCAGTAATCCTTCACCCATCCCTTCTCACCACTGTACTGAACAAGATAAGAGTGAACTAAATTTGCTTTGTTTATTGGCAGTTTTGGCTTTTGGCTTGCTGGCACGGCTGACTGCAGACACACCTAGCATACTTGAGAAAGCATGTGGCTTCTTTTTTGCACTGAATACCTCAAGCAGGCTGATTTAAGAGGAAATACCATGGTGATACCCAAGGAGCAATGCTCTGCATTCAACAAATGGACAAGAGAAGGAAGAGGAATTCAGCTCACACATTCCTGAAAGCAAAAAAGCAGAAGATTGAGCAGGGTGTGAAGTTGGAATTTTTTGAATAGAGATATCTGTGGTACCTTCCTTGGGTTTCTGCCACCAGATATGTCCTGTGAACAGGACCACCTTACTTCTTTCTGTGCATGCTCTTCTGTCTGTTGGCTGGGAGACGAGAAGGTGGCTAATGTCAGGTTTTCCTTTAATTGTTTTTTGATGTACTCACAGCTCCACTGCCCTTCTCTGGCCTCAATGTCTTTCTTTTAGTGAGAGGCTAATAACTGAACACAGCAGATGAGGTGTGGCCTCACTGGAGCCAAGTACAGGGGGAAAGCAATGTTTGTGGCTTCAGAGAACCCACAAGTGAACAAAGAAAACTGCCTTGTTTCTATACATAGAGCCATGAACAGCCAAGGTAGATAACATTTGTAAAGGTTTGGGCTGATATTCTGTGATCTTTGACTTTCCCTACACATCGTGTAGCTGCAGAAGTTGTAGTTATGTAGTTGTGTTGTGTAAATATGATGTATCATCTAATCACAACTCATGCAGTTCTGTTGTGTAAATACAGGCGACTGCAACACAGAGGTTCCCTTGTCTGTGCCTTACTCTCCCATCCAAGGTGGGGATTGTACTCCTTTCTTCCCACAGAAGTGCCATGAGATATGAGTGTTTGGAGCCACTTATGTACCATGGAATTGAAAGCAAATGAAACATAAAATGATGCGAGACAGAAGGTAATCAAACTTTTACAATTACTGTGAATTATTTTAAACAGATTCAGTATGGCGGAATTAATGTTTTTTAACGAAAGACAGAGGCACGAGAACACGACATTCACATTTTAGTGTAAATAAAGACCAAGGCAGAAGCACATCTTTTCACTCCAGAGCCTCATAACTGTTTTTTCGGCAGAAACCCGGCACTTTCCCACCTGCCTGAGGGCGGCGCGGGGCGCTGAGGGGCAGCGCCGGACGGAAAGGCGCCCCCTGGCGGCGCGGAGCGCTGTGAGGGAGCGGGAGCTCCTCGTAGGAGAGAGCTTCGCCTTTCCTTTTAAGTTGGTTTGTCCGCCTGAGCCACGAATTCGGGCCGGCAGCGGGCTAAGGCGAGCGGAGGAGCCGGCTGGGCACGGAGCGGTCTCCCGTGCGGAGCCGTTGTGGCGCTTGCGGCGCGGAGATCCTCTCCCTGGCGGACCGGGAGGGTTGGCGGCCAGCGGCCGCGGGACCGGACGGGACGGGCCCGTCGGCGCACGGCAGAGAACGGCGGGTGGGCGGCAAGCAGCCGGACTCCGCTCCCTTCAGGCGGCTCCCGCTCGTGGTGACGTCAGCGCCCCGCTCCTCAGTCGGCGGTGCGAGGCGGTGCGGAGCGGAGCACCCGGGACTCCGCGCGCGGTCAGCGGCCGTCGCGCCGCAGAAGGGCCGCCCGGCGCCGCCTCCTCCTTTCCGTCCCTCCTTCTTCGGCGCCGGCCGCCCTCCGCGCTGCCTCATGTTCGGGCTGGAGAAGCCGCCGGGGCAGCAGAAAGTGGGCAGGAGCGGTGGGTTCCCGAACATGGCGTCCGTGGGGGATTTTAACGTGCTCAGCTCTAGCATCCCGGCCACCAAGGTGGAGCTTTCCGTGTCCTGCAGGTGAGGCGGCGGCGCGGAGCTTGCGGCGGTTTCCCTCCCGCGGAGGCGCGCTGTGGGTCCGCGCCTCGGGCAGCCCCGGAGCCGCGCTGCTCGGCCGGGCACGGAGCGGCGGCTGTAGGCAGCGCCCGGCAGTGGCGTTCTCAGCTGGCGTTTAACTTCTGGAGCTGTCCCAAGTGCCGCAGAGGGGAAGGAAAAAAACTCCCATCCGGAGTAATCCTTTAGTATATTTGTAAGGCTCTCTTGCAAAACTCTTAGGAAACCTGGCGCGGAGCCTCGCCACGTTTTGCCCGACCGCTGCTGCTAAAAATGCCCACCCGTAACACGGGACGCAGTGTGTGCAGTTCTCCTCCACGTTTATTTGGCCCCGGTTTGTTTACCGGGATTTCAGAAATAGCGCTTTCTCTCTCTATGAAACACAGAGACGTTTCCATTAGCGGTCTGGAATTATTATTTTTGTGATCTTTTTATGTTTGTTTTCTCTTTCGTTTTGCCATCTCTCTAAATATGCCCCAGCAGTCGAAGAGCGGTGGTTCCTCTCGCCAGCAGAACTGGCAGCTTCTGGCAGATAACTTGGAACTGTCGTTATTTCCTGATGGGAAATGAGACAAAGTTTGTGCTGCTCTGCTTCATTTTCTGCTGTGGTTGCCTGGAATTACCTCTGTTAGCACTGCTGCTGTGAGGGCAGACGTTCAGGGCTCGGAACTTCAGTCAGACCACTCCCTCTCTTCCCTTTGTGTATTTACTAAGGGATTTTTGTTTGTTCGTTTGTTTTTGGTAAACATACTAAATATATTCCCTTAATAAGCATGTTTTAGCATTTTATCATTAAAAAAAAAAAGAGAGAACGTCACAAATATAGTAAGGTTGAATTTGGAATACTGGAGCTGTCAGTGGCTGAGGTGTGAAGGTGCTGAGTTCAGTCCATCTCCACAGAGTTTACCTGCAGCAAGCACAGAACCCATGTTTGCACAGAAGGGATGCTGTTAGGTGTTAAAGCAAACAGGACCCCTAGCATTACTTTAGGTTCTTCAGATAACCTATCAAAATTACAGATGTCAGAATTCTTAATGCTGATTTTGACCCAGTTCATTTATAAAGGCATGGGTTTTTTTTTCTTATTCCAAGGGCTAGTTGTAGCAGCCTGCAGCATCTTCTTCAAGCCTGAGTTTCATAGTTATTTGAAAATGCATCCAGTGCTTAATAACTGCAGGTGTATGACATAGGTGATCTTAGCTGACATTAATTATAACTAACCTTAGGATGTTGTTTACATGTTAATTTCTTTGTATGTATCTTTGACATACTTTCAAAAGCCACATCTGTTTTGCTTAAACAAGGGAAAGAAAAACTTTTAAAAACGTTTTCTAATCCTGATAACTCTTGATGTCAAGTGTAGGATAAGAATTTCCAGGGTGATTCCTTCTTGATGTGCTGCAGTGACAGCTTTTGATTGCAAAATCATGCTTCAGATCTGAGCGTGAAATGATTGGGGCAGAGATTAACCATTAACACATGGTTGTGATTCATCTGTAAAAATATTCCTGGGCTAAAGCTCTGCAAAAGTAATGTTAAACAAAATTGTGAAATACAGTGAGAGTCAAGCGTGCAAAGTTCAGCAAATGCTGAAATTCTTTCAGATTAGCAACTGTTTATTTTCAGACATATGCAGAGAAATGCTTTAAAGACTATTTGAGTCATGTCGTTAATTTTCCCTTGGTATCTACAGAGTTGTAGAACCAATTTGGTTGCTGGTTTACATCAGTAGTTACCAGCTGATCATTAGTCTTTTGTATATGTATTTTTTGTTTAAATACTTGTTTTGATTATAGTAAATGTGGGAACCTCTTCCAGTTTGTAGAGATGCTGCAGTTTGGTGGGCAGGTGAAGCAGTGCAAGGTGTTAGGTTCCATGTCTGGCTGCGCCACAAAGATATTTCAGATTCTAGTCAATACTTTTACCTCTGTGGGTGTCAGTACTGTGCAGGTGGGATTGCACTAAGGCCAGTTTGGTGTAGGGGCTGGAGGCAGCCTTTGGGAGACGTGCATTTCATACGATGGGTAAAACTTTGTCTGTGAAAAATGCATCCAACATATGTCTTGGATGTTGGCTGATACTCTTCTTGTGGTTTCTTTATGACCGAAAACCTTTCGGATAATACTCATTGTTTATTGAATGCCAGCCAACTACTGGCTGTAGTTTTACAAGCGCTAGAAAAGCAAGAAATTAATTTTTCTAATTATTACTATTCAGTATCTATCAAAGAAAAAGTTCAGTCTTTTTCCAGCTCTTCTAAGATATAGGTTTGTAAGCCTCTAAGATTATTTTATCAGGGAACTGTATTCTATGGCTCAAGAGCCAGATTTAATGTAGCAGAACAACTTAAAAGTGACACCTGGGAGGATCCTCCGGTATTGGCAGAAGTCCAGGGTTGTCTAGATAGTTGGTCTTGCAGTCATCTCCCTTTGTACCCAGTAGTTCCTTCCATCATGTGTTCGTGGTCTGATGAAGACCTGCTGTGCTTTTTGTTTTTTAAATTGCAGACTGGCATTGCTTTGGATGATTGTCATATGGTGGAAGATGGGATCAAGACCTTGACTCTCCAGTCGATGTGTGAAAGAGAATATGGGTTGTTCTTTTATATTTTACTCTGCTATTGTTTTCCAGCCAAAAAGCTTTTCTTTCTCCAAAGATGCGTTTGCACAGCGCACTGATTATAGGCGTGTGCCTAGACTTGAATCTACACTTAGCGGCTGCAGGTAGAAACTTGTGGTCTCCTTTGGGCTTGAGGTGAGCTTCAGGCTGCGTTAAGGGGAAGTAAGTAGCAGGAATGTTTGAGATTGCTCATCTGGTGTCTGGGCATGCCCTCGTGTCTGCCGGAATGTGACCCTGTCTGTCATATTCTTCATTGACTGCGATCAAATAAAACACTGGAGAAGTGTCACGGTCTGTTCTCATCTTCCCTGCTCTCAGTGAAGTTACATGCACAGTGGGATCTCAAGCTTTTCAGTTTTTGTCATGATTAATATAATGGTAATCTCTGCTCCTACTCGTTACTGGGTGCACTGATCTGGAGTCTCCTGATTAAACCACAGCCTTTATGAAACCCTATCTTACAAGGAAGTAAAAAATTTCATCATGCCTTGTGTTAGTGTTTATTTACCTACTGAGGAGGTGTCAAACAGAATTATCTTTCTAAGAGTAATTTCTGCGTATCTATAGGAAAGTGAAGTAGTTTGATCACTTTATGACCTGCAGTCATAAGGCCAAGTCTAAAGCAACAATGTAGCATCACAGCAGGCACTATGAAGCAAATAAACTCTGTCCCAGCTGAAACCAGGACCTGTGTCAATGATGCTACAGTTATCTGAGGGATGGTAGAATTCTCACAAAACATTGACACAGGTCTGCTAAGCTTTATGCAGAATCAGGTGAACTGTCCTCATCATTCTGTGTTTGTGCTGGACGGGTTCTGCACTTTCTGTATTCCCATGCCAGGCATAATGTGCAGGAAGGCAGAGTGTACTCCTTATGATTGGTTCAGAAGTACAATTGGTTGTCTGTGCCTGGTTTGGATCAGTTCTATACAGTTTCACAATTTGTACAGCAATTTAATGTTAATGAATGGGATGAACGGAATTAAACAAATCCTATTCTCATTTATGAGAATAATCTAATTTCAGGTTTCTGACATGGAGGAACAAAACGTACTGCCTCGGGATTTTTGCCTTTCCATTTGCTTGACTGTCTGAAATCTTAAGCAGTTCCTTTCTACTGGTTGCGGTATCCAAAGCATGTTTGATTTTATCTTTGATTGTCATAAGGACTGATCTCTACTAAGCTCTCTTCTCTCCAGCCAGTATATTTACTTCCTTGTTTTTTGTTAGAAATCTGTGTGGCAGAAAGATGCAATGATAAAAGATACAATAAATTATTTGAGCTTGTAACTCCATATAGTACAGAGCAGAGGTTATAAAATTCATCCTGATTCTAAGTCTGCTTTTCGTTTTCCTGTAGTTTTGTGTGTATGTGTCCAGACTGGTTACAAAATCTGTTTATCCATGTTTATGGATGGCTGGCAACAGAGGTTGATCTTGCAAGTTTTTTCTTTGAAATGAAACCACCTAGACAGCCATCTGGCTTCAAGAAAAACATATAAATGGGTGATGGCCTCCATCAAAACAATCCTAGAGGTGCATTCCTGGTAGAGTGTATAGTTTGTTTTTCCTGTGTGTGCATGTATTATTTGAACTTTAGGCAAAGCACACATTAACTGTAAAATTTAAGGCCGACGTGTGGCCCTGTAGATGCAGTCTTGCCACTGTTGGGACCAGTTACCAAGTTTTGTATCTTGTGAAGTCTCAGGACTTGTCAGGTTTTGTCTGAACTTGTCTTTGCCTACTTGATGTTTTGTTTGGATTTCCTTGGCTACGAAAGCAGTTTTTCTGAAGATCAGGCGGCTACCTCTTAGATAGTTTCTCTTTGGCTTGTGCAATGACACGATATAGCTATTATTCTTCTATAGATAGCAGTAGCAAGTGATTGTTTAATGCAGAATAAGGTATCTGTGACTGTCACAGGATGATGTAGTGCAGAGGAGCACCGTGGGAACACAGGATGCAAGGCAGAGTAGCAGAGATGGAGGATGGAAAGCAGAGGTATGGGATACCTGTGGAGACCTTTCCAGTGGTTTGTAAAGAAGAGCAGACTTGGGATACAGGCAAAGCTATTTTCTGAAATTATAGTGGAACCAAAGGGCAAGAACCAAACAGGTGTAACAAACATGGCAAGTTTGAATGCAAAATGGAGTAAGAGACCAACAAAGAGAGATCATGGTGTAACAGTGGGTTGGAAAAGTAGCCCCTTGTGGGGACCCTCAGAATTTGGAAAAGGAAACCGTCAACATCATAATCTTCCAGAGATGATCTGATCCTCCACTGCTACTACCAACTTCTCCTCCCCAGACAGGATGCGGGATGCTCACTGGTGACTCACTGTGTCACCCTTGCACAGTTGAAACCAACTATTTTAGACCTCAGAAAGGTAATGTAAGGGAAAGCGGAGAAGGGATTAGGTAGTAGGAAGTGTATAACAGCTTTAACTGTACTAAAGCTTTCTCTATTAATTTTCCTCGTTTTCTTTTCTTTCTTCCACTGCCTGTGTAAGTAATGCATCCTCCCCTGTCCCACAGTAGCTGAGAAGGAATATTGTATTCATTGTACAAATTTATAGAATCATAGAATCTCCAAGGTTGTAAAAGACCCACAGGATCACCCACTCCAACCATCCACCAGTCACCAACAGTTCTCACTAAACCATGTCCCTCAACACAAAATCCAAATGTTCCTTGAACACCTCCAGGGTTGGTGACTCCACCACCTCCCTGGCAGCCCATTCCAGTGCCTGACCAGTCTTTAACAGAAGTGCTATTTCCTAACGTCCAGCCTGAATCTCCCCTGGCACAGCTTGAAGCCATTCCCTCTAGTCCTATCACCAGTTACATGAGAGAAAATTCCAACCCCCAGCTCACTACAACCTCCCTTCAGGTGGTTGTAGAGAGCAGTGAGGTCTCCCAAGCCTCCTCTTCTGCAGACTGAACAATCCCAGCTCCCTCAGCGGCTCCTCATAAGACTTGAGCTCCAGACCCCGCACCAGCTGTGTTGCCCTTCTTTGAACCCATTCCAGGGTCTCAATGTCTTTCTTGCAGTGAGGGACCCAAACCTGGACTCAGTACTTGAGGTGCAGCCTGGCCAGAGCTGAGTACAGGGGCACAATCACTTCCCTGTTCCTGCTGGCAACACTGTTTCTGATACAAGCCAGGATGCCATTGGCCTTGTTGGCCACCCGGGCGCACTGCTGGCTCATGTTCAGCTGAGCATCAATCAATACCCCCAGGTCCATTTCCTCTACGCAGTCCTCCAGCCACTCTGCCCCAAGCCTGTAGCATTGCCTGGGGTTGTTGTGGCCAAAGTGCAGGACCTGGCATTTGGCCTTGTTGAAACTCATCCCATTGGCTTCAGCCCAGCTCTCCAGCCTGTTCAGATCCCTCTGTAGGGCCTCGCTACCCCCAGGCAGATCCACACTTCCAGCCAACTTGGTGTCATCCTCAAACTTACAGAGAGTGCACTCAATGCCCTCATCCAGGTCATCAATAAAGATACTGAAGAGGACAGGCCATAGCACTGACCCCTGGGGAATACCACTCGTGACAAGTTGTCAGCTGGATTTAACTCCATTCATTACCACTCTCTGGGACTGGCCCTCCAGCCAGTTCCTTACCCAGCTAAGAGTGTATTTGTCCAAGCCACGGGCTGCCAGCTTCCACAGGAGAATATTTTGGGAGACAGTGTCAAAGGCCTAGGTAGATTCACTTTCTAAATGACTTATTTGATGTGTACACTTTAAATGATTGTTTCAGAAAAAAAACTATGTGAAAACAATTTTTGTACTTTATACATTATTATAGTTATATTAAAATACATCTAAACTAGAACAGCATCTCCATGGATTTGTATCAACTGAATAAAAGTAGCTGGAGAAGGACCAATGAGCTGACCTTAGACTGAGCTGCCAGAGCTTTGGACTGCCTGGGGTCCTCAGTGTCATCCTCTGCGTTATGTCTCTGAAAGTTCAGAGCCAGAGACTGTTTGCATGCCCAGCCTTAGAAATATAAATGTAGCAGGTTCATTCTGTTGTTTTCAAGTAATAATTGGTGTGGTACTGGAAGAGAGTTAAGTTGTGATGTGAGCTGTTTGCTCATGCCAGCCAAAACTGGGACTGTTCATAAATGGACTTTTATTTATTTAAAATGGAACAACTCAACTTTCACGCAGGTCTGCTTCATCTGCACGAGTATTATTTCTTCATTCCTGTCAGTTTCCCCAGACAACTACTGCAAAACCATTGTTACTGTATACGTAAGTACAGAAATTTGGTAATTCCATCTTTATTGTTGGCTTAACCCCTGAGAGCAGTCAGCAGTTTTAATAGAGGTATTGTCCTAACACTGTTTTTATGCATTTAGTCAGATAATGTTTTTTGTGTGTAGTCATAAAAATGTAGGGAAGCTGTGCTGCTCCAGCTGTGCTCCTTGCTTCCCTCTTTCTTCAAAGAGAAAGACTTCTGAATCAGTATATTTGTAACTTGATGATTAATGTTACTCTGGAGGCTGACAATTACTTCTTCATCTTCTTGTGAACGAGAAGAGTCAGTGACTTCTTCAAAGAAGTATTGTGGATGTTTTCTTAAGCATGCTTATCAGAGATATGTTTGTGTTCTTTCCAGACCTTCAGGTGCCCCAAAGAGTGGAGGTAATCAGAACAGATCATGCTAACTGCCTCTTAGACAGGAGAGCCACCATTTTCTCTCCTCCAAGCCTTTCCTAAAAGAACCAGTCATTCTGTCAAGGAGATAAAATTCTGAGAAATTGTCTAATCTACTTTTAGGTCCAGGGCATTTTGAATCTGGAGGCTAATAGCTTCTTTTTTATTGTGTTCTGACAATATAGGAGAGTATAAATAGCTAGTGAAGGATGATTACTTAAGCTAGCATTACAAGTGAAAAAAATATTGAATAAATTACTCTGCAAGAAGTCAAGTGGGCTCTTCACTCAAGTAGATTCTTTGGATCATGTATTGCCTTTCCTAGGGCTGACCATTGGAAGTCCAGTGGTAGCAATTAAGGTTGAGAGACATTGACTACTGTGATGTAAAACAGATTCAAATTAGCATTGAAATTGATGCAGTTCTGAACAAAACAACAACAAAAAAAAAAAAGAGGAAATTTGTTTGTCAGGATATTCTTTGAGAAAAAAAGACACACGGGCCTGATATTAAAAGAAGGAAATAAAAATGAATTTGTTTAATAATTGTTATTGTGGTTTAACCCTGGCTGGCAGCTCAGCACTGCACAGCTGCCTCTGACCCAGGGTGGGGGAAGGGGTTGGGAAGGCAGAAGTGAAAAAAATGTGGGTTGAGATGAAGGCTGTTCATTAGGTAAAGCGAAAGCTGCGCATGCAGGCAAAGCAGAACAAGGAATTCATTTGCTCCTTCCGTTTGGCAGGCAGGTGTTCTCTGCTTCTGAGGAGGCAAGGCTCAGTGTGTGTGATGGTTTCTTGGGAAGACTAATGCCCAGCCTCCTTGGCAGGGCAGCATGAGAAGCTGAAAAGTCCTTGGCTGTGTGCAAGCGCTGCTCCGCAACAAACCACGGGTGTGTTATCACCACAGTTTTCATTAAAATCCCAAAATGCAACATCATACAAGCTTCCCCATGGAGTAATTCAAGTGAAAAAGAAAACTGATGTATGCTCATAGAAGAGTATATTATATTTAGAATACATGCTTTCTAAAAATTAATAATCAGTTTTGCATGGGTAACTCAATGTTGTGTTTGCAAACCACCGAATGCTGTTTCCTGGGAGGCAGCGCAGCACCACACAGCCACTGGCTTCTTCTACCTCTCAGTGGGACATGGGGGGAGTTGAAGAGGTGGAAGTGGTGAGCTGGTGGGCTGAGATAAAGACAATTTAATAGATAAAGCAAAAGCTGCACACCAAGCAAAGCAAAATAAAGAATTCATTCACCACTTCCTATCTGGAGGCAGATACTCAGCTATTTCCGGGAAAGCAGGGCTGGTCATGCATCATAGTTACATGGGTGGGGAGGGGTGGGGAATGAGGGGGAGGAAAAAGAAGCAAAACAAAAAAGCGCCTCGTGGGTTTGAGACAGGAGCATTTTAATGGGAAAAGAAAGCAAAGGTTGCACGCAAGCAAAAGGAAGAAAGTTATCCTGTACTTCCAGTCAGCAAAGTTTCGTCACTTTTTGTGAAGCAGGGCCTCAGGATGTGCGCTGATTTCTTAAGAAGACGAATGTTTTCGTAACCAGAGTCCTTCATTCTCCTTTCCCACCTCCTTCCAGCTGTTATTAGTGAGCATGACATCATAGCGTACAGAAAATCCCTTTGGTGGATTTGGGTAAGCTCTGGTGGCTGTGTTTCCTCCTTTCTTCCACCTACAGCCTATGGCTTTGTGTTGGAGCCAGCCCTGATGCGGTGCCAGCATGCTGAGTGATAGCCAAAACATCTCTATGGTGTCACGGCTGCTCTGGTGACACATGCAGAGCGTAGAACTACATGAGCTCCTTGAGTAACACCAGCTCCTCACTGGCAGGCAGCACAAGAAGCTGAAAATAGTTTCATCCTGTGCAAGTGCTGCCCAACAACAAACCATGGGTATGTTATCACCACTATTTCACGGAAAATCCAAAATGCAGTACCATACAAGGCTCTCTGAAGACAATTAACTCCACCCTAGCTGATACCCTGGGCACTTTGCTTTCTTAAATCTAATCTAAAGATGAAGAGAAACAAAGCTTTAGCAGTTGGAGGGATTCTAACAAATCCATCTGAAGTAAATCTTGATTTTATCACCAGGGGTTTCAGTTTAAAACAGTGTGTAAACATGTATTTGTCCAGTAATACAGTTTTTTGAAACCAGAGGAACACACATTAAAGTATTCAGTTCTGTAATTCCTGTGGTTTGTTCTTCAGTGCCAGATTTCTGTAATTTCTTTTGGAGGAACCGAATTTACTTCTGTGTAGCAGTTAAGTATAACGAAGGGTTAAATTTAAAAGCTTGCACAACAGGAAGGTAGTATATTGATCATTAAAAAAGTCAAAGTAGAAGCAAATTATATGTGAATGAGGTGAGTAAACACTAGTTTTTAAGGTAGATCTCCCTTTCTCAACATATATGTAGTATGTATATTTATATTACGTTCAGATCATACAAAGCCACATAGCAATGATTTCTGTTCAGCAAACACTGCTGACTAGATCAGTGGATCTTCAAGAGCCTGATATATAATTGAGATCTTCCAGTTTTACACTGAACGTAGTACAGAATTTTTTGAAGGAAGGCGCTGGGCAGAAACTGTCATAGACATACTGACATGTTTATGGAGTTCATGAAGCTGTATGAACAAAGTGATTCCACACAAGGCATTTTAACTTTTCTTCTTTACTGATTACTTTCCCCCCCCCCCCCCCCTTTGGGAAATTGCTCTCATTATACAGATAAAGAATTCTTTATTCCAGTATTTCTAATCTCCTCTGTACTTTCCATAGCAGACTAAGTAGGTGTTATTGCCATGGCTCCTATTGTTTTTTCTTCCCTTAGTCATCTGTGCTCCTGCGAGTGTTTTGGAAGGCGCAAAATGAATTCCTTCAGGATCTGTGGCTGTAGGATAGCACTTTCTGCACAGATATTCACAGAGTTCTTCACTGTAGGTGTTTGATGTATCTGTTTCTCCAGAGGGGAAAAAAATCCTCATGATCTGTAGTAATTTCTTGTTTTCTTTTTGCATTGTTTTTCTGCACTGTTTATCATAGTGATACAGATTTACTCATTGTGGTCAGTTGAAATAGAAGACCTTTTTTTCTGGATATTTTGATTAGGAGGAAGTAAGAAGTTTTTGGCATCTCTTGCTTTTGAATTTGTGAGTTTTCCTGAGAAAATAGAGTACTATCCAAGAGAATGCTTTCGTAAGCAAAACATTTTCTGCTCAGACTATTAAAGACTACATGAAGTTCTAGAAGTATATCCAACCTTCTTTCTCCTTTTGCTCTTAGCATTTCTTTTGATTGCAAATTGTCCTGTGTTTCTGCAACTTGCAGTTGTCATACATTTAAAGGAGCATTTTGATTGTTTTCCTACTAAAATGAAAATACACTAAAGAAATTGTGCAGCCTGAGCTGTTAGCTGAACAAGTCAGACCTTTGTTTCCTGTTGGTGTTGGCTTTTGAAGGTCCCTTTGAAGCCTACATTGCTTGAACAATGAGTGTGCTTAGTTCTTGTTTTGGTGTTTTAGTTCGTTATTAACAGTTTGGAAAATCAGGTGCCTGCAAACTTTGCTGAAGACATTTTCTATTTATGGTGAAATGTACAAAGGATCACATTGAAGATATTGCAAGCTGTATCAGTTGAAAACTGTGTACTAGTGATGCTTACTGACCTGAATTATGATGTCAGACTTTGATATCTCAATCCTTACAGTCCTTTCAGGGATGCTGACTGTATGGAAGTGTTCTTAGTTCATTAGGTCCCTGGCAGCAAATGCTTGGTGGCTCAAAGAAGTGTGAGCATGGGAGGCAGAAGTGCTGTTTTTTTCCATGTCACTTTTAATTCTGAAATTTTCAAGGTTTATAGGAATTGTGTTTTGGAAGTAGAAACAATTTCAGTTGAAGAAGTAGTATATGCAGACTTTAGATTCATTCACAAATAATAATTTTAATGATCTGGCTTAAATAAGTGACAGCTTCTTTTAAAGCTGTCCTGCTCACATTGCCTATTCTGAACCGTGGGTTTGGCAATACCTGAACTGGTGACACAATATCTTCTCCTCGTTGAAGTGTAAATGCACTGCTTAGAAAACCTGTATTTAGCAACATATTTGTATGCATTTCAATGATGTGCAGTGGCATGAAAATAATGTGATTTAGATCTGAATGAAAGTAATAAATAGTGACCTTTAGAGAGGCTCAGTAATTATTAAAAATAGTAAGTTGTAAGTGATGTGAAGTGGTTGTTTAATCTGTCTCTTGCTCCAGGATAAGTTCAAAGAACTGGTAAGACTTGTGGCTTCCTAACTTGTTCCTAAATATACTCAGTAGCAGAGATTTCATATCATGTCTGGATACTTTTAACCAAGAAAAATGTTAAAGCAGTTGAATAAAGTTCAACTTATACACTTGAAGGGCACAGAATTCAGTTTACAGCCAATCCTGTTTCTCCTTGTTCTGCCTACATGGGGATCAGCATCAATATATAGCAGTGCTTTCTTCATAGGCATATTCCAGACTTCTCATTATTTCTGCCTAAACCTTTATTGCTTTATTGCTTGAATTGAGTGTTGAGTATTAAGAAGGCAAGGTGACTAGATTGAGAAGTTTCCAAAGTGCAATTTTCATTTATTTATTCCTTTTTTCCTCACAAAGGCACAAGATTTTTGACTTGCATTTAAGTCATGGCTTGTTGTGATACCTAGAACCATTTCAATGTTGCTGCTGTGTACTTACCTTTTCTTTATTCATTTTCTTTTGTTCTTAAGTAATACCAAGCCTAAACTAGCTGCCTAAGTTTTATAGCTATTTCTTGTTCAATGATTATTCTGTTTTCAGACCATTTTTTGGGGCTGGTCAGAATATTTAATATTTATTTGTTTATTTATTTGAATTTAGAATGATGAAATATTAGTAACTATTCTGACGATGGTTTTGTGTTCAGTCCTTCATCTTTAGAGCTATTGGTAATAATGAGTCTCTTCATCTGTGAAGATGAAGGAGGAGACTAGCTGAAGCATGGCTGTGATATTAGCCTTGTAACAAAGAAATTTTTCTTCCAACTTTTTCCCTATGTATTTTGTGGGCACTTAGAATTTTCCTGCTTCTGTTTAATGTTTCCTATTTCCTGTTTGTCTGTTAGTTTTTTTTTACCTTACTCATCCACACCAGTTTCTTTAGATATTTCGTAATGGCTCTGAGATGTCATAACCATTCTTTTAAATAAATAAAGCATACAATTTTTTTTTAGTTCAGCTAGCATGTTAATCTGTGGTAGAAGTTTTTGATCTACAGTTATTTTTGTTTCTCATGTATCTTATATATGTTAATATGCTTGTTATGTATTGCTTTTTACTTCAAGACACCAGAGTATGTAAGCTAAGATTTGGTCAAATCCAAAATACATAAGAAAAAGAAGGGTGAGAAGACTCAATTGGTAGTACTGACTGACTTTAAGTAAAAGGTAGAAAACTAAGCAGCTTCTCGATCAATATCATTAAAAATATCTTCATTGCTATCTGATTTTTTTAATAAGATTACTTTTTTCTCTCCTTTTTTAACAGAAATCTTTTGGACAGAGATACATTTTCTAAATCTGATCCAAGTAAGTATGTAACGTTTTACTGGTTTTTCCTCATCATATATTTCAAATGTGTAAACAGTGGATTAAAAATGAGATTGGTGGATTACTTTGATGTCTGCTGGGTTTACATTGTCTTTGTGACAGTTATTTCATGCAGTGCTGGCTGGGCTTGTAGCTCCTGTTACAGGAACTGCAATTTTAAAGACTATAATCACTACTGCATTCCTGAACTGTGCTTTCCCTTAGTCAAGCAGTCAAGCTACATTTTCTTAAAATCAGTGAATGCAGAAAAGTCATTTTTTTTTCTTTTATGTATCTGTTCTAGATTGCTTTCAAATCTAGTCAGCATACTTCTAGATAAACTGGAAGTGCTTGTTGTTAGTGCATAGTGTCTGCTAATCTGAGAATCAAAATCTGGAAAAATAAAATTGCATTAATTTGTCTCAGGGAACTGATCTTTACTGATTAAAAACAATCCATTCTTTAATGAATTCATGTTACCAGATATGTGAGGTAGTCACACTACCTCTTCAGTTTTGTTAATGCATGACTGTATCCCAACAACCTCATTCCCATGAATTCAGCTGTGGTGGGGCTTCTGATTTAAAAACGATGCCTTCCCATACTGAAGATTTTTTAATAGCTTATCAAGGACCTGAGACCACAGAATATTTTTGTGTTTCTTTCTTTTTCTTTTTTTTCCCTGATAGTGATGAATCAAAGTACTCCTGTATTGTTTATTGACTAATGCTTAGATTATATTGTCTTCAGTCAATTTGGACCCCTCTATAACCCTCTGTAACTTTTTATTTGTAGATTCATTTTCTTTCAGGTAAGCCTAAGCTTTTTTTTTTTTTTTTTTTTTTTTTTTTTTTTTTTTTTTTTTCCTTAGAATACCATATACTGTACTCATTGACACTGGAAATAGGCCCTGAGACAGACAGACATGCTTCCATCATGTGTTTGGGCATGTGACCAAGTCCTGGTGGGATACTGCAGGGAAACTGTATTAGGTATAAACTTCAGGATTTGAGTAGCAGTGCAACTTGTGTGGAAGGAGGCCGTGATCCACTCTGTGACTATCACAGCTTCTTCCAGGCAACTCTGAAAGCTACGTGAATAACCAGTGCTAGCTAGAGCTTCTGTCAGCCAGAGGAGCACACAAAGCCCTGCCAAGCACATTTCAAAAGGAAAGTGGCAGCAGCTAGTGGCTAGAAACACAGCTGCTGAGAGTACTCCCAGAACCACGCTTCTGAAGATAAGCTTCCGGAATGCGACCTGGAAAGGCAACACTCCATGCAAAAGACTTCCAAAGAAGCTGTGGTCTGTGGGCAAGCCATACTGGGGCAGGGATACCCCTAAGGGACTGTGGCTGTTGGTTGGCCCACAGCAGGGAAGGGACAGGAAAACCTGGAGAAATCTTACTTTCTAACTTTATAATATTTTTGAGATGTAAGGCAGTGATATTTTTATAGAATTAAGTTACTTGCATGTATTTTTTGATGCGTAGTAACCTTGCCTATCACTTCAAAACACAGTTTCTTGTAAACTGCTTATTTAAAGAATTCAAACTGATGGCGTACTTTAGAAGTTTGGGCTCATATTATGAATGCCCAGTTATTGTGTCAGTTAGGCCTGTCTGTCTCAGGCTAGCTATATACAAACATGGAATACAGTATTGCAGTCCTTGGTAAAGAGAGAAGGGGAAAACTTACCTCTAGAAATGCTTATACTGTATTTGCACTCAGGAAATGAGTTGGCAAAGTGGCTTTGATGGTGGATACTCTGCAGGCAGTGTAGAATTTGTAGTCTGAAGGCTGTTTATTAGGTAATTAGATTGCTGCCAGTGCCCTTCGTTTGAATGCAGACACATGGCTGTAATATAACTGTGGAAGTTAGAAGGGTGTAATGTAAAAAATGCTGTTCTTTTCTGTACTTGGAAGTGTAGCAGCATATCTTTCCTCATTGTCTGTTTGGACAAAGGCCATTCTTGCACTGGTCTTGAATACAGTAACTTTATCCTGTTAGCTAAAAAAGGTTTCAAATCCAACACTTTACTGCTTTCACAAGATCTACTTTTAGGCCAACTGGATTTACAGCCACCAGATCTCATAAAAAGTAGAACTACACAAAGTTGCTCTGTATGTTAAGGTCTCACTGGCTTTGAGGCCAATTCTAATATGCGTTTCAAACCCTAGCAATATTTTTGAGAATATCCACTTTTTTTTTCTTCTTTTTTTAATACTTCCCATAGAGTCTGAGCTAAAGCAGTGATTCCACGATGAGACAGGGAGAAAACGTTCTGCCAAGGAGCTACAGATTTGTTAATGAGATTTTCTTTTAGGCATTTGTGCAAAATTATTTTCCCATGCACTTCCTGACCAATCTGAGCCACCCCAGACTACTGTGCAGCTGTGGCAGCAGCACCGGTTAGGGTGGAACGTCCTCTTGTGTAACCCTGTAACTGCTGAGTATTGTAATAGAAATTAGAGTGTCTTAGGAAAGATTGGAAAGGTAGAATCCAGGTCCTCCTGGGGAGGATGTATCCATAAAAGAAAGTAACAATGAGAAGAATCTCATGACACTTGGAGTAAAAGGACCTTCAGGAAGCTCTGACTAAAAGGTGTAGAAGGTGGTCAGCAAAGAGCCTGCTTGAACTGGGTACAAATTCATGGGAAGATTACCGTGGAGAAAGGGCCTACTGTACTGTGGCTGACACTTTCTTGTGAGAGAATGGAAGCTTTTATGCTTGGAAAAAACTGAGGCGAACACTTAGAGTAGTTTCCAGGTTAAAGGCATAAGCATTTAGTGGGAGAGGATCAGTGTAGGGTAAGGGATGCTCAAACTACATGGGAAAATAAGAGGTGGAGACTGCTCTGTTTTGAGAATTGAATCTGTAACCATTGAAACATCTGCTGTCTTCTTCATTGAAAGATTTAATTAATCCGTAGTTTGACACTGTCTTAAATGCCCCAGAGTTTAAGATTACTAAATGTTAACATTTCTGACTATTGGTATCTTCCCTCGGAAGCTCTCATATGGGAAAGCTCATTTCTCCAGTTGGAAATGACTTTGAAAAGGTTGTTTAGAAGGATTACTGTAATTAGTATAATACCGGGATCTTTATGAAACCTCTCCTAAAGCCATTAGGGTAATAAATCATACCACCAGTAATTTAGACAATTATGCGACAGTCTGGGGGTCAATCAGTTTTAGAGGAAAGGAAGAAGAAAGTTTTAAATTATTCTAAATTTGCAAAGTATTTGTGAGAAAGTCTGTGACTTTCGTGATCCTTTTCTTTACAGCCAAGACTGACCTTTTTTTTAAAATGTCATTTATGTAATGCATGTTTCTGTATCACTGTTAAACTTTTTGTCCATGGGGAATTCACATACTGCCACTCCATAGGCTGCCACAGTGGCCCATAGTAGAGTTGCTACATCTTGACACTGGTAATGATGTGATCCATGAAACTGTCACCTTCAGCCTTGTGCTGGTTCAATAGGTTCTGACAAATTTGCATGTGGTGTTCCTGCATGAACATTTGTGGGACCCACCTGGCACAAACTTTGCAGTATTCCAACGTTACCACTGTTGTTTCCAATTCACTGAAGCTGATATTCAACTCTGGACAGAGCGCCCTGGTTGTAATCTGACAAATTCTGTAATTTCTCTCAATGAGCTGATCAAGGCACTCTTCATTTTATGCTGTGCATGACTATCTGGAACACAGCTTGCCTTTCTGGTCACTGTTGTCACTGCTGAAACACACCACCCACTGCTTCACTGTGCTGACATCCATTGTTTGGTCTTCATGAACGTTCAGCAAATGCCATTGAATGTCAGTGGGTGCCATTTTTTCCACATGGAGGAATTCAGTGACACACCTTTGCTTCATATGCACTTCCATGTCCGACACCATTTTGTCAGACTGCCCCTTTGTTGAGAGCAACAGAATGTAATGGAATATTGGGCGGAAGGCTCAGCCTCCACTGCCATACCACCAACATCCACCTCTGATGTCGTAGGCCAGTGTAATAAAATAGGAGACATTACTTTCGGAGCAGCCCTCATATATGCCATAGCTGCAACCAGCTAAATAGCAGAAAATTGCAAGTCATACTATTGATTCTTAGCTTTTTTTCTCCTCATTAAGTTTATTTAAATATATAAGCGGTTCTTAGGCTGGAGATGTGGTTCCAGTCCTGGAATGTACTTTTGGAAGCACGGGGAAGCTACTGGGAATGGAGGGGAACAGAAACCCACTAATGACTGGCAGTAAAAAGGTGAGAAGGATAGCACTGCTTACTCCAAATTATAGTGAACTGACCACAAAAAAACTCATACTAGCAGAGGTATGAGCAGCCTTCCAGAAGATGGAAAATGAATCAGAGACTGAATTAGGCTTAAGGTGGAGCTTTGCTGTTTTTTTTTTTTATATTGCACAACTTCCATCTCATCAGCCACAGCAGAAGACTAAAATTATTCAGCTCTAATCTTTTTTTAGATTTTTTGTTCATAACTCTTTCATTTGGCTTCATAAACTGAAGAGATAAGGTAGTGCCAGAATGCCTCTTTTCTGAAACTTTGATAGTAACGGATATTTTACAGTTGTTTTGTTGCTTTCTTCTCCTTAATATTAAATTTCTCCTCTTTTATATTCTTTTTCGGACAGCTATGGTGCACAATTGTTACGTGATGTAGTGTATTAATGCTAATACACAGGGCAGCATGTAGTACAAAAAATAGAGCAGGAAATCAATGGTGAAAAATTATTATGTTTAGGAAAAATCTAGACAATAAAAATATTTGAATAGCAGAAGTGTATGTTATCTATAGACTGGCGTTTTCTGCAAATGAGTTTCAGTTGTATTCTCAAGTGAGGTTATAGGTATGAGAAGTATTTAGTGGAAAATTTAGATTTAAGATCTCTGTAAAATGGATGAAATCTGTTATTATATCTGCTTTTGAAATTAGTAACATATTTGCTTTCTTGGAAACCACTGCTGAAGATAGAAAATATTCATCATTGCTGAATTTGTGGTGTTCGTTTAAAAAAGAATTGCCAGTGGGGAAAGTGGAAGGGAAATTTGAGAGAGTGTATGATTTCATGTTAGCACTAGGAGTATTTCCAGAGAATATTTCTTAGTTTGTTTTTATATGTTGAAATTTCCTTTGACAACATTTCCCACATCTGCCAGGATTATCTTGGCACAGATCTTAATAGATACAAAGGTTGGTGAGAAATTTAGTAACTTTCAGACATCTCCGTAGCTGATTTTGTAGCTTCCATTTCACTCTGTTTTCCTGTTTAAACTTCATTCTTTATATAATATAGTTCAGCAATTTTCTCCAAAGAGAGCTGTAAAAATAGACTCACTGCTTTGGATTCATCCTACTATTATCAGGAACCAAAGCCAGTAGTGTGATTGTCCGAGGTTTCATTTAGAGTGAATGGAGAAAAACAGAAATTGATTTTGATTTTTATTTATAAAAGCTTTTTCTTCTACAAGATATCTTATTGGGAAAAAATGAAGTTGAATTGTGTTAACTTTTAAGTTCTGTGTCAAGCTGAAATGTTGATCTTACTTTTTTTCCACTCTTCCTAGTGTGTTTTTTGTGTTTTACCTTCCAAGTAAGAAGAAAACATAGTTTGAAGCTTGACTTCATTTCTGCTTAGATCAGTTGATGATTCTGACTTTGTTGAGAAGAAAACCAGCCTTCTACTTTTATTGTTCAAGACAGAAACTCAAAATAGTATTATTTCTGTCTTCTGTTGAAAAGTAATGATTGGCACAGCAGAATTTGACAGAGAGAAATGTTTGTGTATCTGTATTTTCCTTATTTAGGAAACGGTGAGAGTTTCAGGATATCACTGCTTTACACTTGTTAGATACAACACATTCAAAACTGTTGAAAATGAAGTTTGCGGTATTCATTCGGTGCAAATGATTTGTGCTTATACTTGTACTTAGTGTGTGGAAGACCTGATTAACTGTACCTCTGTGATGAAAGCTACAGATTAATGTGAAGTGGGTTCTGTATTAGAAGAACAAATCTGTAAGCAGAGTGAAACTGGTGAGATGATGCTTCTTGATGTTTCAAACATAGCTTACATAGGTAGATGTAATTGATTCGGTTTTTATTATGTTTTAATATAAATAGATATGTATGCAATATCCTTAAATATGTGAGAAGAGCTTACAGCAGAATTAAAGAATACTTCACAAACTATTTATTTATTTATTTATTTATTTATTTATTTATTTTTTATTTCCACTTTTATTTCCTGTCTCATTGCAGTAGGGACCTCATTTGTTTTTATTTTAATTCTCTCATTTCCTGAAAGAAGAAATAAATTAGCATAATTATGCACTGGATTAGCTAGGATAGACAGACCATGCACATTTAATGAAAACCTGCTTCTACCTAATTTTATTCCTAAGGATTTTAGGTGATTTGCTGGAGGCCAGTCTTAAGTGTCACCTCCCATTTTAGAACCACTCTGTTTCACAATTAATTGTGGCAACAACCAGTATTGTCACTAATCTAGGGAGACATACTCAAAACTGAGGGGAAACACTAATATTTGATTTTCCAAGATAGTGGTTTTGACAGCAAAACAGATTACAAAATCAGCTTATTTAATTAAAAAAAAAAAAACAAACAACATTCAGTTCTCAAAGTGATCTTTTCTTTTTTCCTTTCACAGTCTGTGTTTTGTACACACAAGCCATTGGAAACAAAGAATGGAGAGAGGTAAGATATATATATACACACACATGTGTGTATAAACTTTTTTAGTACATTAAATACTTGCCATTTGTGCTGAAGAAGGAATGTCATAGCCTCTTGATTGCCATGCTAAACGGTAGGAGCCCTACATCCCAGTGATGAGTACCTAGTCACATTATTCTCAGTTTCCGTATCTGTATCCCATTTTTTTTCATCAAAAGGGGAAGTAAAATAAAATACGTAATTCTCCTGTTTTATACTTCTTGTGAGATATGTGAAGTCAAACTATCAATTGAAACAAGGTTTGTGAATACGAGAGAGGAGGAAACTCAAGCAGTACAAGATCTATGGAATGATATAGCCGTCATGATGCCTCGGATCAGCAAAAGTAACCTACAGGTGTGGTAGCATAGCGTTGGTACAGTGTTTGAGAGAAGAAGGTCCTGCTGAAAACGTGTTCATCAGGCAAAAAGGGAGAAAGAGTGACATATACATCCTATAACTGTCTCCTTGTACGTAGTTATCAAATTCTTTTTCCTTTAATGTTATTCTTTGAAAGAAGTGAAAGTGTTGGAAGAAGGGTGGTCATCTTTCCCTTCTCCTCATGGAATGTGCTTTTTAGCTGCCTTATTGGGAGGATTGATGGTTACTTAAAGAGCCATGAGAGGAATGAACTGTCTTGCTATTGCTCACTGTAAAAAGGAGCAGCTGTGATATTCTTGTTTTCAGAACTGATATTTTTTATGTTTTCTACTGTCTGAAGTGGCCAGGGTAACGGAAATCAAACCTCTTCCCTTATTTTTGGCATTCGTGGTAGTTGTTTGGAGAAAGATAATTTTTGATGAAACTGGGTGGATGTGGATTTCTATTCTGTCAGCCTTACAGAACTGGATTTTTCTCTTGCCTTAGACAAAAGCTCATCGTTTGTAGTTAACTTACTGCTCTCTCTAGTCCTGTACTGTGTACCCGACATACTTTCAGTATGCCTACAGGATCACATTCCTCTCATGATTTCTGTAAAGAAATGTCAGACTGAGGGCCTAAGTGGGAACTCTCTAATCTTAACTAAATTGTCAGAAGTAATGGATGTGCAGAGTTCTGTATGTCTGGATAGCTAACTCTGGAAACGGAGGAGCCTTTAGGCATTCGAGTGCCGATAAGCAGCTCAGTGCAGTGAAGTAGTGAAGCCATTAAGTTATCCAGGTAGTTCCTTGGTCTAGGATTTAGCTGTGAGAAATTCTTTTGTTGTTGTCTAAGGTTGATATATGATTCTGTGGAATTTTCATTCTTTTCTGTTGTTAACTTTAATTTTTTTAATGTTTAATAGGTATTAATCATTTTACTTACTGTAATTGTCCTGACAGTCAAATTATGGCATTATCACCTTACTTCAAAAAAATTCCATCTGCTTTCCTTTTTGATAGATCCAAGTTTGTAATGCTTGAAGTATGCTACCACCTCACAGCTCTGTACTGTTTTATGCAATTTTATTTTCCTAATCAAAGCAAAATAGGATAGCGTGCTTGTATTGCATCTTCTCAGTGACGAGAGAGTGCATGTGGTTATGGTATCATGTGCCCGTTTAGGAATTACACCGTTTAAAACAGACTTTCAACAAGACAGTTGATAGAAAATCTTACCTTTTTTTTCCACTCTTAAAACATAATTATCTTGTCTATCATCTAGGTATAGATATTTACAAGTCCTTTGACTGTTTAAACTATTTATAGTTAGTGAAAGAAGATAACTTCCTTAGGGCAGTTAATCATGTCTAATTTAGATGTCCACAGTAGATTAGATGAATCATTCTTTCAAAATGCCTCCAAGTGATAATCAAAAGCCAACACTTCTACTACTTTGGATGCAAAGTTCAGTGAATAGAATCCTGTTCCTAGTAGCTGTTATGACAGTCAAAATTCAGAGGTTGTCACAATAGAAGGACTGAGTCAGGATTGCATTTTGATATGCATTTGTTATGATGTATGATATTTATACCAGTGGTAAAATATATATATAGCAGTAGGTAGAAAGTTAGTTGATAATGTACATTGGATGGATTATCGCATATCTTTATTTCTGTGCTTTTTCTGTCTGCTATGGTGGATGCAGTAATGCTGTGATTTCAGTGTCTGTTAATGTGTCATATTGTTGCATTAAAACACTTGTTTAGAGTTTCATTGGCTCATGGAGGTGGAAACCACCTGGAAATGTATGGAGAAAACTACAAAACAAATAATAACACCCTGATGATATTTGTGGACATTAAAGAATGGTGTTCAGTCGTGTCAGCATTCTTTACTTTTTCTCTATTCTTTATTCCTTTATTGAAGTTATCTTGCTTCTTTTGCCTAATGATTTTCTTTCAAAGACTGCAGAAGATGCCTGGGGATCATAAACTTGCTAAATCATTTCATAATCTCCATAATTTCCCTAGTGCTCTATTCTACCAATGTGCTTTTTTTCCCCCCCTCAGCTAGGATATCTGAAGTGATTCAGTAGAGTAGTTAAATGAAGTTCTCAATTTAATTTCTGAGTAGATATTTTCTGGGCATTGACTCCTGTTTGCTTACGGTACAGATTCCAGTGTTTTACTTGATGTTACTCTTGTACACCAAATCCTCAGCAAACAATTAAAATGTTTAGTTCTCAACTTAATAGGCTGTTATTTTTCAAAACAGTTTTTCTGTTATTTGCAGTGTGATCATCAGCTATTTCCAGTAATAGAATTAGCAAAAATTGTATCATCAGAATCTAATATTTGGATTTAAAAACACTCACTTTGCCTTACTTTGTGAGGACACATTCAAAATATGACAAAGTATAACTTACTGCTGTCTGTAGAAGGCTTAAATAATATTTAGAAAGAATGTGTATTTCTTCACTTCAAAGAGGATGTTAATTGTGAAAAACAGAGCAGTTTAAAGTTAAATGTTAAGTAATTAATATAAATTGGTGAAATATTTTAGCAGTGAGAATTTTACAGGTAATACCCACTGATGGTAAGGTGCAGTTCTGTAAAAATCTATTTGTTTTGGCCCTTAATTATTTCAGCCCTTGTTCTAGATCATTTCAGCAGGTGCTGTATGCATCAGTCAGTCACAGGAACTTCTTGGGACCTCACAAGAGATTTTCATCCAGAAAATTAGGTTTTCTTTCCTGTATAGTTACAACTCAGTATTTATTGTAATAACATAAACAATTATTCATTAGTAAATGATAATTAAATATTACATTAATAAATTGATCTTTAAGATGCATATATTCCCCCTATGACCGCAAGATTTTATGTGATCATTTTGATTGTGCTCAAAGTGGGCACTTAGTGAAATGTTTAGTAATTATGTATTTCACTGTAGCATCTACAATTTCATTACTGTTTTCACCTCCATAAGATACACTTTCGAGTTTTCCATTAGTAGAGTTTAGAGGCTGTCTTAATGGGAAGAATGGACTAGATGCTTTATAATCAACATTTATTGGGATTATTATTATTACTATTATTATTATTAATAATTTTTTTTAGGTCATTGTAGTTCCTTTATATCTTCTGATTGAGAAATACAAAATAGACAATAGACAAGTATAACTATAAAACTATACAGTTTTAACTAACCCACTAGTGTTCTATAATATTTTGATATCAAAATGAAGCTTATGGTTTTCCATCAACCTCAAAGCCTTTTGGGATGGATCACTAAATTGAGATGGTAAAAAAATTAAGATGATAAAATAAATAAATAAAATTCCTTTCTACCAGGAGAACTTGCACTAGGAGGTAGCAAAGTATCTTCATCTTAGGAAATATGAAAAATGAATGCTTTTTTGGATTTTTTTTCCAATTTTTTTTCCCCCATTTAATTAGTTAAATGGATTTTCTTTCTCTCCTGAATGACATTTCTAAAGGTATTTGCTTGTTGGCCATGTTAAGATTTTAGCTCTGCACAACTGTTAATGGGCAAATTAGGCCATGAAGGGAATTAATTAATTAACTGCTATGCTACTAGTTGTAAGACACTGGATTATAGAAATAACCTATTCTACTTTAAAAAGCCATTGTTAATTTGGAAAAGAGATTTAAAAAGATGATGCTTTCTTTATCTTATTAAAAATATAGCCTGATGGTTTTTAGAGGCCAGTATTTTAATGTCATCTACAAGATAAATTTTAATATTCATCCTACAAGTAATTAATTGTATTAGTTTAATGTAACAGAACTGTTTAAGTAGCCTGTGAAAAACAAGCAAACAGTAGAAAAACTGAAGCCTCATATAAGAAGAGTAATTTAAAGTTAAAGACAAGCTAGCTGTGGTACTGAATTCAGTCTTCTGAGTATTGTAAAGAATTTCACTCTAAAGGTAGCAGCGTAACACACGTTGTCAGGCCTCCTCTCTTCTCAGTGATCTAATCAGCAGCATGCTGCATATTTATCTTCTTTCCTCTTTTCCTGATAGGCTTCTGTCTTGGCTCTCAAATCAAGTCCAAAACATTTCCCAGATGTAACATGGATATTGGTTTAAATGGAATATTGTTTTCTAGAAGGAAAAAAAAAAAATCAAATTTGAAGGGACCGAAACTATGTATATATTTATTATATTCTCTTGTTTTTAAAAATTAACTGACATGACCATTTTATAAGTAACAACTGTTTTTCCTTTTTAAGTAACTTTTCTTTCAGATTCATACATAGAGCTATTTCTAATGGAACTATAAAACTTAACAACCTGATATATGAAATATGACATGGTCATTAAATAATTTAGGTGAAAAGAATCTTTGTGTTATTCAGCCTCCAACTCATCAGCTATGTTCAATTCAGCCTCCTGATTCAAGGAGGAAAGCCATCTTCATGATTATGTCAGGTTGCTCAGGGCCTTTCCCAAATCATGTTTGAAAAACTTAAGTGGCAGAGACTGCACAAGTCTCTGGGTGACCTATTCCAGAGCTTAATCACTCGTTTTGGAGACTTGTTTCACTATGTCCCATCATAATTTTCTTTGGTTTCATTTCTGATAGAAGTGTCCTGTCTTCTTGTTACGTTCTTTGAACTGTCTGGCTTTGTATTCTTTGTATTGCTTAGGTATACTAGAGGATGGCAGTGACAATAGATGTTCTCTAACCCTTCTCCTCTCCAAACTGAACAAACCAAACTCCATCAGCTTTTCCTTATTTGTTGTGTTCTAGCCTGCTGATAAGTTTTCTTAGCATCCAGTGAGTGGGAGACTACCTAGCAGAGCTTTGCATTAAAGCCTGAGGTACAGGGGTTCATCTCTCTTATGTGTTTAACAAGCATTATGGGAACAGTGTATGCAATTTCTTGATGAGTGAAACTCACGTCTTCAAAGTAGCATCTTGAACCTTGGAGCAATGTGGAATATGCTTGAGAATTGAACTCTTCAGTGAAGAACAGCCCTGTGTTTGAGAATTGAATGCTCAGAATGGACAGTCTGTCTACTGATAGTGAAAGTCATGCATTTTAACACATCTTTCTCAATTCTTTTATTCTATGAGTCCATTTACTATCCTTCTAGTGAATGACATATTCTGAAATTCTTGAGAGCAATTTTTTATTGGGCTCATCAAATAAAGAATTGTTTGCTTCCTACTCCAACAAGAACAATTTGCTCAAGAGTGAGCTCTGTCTTGATGTCATTATTTTAGGAAGTCTGGATCAATGTAATGAGAGAGAGGGCTTTTTTGACCTTACTGTGATTGCCAGTTTTGTTTTCAGGACCTTCTCCAGCTATCCATCCTATCTTTGGCACATCTGTTTCTCCTTATAGTACTCTTCTTTCAGAGCCACAGTCACATTCTTCATTTAGGTTAGAATCATTTAGGTTGGAAAAGACCTTCAAGATCATTAAGTTCAACTGTTGACGTAGCCGACTGAGTACTGTCATTTAAGCCATGTCTCTTAGTTCTGCATCCATGTATATCTTAAATGATACCAAGGATGGGGACTTCACTACTTCCAGGGCAGTCTGTTCTGTTGCTTCACTGCCTTCTCCTTCCTAATGTTCGAACTAGACTTCCCCTGGAGCAACTAATGGCTGTATCCTCCTATTATTTGCCACCTAAAAAAAGAGGCTGACATCCTCCCCACTGCAATGGTTGTAGAGACTAAGCAACCCCAGTTCTGTCAATTGCTGCTCATATCTCTTGTTTTCTAGTTGTTCACCAGCTTTGTTGCTCTTCTCTGCACACACTCAAGCAATTCAGTGTCTTTTGGGGTGCATTAAACATAGCGTAGACAGCCAGTCAAAACAGGTGATGCTACCTGATGATACTATATTTAGCCATTGGTGTGCCCTCACCTTTGATATTTTGTACAGTTCTGAGCTCCACACTGAAAAAAAAGGATGTTCCTTTGTTCCTTGAAAGCAACAAAGTTGGTAAAAGGATTGGAAGGTATGTCCTATGAGGAGAGGCTAAGGATGCTTGGATTGTCAAGTCTGGAATAAAAAAGGCTAAGAGGTAACCTTGTTATTTTCTAGAACTTGTGAGGAGGAGAAATTTAGAGAAAATTTTACTGTGGCAAACACTGAAATGGGCTTCCTACAGAAGTGGTTGATGTTCCATGTCTGTCATCAATCAAGAGGCATGATCAGTTTATGAATATACAACCTTTCTTTTCCTGCATGGTGATTAAGGAGTCTTCTAGGAGAATTTACTACTTAAATCCACACATACTGGGAAATATTTTCATTGATGTTTTTGCGTATGTGCATCTGAATCTGTTGGATGTAGTGTGAGAGAGAACCACAGCTAAGTTTTATTAATTTACCTGGTGTGCCTCAGGTAGCTTTGCGAGTTACAACAGTCATCCTAGGACCTGGTACACATTTTCTTGAATGCCCAGAGTCCTTTCTGTCTTGAGTAAACCAGCGTTCATCAGGTTTCATTTTATGTATAAGTTTCTTCTGCGTGCAGCCAATTCCAGTTTGAGAGAGTATTTGGCTAGCTTGCTTGAAAGTGCAAATGCAAGAAGTAGGAAACTTGAGGTGGAAAAAACACTCCTCAGATGAGATATACTCCTGCTCAGAACAGAAAAAATGATGGTCCTCGTGCCCCATTGGTTTCATTTCTCATTCCTGCTTTGAAACTTGTGTCAGACTAGCTTCTCAGTGCATACCTTCAGACAGTGCCAATTGCATAGATATTGCTGCATATTTCATTTAGTCAGCCATTCTAGCTTCTAGTTTTTCCTGACCTCCAGTACTGTTCAGTGCTCTAATATGTGTAGTTGACAGGGGACAATTTTCTGTATAAATATTGAGATTTATTTCACCTCAAAACTGATGAGAAACTTCAGCTCATATGCAAATTTGAAGCAGAGAGGACTTAAGCCCAGACGTGTACCCCACTCATACTTGTTCCCATAGAAGTGCCAGCTTTCTAGTGCTGCTTTCATTTCTCATTGATACTTAGCCGTAACAGTGACCAGTGCTGATTCAAAAGTGTTTTTTACAGCACTCTACCTGTCAACTTTATTCAAATATTTCTAAGAATACCTCCAGTCTTCTCAAGAGACTGACTTTTTTCCTTTGAAGCAAACTGTATGAAAATATTTGTTCTTGTTCTGATCTGCTTCCAGGATCCTGTGCCAATCCTTTCTTAAGAGATTCGGTGTGTTCCAGTTGAATATCCCGTATCTTTAGTGCTCTGGAGATTTCTTTGACAAGCTTCCAAACAGTGCCTTACCCCTTTCATAACAATTGCTTTGGCTTAGGAGAGTTGAAGAAATACAGTGTTTGCTCTTGATCCTGCTTTCTAAACAGTTGGTGTTCAAGGACATGCTTAGAAGCCTTTTTACAGGGGATCTCAAGTTTGCAGTGAGATCAGGAAATCATTTTACCTGTCTTTTAAGAACTGAGGTAAAGGTTTGGCTGAGCAATATGCTAATTGACACTATTGTGTTAAATTTTCTTCATCTTTTAATCTTGAGAGGGTCTTCCTTGTTGTAAAGATAGTCTTGCATCTTTGTCTTTCATGGGAGATGCTGGAATATAAATCTCTCTGAATACCCCTGTCATGATTGAACATCTCACAGGATAACAAAGTGAACTTACCTAATAGAATTTGAACGTGCTATTTAAAGATGCAAATCACCACCGTGCCACTTCTGAGGGTTGTTCCTGTTTTTGAGACTTTATAATATTATGTCTTGAAGATGTGTCAGTTTCTGTTGAATATTTCATTATACCTGAGGTGGGTGATTGCTTTTCACAAAGCACTCATGCTCTTGGATACAGGCTCACTTCTCTAGATGGCCAGTGTGAATGAGTGGTGTTGGAAGATATTCCGGTATTTTAGGAGAAAAAATAGTTGCTGAAAGTAATTGAATTTATTTAAATCACAGAAATAATGTGTCTGGAGTTCTTTACTGTTTTGTTTTAATGAGAATCGAGTAAAGAATGGAAATTCCTGAGTTTTGAGAGGAAGCAACTGCGGAGTATGCTCTTGTCCTTTCATACTGTGTAGATGTTAATTTAAATATTCAGAGCTACAGCAGGAAAATTGGGCTCTGTGTGGTGGCTCATCCACACCTGTGATATGGAAACTTCAAAACAAATTCTCAAAAAACTCAGTTAGAAGAAAACAAATGTCTTTGTTATTTCCTTGTCTGCGTTTTTGGGTTTAATTCAGTCCTGTCAGTTAAGCAATTGGCAGTCTTTGACTCACTGGAAGACTGGAGTCACAGACTGCAGTTTTGAGGAGTTGCTAATGGTGATCTTTCAGGAAAGTGTCAGTGACCTTTTCAGTAGGCTCTATTAGAATGTCTTGATATATTCAATATGGAGGACAAAATGAAATGATCATGTCATTAATTTACTCTTTTTTGCTTTACTATCTGTTTCAAAAATACAGAAATACAAGAACAGTTACAACACAGAGCTGTAGTTTTATAATCAGTTATTTGTATTTGTGATGCTTATGAACTGAAGTAATCAAAAGTTATCTTCTTTATCTAAAATATTTTCAGCTCATCAAGAGCTCGGTGTAAACACCAAGAGGAAAAAAGGCATTTTGGAAAAGGCTCAGAGATTAGATGTAAAAAGAGAGCTGAACAAAGGTGAAATAGGAGTAGGATAGTGCAAAAATGGTATGCTTCTAGCAGAAGAACTATGTTCTCTGATATTTAAATTTACCCGAAATTAGCAGTCTGTGTAAGCTTTTGTTTGCTATTGTCTTTCATGAAGGAAAAGTGGGCTTTTGTGCTATTGAATTTCTTCCTCAAATTTTTGTGGATTCTAATTCACTTTAGGAGCTCATATAGTTTTGTAATAGCATTTATAATTTTTTTACCATATGACACAGGGCATGCACCACCCTTCATGGTGATCTATGAGTTCTTCTGCCAGCCTGTCTTCATCTATGAATAACTGGTCCTTTCACGTGAACAGAATCGTTTTCTTTGTTGACATCTTTTTAAGAAAAAAAATTATATGCTTTTTCATATCATAGTGCAGTTGTGGAAATCTTCTTAATTACAGCATCTTAAATTACTTGCCTTAAACTGATACTTTTCTTTTCCAGTTTGGAAGAACAGAAGTAATTGACAATACTTTAAATCCAGATTTTGTAAGAAAATTTATAATGGACTACTTTTTTGAAGAAAGAGAGAATCTGCGATTTGATTTGTAAGTTAACAGTCTTCAATTCTAATAGTACAATCTCTGTAGACATACTGAGTTTTGTAAAGCACAAAATTAACTTGAAAATAAATAGTGCCTCTTGACATTGAACAAATTAATAAACACGATTTAGCATTTCTTCTTCAGAAATAAATATGTAACAACGACTGAGTTTTCAGAAATTGGTAAGTTCTAACTAATCAAAATGTAGTCATACAGTCATTGCTTTCATAATATTGATTAAGTAGTTTGCATTTAGAACATTTCTGTCTTGTAGACAGCAAAGCAGAGGAATAAGCACTTCTTTATTTTCCTAAAATCTCCCAGGAAGTCTGTTGTAAAGCCATTTTTAAATATTATACTCTTTAGCCTTCATCTGCTGTCTTTGTATCTAAGTAGTTGCTTCAAAGCAAATTTTACAATCTCTTGATTTTTATTTTTTGGAGTTCTGGAATGCAAATCAATCTGTGTATTCATCAGGGCATAAAGTAAATAGAGCATTAGTGTGGATTTTTCCTGTAGTAATGGAAAATATATATGGTGCTAGACGTGTATGCTAGTAGTATTAATAAACTTACATGCGTTTTTTCTTTTGTACTGATTTTATTTTAAGTTGCTAGCAGAGCGTATTGAAATGCTCTCGAATAGCAGTATCTCCTATGTCATAGAAACAAGCAAATAAAATAATCATGTCTAATTGTTTTTAGCTTTCAGTCTTTAGCTTTTTAGTCTTTTTAGACTTGTTTCTACAAGTACTACTGTATCCAATGCACAGGTAGCAGCTAACTGATTCCATCTAGACTTCAACTGTTGAAGGAGTTAAATGAATGCCAAGATAGATTGCAGGATGCTTCTAGGTGGCTAGATGCAGTTGTTTCCATCTTCACTGTAAGAACCTGGTGTTGAGGTTTTTTTCCCTTTTTTTTTTTCTTCTAGAGTTGGGATGCAGTATAATTAAATCTGCTGAGTTAACTGTTTCCTGCTGCTTAAGTTTTCATTTAGTATGTGTTAGTCACTGTGAAATAGAGGTTTCCTTTCCAGGATCAGATGAAGCATTTTGGAAATAAGAGAGAAATAAGTTAGGATGGTATAGGAGTCCTGATTTGGCTATCCGTTGTTCCTTGTAGGCTGCATGTGCGTTACGGGAGGAGAAAGTGCAATAGAAGAGCAAAAGAAATGAACTAAGGATAAGAATGTTTGACTCAATCGAAGCAAAGAAAGAGAAGTCTGTGAAGAACTTCTAGATAGGTGTAGTCTGAGAAGTAGTTGGAGCCTACAGGGCAAAGTTAATCTCCTATTTGATTGTTCGTGTACTCAGAAGTGGACTTCTGATTTTTTATTTACAAAAAGCTGCAAACATCATATTCTGCACTTAAAAGAAAGGCCTGCCTGCTTTCTACTGTTGACAGGCACAAGTCTGATCTCAAAGCCAAGTAATGTTTTTTAATTCTTGCCTTATTGTATAGCCAGCCTGTGATTACACTTCAAAGTCCTATAACTGACTGGAAATGAATTACTGTAGTTAAAAATGTGTCTCATAGCTGTTGATGGATTAGAACTTCAATATAGGTCAAGAAAGAAGCATCTTTAGAAGGCTTATTTTTTAAATTCCTCAGTAAAATTGTGTACTACAGTTGGCCAGAACGTTATTTTTCAAAGAGAGAAAGGCCTGATAGATTTCAGTTTCTGGCAGCAAAAAAAAAAGGGAGGCATATCTCTGATTCCTGTTCTTATGAGGGTACTGATAAATGAGCATGAGCCCCTGTGTACATCATGTAGTACCGATGCCTCAGACTTCTTTGCATTGCTATTTGATGGTTTGTTACTAGTTTTGCCAGTGAAGTATTTTTTTTGGTTCCAGTAGCATAGCTAGCCCTGAGGTCAAGCTATCAGTTGGTTTTGGGTGTGTTTGTTGGTTTTTTTTTTTTGGTTTGGTTTGTTTCTGCTCACTTTCACCAGACAATGTGCAGTTACTATTTTTCAGAAACCAACAGTGATTCCTGTAGTCGTTCTTTCTATTGTTTTTCTTCTTTTTACAAATACGTTTGTAAAAATGGCTGTACTGCACCACATCCAGCTTCCCATCCTCCTAATTTCTGATCTGTTCCACAGTGCATCCCAACAGGCAGTTATGGCAGCCCAAATGGCTGGTGTACCACAGTGTGGGAATCGAAACATGCAGAGAGGACTGAGAGTACTCTTTCAATTCTATTACTGAGTCAAATGGTAAAAATATTACTGGGGATTATCTGACAATGAGGGAAGACTGCTTGTATAAAGATTAGTATTCCCAAAAGCACTTACTGTATTAAATATTTTAAAATTTTTCTTGAATTCACTGTGTAATTTAAAAAAAAAAATCTGACATGATAATGAAAAGAAGACAATGACATTTTCTAGCTGGAGGAAGAAGATTATAATAAAAAGCTGAAAAGAACAAGTCAAACGCTTGCTAAAAGCAATTTGATTTATTGTCAGTTATTTTTATTTAGTTAGGTAGCTTTCCAATTCATTTGACTAAGAAAGTAATTCACAATGTAGTTTGATTTCTGTTAAAAAGATTAACTTTGAAATTTTGTTCTGATTTTTTTTCTAGCTTCCGTTGTTCGAACAGGAGCATTAGAATAATTTCTCTTATTAACCTGTACTCTGAAAACCATTTTATTTTAGATAGCTAGTGAACAGTAGTCTTGTAATCTGTAATGATTTGATTTGCCTTTCTTACTGGTGAGACTTCCATTCATGTATCTTTTTGTGCAAATTTCACACTGAAATAGCTGAAGGAATTGTTTGATTTTCATTTTTTCACATTGTCCTCAGATCTGTCATCTGGCAAGTTGGATATAACTTTCTTTTTTGTTTTTAAAGCTATGATGTTGACTCCAAGAGCCCTAATCTGTCAAAGCATGTAAGTTTTTTTCCTGGTTATTACAATATCTTCTGCTGAAATGCTTTAGTTTTCTTAATTTATTTACTTTTGAATGTAATTAATACCAGATGCTTAGAGAGAATTACAGAGCTTGTGCTGTTGTTAATAACAAGAATAATGCTCATGAGTATAACTTTAACGGGATATATTACTATAAAGGGCACATTTAAGCACACGTGTATACCTTTTCAGGAGTTGAACAGCAGCATAATTTTTTTTTCAATATCCATTTCAACACTTTGAAAATCCATTCCTTTTAAGCTGCTACTTATGTAACAAGGAGATGGAATATGAAATTTACTTGATACAGTAAAATTATAAAAATAAAAAATTATGTCTGCATTAAAGAAATCCTGGATTGTCAATCCAGAATTCTCACAAAGATCCTGTGCAGGCTTGAGCTCCTTCCAACATAATTAACTTTCAAGAAATTGGTGGACTCTTTGTACAGTCCTTCGTAGAAGAGCAATCTATTAAAATGCTCCAGTTTAGTGAGGAAAGCTTTATAACGTCTTTGAAGGTTCTTAAGATTCTTAAAACCTTCTTTGAAGAGGAAAGTTTAATTTTTTCCATCTCTTTTTCATTTTTGTTGATGACAAAGGCAACGTAAGAACAGTATAATTGCACAATTACTATTTAGACACGGTATTCGGTAGAATGTGTTTTACTCTAAAGAAACGCCTAAATTGATGGAAAACCTTTTGTTTTTCCCTGTAGAAATCACAGTTTCTGAGTTCTCTTGTTACTGCTTTTCAGGATTTTTTGGGACAAATGTTCTGTACGCTTGGCGAAATAGTTGGATCACAGGGGAGCAGACTGGAAAAACCAATTGCGTAAGTATGTCATTCTTCAGTGTTGTTTGAATACATACTGCTTCATGAGGTGAGAGTTAGAGTTCTGTTTTTTTTAACTGTGAGTTCTCACTGACTAACGCAGAATTTTTTGTCAAATAAGTTATATTGTGCATGAGAGAGATAGTTTGAGTATGATGATCTTAAAAATATTTTCCTTTTTTGGCATTGTAAAGAGTTTATTATTGTCAATCTATGCTTAGGAATGATGGTTGACATAGAAAAAGTTTTGGTTTAGTTCCTATCATTGATAAGATTAAATAATTGATTTCTGCTTCTTAAGGAAACACATTTCCATTGTTTTAACATGAACACTTATTCTCTAGGTATCCTCATTTTTTATATTATAATTTTTAAAATGTTGAAGTTACAATTCTTTATGGTAAAAAGCTCAAGCTTAAAGAGGTTAAGATTTAGGTTAAATATAAGGAAAAAATATTTTACAGTGAGGGTGGTGAGGCACTGGAACAGGTAGCCTCGGAATGTGGTAGATGCCCCATCCCAGGAGACTTTCAAGGTGAGGCTGGATAAGGCCCTGGACAACTGATCTACCTCTGGATGTTCTTGTTCACTGCAGGGTAGCTAGATTAGGTGGCCTTCAGAAGTCCCTTCCAACTCTAATGATTCTGTGATTGTATAATTCTATAAATCACCTTTGTTTAAAAATGTGAAATGACTGGTAACCCTGATGTTCCTTTAATTTTACATTCTGCTTCTGTCTTAATTTTTTTTAAAATGATGTGAACTGCTAGTAATATATGCAGTGATAATGTTGCTAATGTTTATTTTCTGAGGAATGTTACCAATATGTTTATAAAATGTCTCTAAGATACCTATAAGTTTTCACAGTCATCTTTATTTTATATAAATAGCTAGAACTAGAGTTCAGTGCCAGATGAAATAACAGCTGTGAAGAATTTCATCTCTGAAGTTCCCCGAGTGTGGAGTCCTTAACAAATCCAGCCATTTTATTTATCCAGTTTAAATAAAGGCATTAGTCCAAATGAATCCGTATCTCAAAGCATCTGTGGACTTAAGATATGAATACATGAGTACTTCCTCAGTCAAGAAATAACTTTCATCTCAAATTCTCAAAAGCGTGTTGTCTCCAGTCAAAGAGGCTTGGTATCTGAGTGGTTGCATTGAAATTTGCCTTTTTATTTCTTCTAAAATATTTGCTTCTTCTGTACTTGATACAAATATTTGGATTATATCACCTAAATCTACTAAATTGCTTTGTCATTGTTAACTAAATAATCTTTTGATTTAATAGATTGCAAGTTTGGACAACTGGGTAGTAACCAGTAACAAAGTTACACTTTTACTTCAGCAAAACAAAAAACAAAAACAAAGAATAGTTAAAATTGATAGAGAATGAGGTTCAAACAAGCACACAAGCTACATTTCCTTCAGAAGAAAATGTTATCCTTTTACTAAGCTCCTGTCCTATCCATGGATATGAAACTGTCATGTTGCATAAATCTGCAAAGAACCATTCTTTAGGTGTACCCATTTATAATCCAGGTAATAAAACTTACCTTTTCATAGAATCATAGAATCGTAATTGCACCTATAATACAAGTATAGCACCTTATTTCATTGATTTAAGCATGGATTTAATGGTGGCTATCACTCAACATTTACAGAATCATTTGTGCTTAATGAATCTCATCAGAATCCTTTTGATAGCATGGAACACTGTTATCAGAGCAATATAAGACATAAAACTACCAAAGCACTGAGATACCGTATCAGAATATCCTCATAACCCAACTAAAAGATGACCTAGCCTGCAGATTAGCACATCATAAATCTGTACTGCCTTTTGATCAAGCATCAAGGAAGAAAATGCTGTGTTTCAAAGCCAGACTTTCCTACTTTTAGTTTTATTAATCACAATATACAATTTCCAAACAAGACAAATATTTGCTATTTGCCCAACTTTATATGATCTATGGATTTTTTCTGTAGCTGAGAGTATTTTATTTTATTATGAGTAGTTTGCAATCACTATTCATGTGGATATACAGATATTTAAGGTGAAAAACATTTGAGAAATAACTGCACTATTTATTCCTTAAAAAAATGTTATAGTAATTGAAAATAACAGGGTTTTTTTTTCTAATGTAATCTACAAATTCAGGTATGTCACACACTAAAAGCACATATTTAATGGTATCAATGGACATTTTATGTGATTAATATTTTTTTAATTTAGTATATTTGTTCATTTTGTTCTGCTTTTTTGTTTTTTTTTTTTTAAACAGTAGCTGCACTGCTGTGAATGATCATGAATTTGTTTACTGTGCTGTAATGTTCTTATCACATTCTACTGCATTCAGTATGAATAATTTTCTCAATGCAGGCTTCCTTGTAAATGCAGGCTTAGGAAACCTTATATATAAATAACAATAATGAAAAACACTGTGTGGGTTGAGTTGTTTCTGTGTGATTCCTTAGGGAAGACTGCATTTGTACATTGCAGATATTGTGTCTTCCATGTAGTGACTATGCGGACATCTGTCAGTAACAGAAAAATATTTGTCTGCATCAAACTTTGGTGAAAGCACCACAAATGGCAACTTATTCTGACTTTGTATTCAAATAACAAGAATTAGAATCATCATGAAGTACAGCTCACATCAGTTGCAGCCTTTTTCCCTAGATTTTGCTGATGTGAAGAACTTAATGTCACTAATAAAATATTAAGAAAAATTAACATTTCTATAATTTATATCAAATATAATGTATATTTGTATCAAATATAATTTGTATCTAAAATTTGTATCAAGTGGTTGATCTTGTGTGCAGGTGGTCCTAAATATTTCAGCTTCATAAAAACAGTGACCAGCTTCGAGAACTGCGTATGATAGCCACGATTCTCTCTTTAAATAATTTTGAAGTATGGAAGTGTGCCATGCCCCAAACCTTCTCCATACCTGCATCCAATTAAATTCTCAGGTTTTTATAACTCCAGCACAGGTGTAAGCTTGGAAATAAACCTGGGGTTTCATATTGTTGTGCCAAAAAATAATTTCTGGTTGTCTCTAGAACCATTTCTGGATGAAACAATTGAGAACAGCCATTTAAATTGATAAATAACAGAAGAATTTACATCATGTTTTTTTTTTAAGTTAATCTAAGTGTCCAGATAATATTAAAAAAACTTTATAAAAACTAAAATATTTTGTTAACAAAAAGCAAGCTTTGTATAATTACATTTTGGAAATATTTTAAATAAAATTTTGAGTCCCCCAGTTTCTGAAAATTGTGCATACTGGAAGTAGACCTTTTTGAATCACAAATGTGAGAAACTGGCTAGCACTGCATTGTAGGTGGGCACTCCTAGAGAGGTATGCTCTTCCAGTCCATTAGCCTTGATTCATTTTTTTCTGTAAAGGTCTTACTTCCAATCATTTGGGTTTGTTTTTTTTTACAAAGGCAGATATCAGCTGTTCAGCAGCTCTCACTGTACAGTTGACTCTTAGAAACTGAGTGACAATTAAAACCTTGAAAAGTATTTGCAAAACATTTTCACATAGTATTTTCTCAAAATAAGACTTTGGTTTAGCTTCCTAATTTACATCCAACTGCAGGTGATTCAAATTGATTTGTAATAAGTGTAGGCTTGTTAATTCTCTTGCTAAAATCCATGAGCATTGTTATCATTAGTCCTTTAACAAAACAATTCACATTTTCTTTAGTGCTTGGAAATTGAGTTCACAAATGTATTTCTGCTGAATTTAAAGGGCTCCAAATATGCATAGTTTAATCAGCCAATAACTGTATTTACAGACTTGATTTTTATGACTTGATGACTTGTTCCTCGTAAACCCCTACCCTGAAACCTCTCCTGTCCCCCATGCCCTCCCACCCAAGGACAATGGCAATATTTATACCCAATTTATTTTTAAATCAGGGCTTAATTTACATATACATAAACAGTTCTATTAATGTCACTGTGCATTTTGTTATTATTTCCTTTATCTGTAGCAATAGGATTGTGCACACTGGAAAGTACTTCAAGGTAATGAGAATCTTTAGCTCCTCAAATCACCTCTTCAGGGTGTGGAAGGTTTCAATGTCTGCAGTATGATTTCGGGTAACTCCTACAAATGCACTGTTTAAACTTAAAAACACACCTACACACACAGCAACACAGTGTATGTTCACTTGACTATTTCCCTAAGTGACTCAAAAAACTATCCAGAAAAAGCAACTTATATAAATTGTTTAACTTCAGCAGCCATTTTGGTTATTAGACAACAACGGCTTGTGATTCATCCATCCTGGATATGAAGCTTTTGAACACCTGTCCAAGAAATAGCTTTGATGATGAGTATGTGAAGTAGAGATGAGAGGGGGTATATTAGACTACTCCCAGACCCTTCCAAGGGGAGCTTTTACTCCATCAGAAATGGGGTATCAGGGTGGTTGTGCAGTCTGCTTGTCTGTTCACTTGAACATTATCCTGTGTTTGAGACAAGGAGTTTGCCGAATTTGTTTCCTAATACTAGAACAAATATTCTCAAACTTATGCTAATAGCTATGATAATTTAGTTTAACTTGTTATGAATTACACAGTACTGCATTCTGAATGCCATTAACTATTTACACTAGATGTGACTTGGGAGGGAGGAAAGAGGCCTGTGATGACTTGACAGAGGCAGGGACTGACTTTGAAGACACCCATATTAACTAAAAGAAATCTTTCTGATTTATTGAAGGTCTTTGCAGTTCATTCTGTCTTAAATGTGGTATATTCTTCAGCACACTATAACATTTTTCTGAGTTAGCTCCTGAATTTCATTTTAAACATGTAGATGAAAAATAATTTGTTAAGTGGTTTATCAAGTCTGAAGTGACTAACAGATGAAATTTCAAGTTTGAAATTGGCTATCAGAATCTTCACTGATATCCTTCCCTGTCTTATCATTATCTCATGGAACCAATTGTTTCACATAAACCATTATTTATGTGAACCAATGTAATACTTTCTCACTTAGCTAAACAAGTATTGTTTAGGTTTACTCTGTTGCATGTTGGGCAGTGAACGGACCCAAGCCAGTTGTCCTTTTGAAAAGTTTCAAAATATACCTTCCTTTTTGTATGAATGGTGTGCATAGATATTTGTTAATGTTGATTTTTTTCATCTCTTCTCATTGTTCACGTTTCATTTTGTTGGAGTTTATGACACTGCCATAGACAACTGTGGCAAACTGATTTTTCACTCTGGACTTTCTGGAGTCTGGTTATCTTGGTGTCTAAGAGACATTTATTGTCTTATTTTGTTCATTACATTTCATTGCATGATTGTTTGCGTGTACAGCTGTGTTTTATGTCTCAGTGTTCTTGGACCTGATGATCTTACGGGTCTTTTCTAACCTAAATGATTCTGTGATTCTTTTGACAATACTGCATGTCTTTCCTTCCTAAGGATACATTCTGCTTTGAATTTACAGTTCTCTTTACAAAGTCAAGCCCACATTTACATATTTTGATCATTCTTTTCAGTCTTTCACTTGAGATCAAAGAACTTCTTTTCTTCACAGAATTGCTGAAGCTAATTAAAATTCTGCCTCTTCCATTCTCTGCTAATAGGCATACAAAGAAGAGAACCTACAGTGTTGTTATAGTTTCAGTCAGCTACCCTACTGAAGTACCACTTTCTGTAGTTAAGCAGCTTGAGGTTGAATTCACTGACATTCAAGTAAACTCTGACATTTTTCCAAAATGAAAGTTAGAAGGATTTGAAGATTGCACTTTGAACATCTACAAAAACCTTATGAGATTTGAGAGCCCATGACTACCATGGAGGCTAAGTCAGACCGCTCACCACCGTGGAAAGTTCCCTTCTGTACCTTTGTTCTCCACCCACAAAATACCTTTGTTCTCCACCTCATCAAGATGAAAATACAGATCTCAAGTTGAGAGAGTCACTATTGCAGTGATCTGGTTGAAATGCATGTCATGGTACTGTCCTTCGTGGTGAGAGCAAAAACGAAGATAAACATGTGCACTTTTCTTCTTTGGCTTCATCACAGGCATGACTTGCAGTTTTGTTGGTTTTATGAGCTCCAGTAAATTATGCCATGGAGTGAATTTAATAGTATTTGCTATTGGAAGGTATGAGGATATCTCCTCAACCTCCCGTTCTGTTTCTGTTTCTCAAAGCCCATTAATGCCTGTCAGTAGCAGAGGACTCTTGTTTCCAGTATGGTAGTATTCTAATCTATTGTGCCTGTGACTGCCTATGAGCCTTTGAGCTCACAAACAGTTCTTTATTGCTGCACTTTGTTTTACAAACTGGACAAGTACAAATGTGAACATTTCCTCTGGCTCGTTTCTCCTGGGAAATAAATCTAGTCACACAGGGCAAGTGAAATGGGTAATTTGTCATTTTAACAATAATTTTTGCTCTCTTTAACTTCTGAGTTACTCAATTCATTAAATGCTTTCTCAAATCAAGCCCTGTGTAGGAATTACTTGGACTGACCTTGTGTGCTCAATTTGTATGAAAATGAAAGAATGAGGTGCAAATCTGTCTACTTCAGAATTGGTGCAGCTTTATTTTTCTCTCAAGTGACCATCACTTTCCTTGAAATTTTGCATGTTCTATCTTCCTAGAGAGAAGATATGTACTAACTACATTTATAATTTTGAGAAATGTTCCTTCCAGGACCTACTAAGTGCACTCCTATCAGGATTCCCTCTAACAATGAGGCAGAGCCGCTGCAAAGCTTACTAAGCATTGTACACTAGTTATTCACATCTGAGTGCCACTGCTTGTTAATGAGGCTGTACTGGATCCAGCTGGCCTGTTTGGGGAAGTTCTTTCTCTTGTCAACTTGCTGTCAACATAACTGATAGAAAAAATATATTTGAGCCCTGGAATAGGCACTTCCTATATATGTATCCTATACTTTTACCTGTGGCGGTGACTGCCAGAGAGTTTAGGTTCTATCAATTCAGGAATAAGATGGTGAGCATTTTTCAGATCATTAAAAAATTTAATCTTCTGCCTCACTGCAGTTTCAGCTTGCCAAATTTAAGGCTCTGTTCATTCTCAGATATTCAGATTTCAGTATTAATTGTCATCTTTCTCTGACTTTTCCACTGACTCTAGCAAGATCCTTCCTTTCAGTTCGTTAGGTCAGAGTGTCTTTTCAAGCTTATTCTGGTGCTGCAGATACAGTGTCTCAGAAATAGAGGTTGCTTATCAGCAGTTTGCTTTAGTTCTCCAGCTCTTCAGGAAATGGTCAAAATTTTATTTCTCATGATCTACATTGAGACACAACAACTTTTTCGAAGTGGGATAAATGTATTGGTCTTTCCACACCAGAAGACTTGCACATTGCTTTTGTTTATAAGTCGCTGTGTGGACCACCTGTCAAATAAATCCCTAATGCTGATTTGAGTCTATCCCGTACTCACATGTCTGTGTAGCAAGAGTTTTGCTTCAGGTAATGCTAATTCTGATAACGGTTCTTTCTATTTGAGTAACATAGCCTACAGAATTGTGGTATTGGGACCTTTTGGATTTTTACTTATACTTCTGAGATTTCTATTTTCTTCTTTATCCATCAAAGCATGACTCATGGCCATTTGTTCTTTGAAACATTTTTCCATGTAAGTTCAGTATCACTGTTATAACTAAGTCATTTCTGCTGCTAAGTCATTTCTTCTCTTACTACTAAATTTCAGAAGTTTTTGAGGTACTCTTCCTAAGTAAAAAACACAAGTTTTTTCATCTTTAGAAAGTCTGAGACTACAAGTCAATATCCCTTAGTTTTCAGGCATTGAGCCATTGGAGGGTGGCAGATTTCAAACCAAATCATTACAAGAAGTGGATTGAACTATAAATCATAGTGTACAATATTTGCAGTGACTAGATTCTTTTTCCTATTGTTTTTAAAAAATTCTCCTGCTTGGTCTTAAATTGAATTGTACTTTATAAATCAAGCAACATTGAATGGAGGTGTCTCAGGGTTTAAATTGGAAGGGGGTAGATTTAGACTAGATATTAGAAATAATTTTTTTTACTGTGAGGGGTGATGAGATACTGGAATAGGTTGCCCAGTGAGTTTGCAGATGCTCCTGGTCTAGAGGGAGGTGTCCCTGCCTGTAGCAGAATGTTGGAATTGGATGATCTCATAGGTCCCTTCCAACCCAAACCACTCTATGATTCTGTGATGATTTGTATGTATTTGAATTGTCAGTTAAAATACATAATCAAGAACTTGAATAGCTTCCCTCTCTATTATATTTTATGTTAAATCAGACTTATCTTGTTGCACTGACTGTGCTAGTTCCAGGTGAGGAATCACACATTTCTGTGATTACTGGTTAATGGTGCAATGGCATAGGAGCAGCATTCCCTGATACATTCCTTGTAGACATAAGCATCACATTCTACAAAGGAACTTTCAGTGAGCTTTCAAAATCTTTACATATGCTTTGCATCAATCTTTGCTTCTGTATTCATAATTTCTAATCTTTGATCTGCTTGTAAGAACTTTCTCCCACCACTTCTCTTTTTTTATTTCCTCCCAATTCTCTCGCTTTCCCCTCCTCTCTCCTCCACTTCCTGTGCCTGTCTGTCTCTTTCAGGTCTGTCTCCTGCTCTCTTCTGTCTCCCATTTCTACAGCTTGCAGATAAGGTGTAGTGTTGCCTAGAAATTAAAATGGCATTGTTCTCTTTTCGTCATTGAATTTGTTTCTGCAATGCAGTGCTGTGTACCACAGTCTTGCTGAACTATTTAAGGCTTTAGAGCATTGTAAATGATTTCAAAAGGGCTAAGGAAACTAGTAAGCAAAAATAAGAATAGTGGATGTATATGCTGATATTGTATCACAAGAGAAGAGTGTGAGTGCATTTTAGTTGTCTTTGAAAAAACTTGAAGAATATAGTCAATTTAAAAATCTAATTTTACCTCATTGTCTCCTTTTATTCAAATAATTATTTAATTTCAAGAAAGGATAGGAGTAACAAACTAGAAATAAAATTCGCATAAACAACAACATTCAATTTGGAAAAAAAAATCCAGTAGTGATTACCAAGGCATGTGCTTATGGACACATTAATGGATGCTAGGATATGGCAGCAAAGTTGTACTTGAATATATGTACTTCTGTACTTCTTTTTCCTGCAAAACAAATATTATCAGATTATTTGACTTTTCTGTTCCTGTATTGTTTTTTATGCTAAAGATTTGTTTTTTACTTTCTGATGTTGCAACAGCACGTACTTAATTGCTGCTTGTATGAATTATGATTTATTGTATAACTATCTAAAACTATGGTGAAATTATTATGTATCTTCATAAACATTTCAGTTTTAGTATCTTTGTAAAAATGAGGCTCGTGTGTAGCTTTAAATTTATTTTAGGCATTTTCTTTAAGGCAAATCTGTGAAAGGATCATTTTTGTAAATTTATAAGTTGTGCAGCCATCTCTAAATGAAATATTAATGAAAAGAAAACAGAACTTCTGATACTGTCGTTTCATTCCATTTAAACTTTTTATGTTATTTCCTTTAAGACCAAACTATAAAGCAAATTAGAAGGAATATGCCATTCACTTAATCTAACCAACTTTTTTACTCAGCCAAGTGAGTCCTTTTCGCTGAGGAGTGAAATTTCATGGCATGCTATCAGTTTTGTGACTTGAAAACTTGTGTTTATCTTTGTCAGTTTAAGTTTCTTAAATGTACCATTCACAGTACTGAGGTGATGTGGTTTCATTTTCTTGTAGAGGCATTCCTGGGAAAAAATGTGGAACTGTCATCGTAACAGCAGAGGAACTGGGCTGTTGTCGAGTAAGTGTGTGTTCATTGCTTTCTGAACAATTAAGTGAAAATGGTTGTGATTGCACCAGATTGTTGTAAGTAAAATGTATTAATTTCCATTTTATGACATCTATAAGAAGTTAGGTTATTTTTTCCCTATCAGTTACACTTAGCTTTATGTAGTAAAAAAGGAAGCAAAAAACAACTTGAAATGTAAAGTTTTTTATTCGTGAGTCTTAATCTAGTCTTTAATTCTTTAAGTAATCATATTTTAATCTCTTAGTGTCCCGTTTTTAACAAAAATCCATTTGTTTTAGCTATGGAATTGCATTGCCATGGAATATCAATACTGCATGATCATCACAGTAAAACTGAACTTAGAATTAAAAAAAAGCCAACATACTAATAGTGAGTCCTATTATTTAAAGAAATGTGAAGTTAACGTTTATTGAAAAATGCTACATAGATACTAAAAGAATTTCCATAAAAGAAGAGTTCAGGCAGTTTCATTTAAAGTGAAGGCTGCCTGGGGAAATGCAAATACTAATGGCAAATGCCTACATTTTTAGTAGAAAGCAAAAAAATTTCTCAGTGTGTAGCAGACAGTGGGGAATTTGGCTGGTTAAGGGGAGAGACCTGGTGTGATCCTGACCTTCCCAAACTGTATCACCACTTTTCCTCCTCTTGTGGGATCGTGGAGTAGATTGGACAGAGGAGAAGTCATTCTGATCAGGAAGTACTTGGAGCCAGGCTATTTTGCTTTCCAGCACTGAATGAGCTAGCAACAAGCCATAAATCATACAGAAACAGAGACTGGAAGGAAGAATAAGGAAGGATTGTATGATAACAAGGGTTGGAATCTGAAGGTGAGGGAGTTAGTCCAAGCATGGTGTGTATTAAATGAGGCTGTAGTATGTATCTTAGAATAGCTTACATTGACAAGGTACGAAATCGTAAATGAGGAAAGAAATAATGTCAGGTATTTGGTGAGATCCATGGGAGCTGGGCAGTATTATATTAGATACAACTTTCATACTGGGCCATAAGCTGTTAATTGTTGTTCTATTTCTGCAGTCATAATGTCGCTCTTATTACTAATATATTCAGTAGCTAGTCTGTTTAGGTCTTATTTTCTGAAGTTCATCAGAAGAAATACCTTCTATAAGAAAACAATCCTTAATTTTCTGCCTTATTTCTAGCTTAGTTAAGTTTGTATTATTTCTCTGCAGATTTGGTATATGTGAACAGCACAAAGGCTAAAATCTTTCTTGCCAGACAAACTACCAGTCCTGCACAGTTATGCTAATAGGGTGCTCCAGCTCAGTTTCATTTAACTGCCCTTAACAGCATCTGTGGGAGTGCTCTTGTACAAACTACGTTTTCTCTGCTAATAATGAGTATTGGAATAATGGATTTATAAAAAGTATGTCATTTTTTGGCCGAGGTTCTGAAAGAAGCAGTGGACACCTAATTTTCTTTTGGATTTGATAGCAAGTAGAACAGAAAAATTTGTCCTTGAGATGGAATTTGTTAGGCTAAATTATTCCTAATCCTGCCACTTTTAATTAGGCTTTGTTTATTGTTTTTGTCCTTTGCTAAGGAGTATCCTAGTTTTCCTTTCTTATCTGTCAGATTTAAATGGAAAAAAAATCTAACTACAATTCAAGAAATTGGCTTCTTGCTCTGGCATTTTTTTTCTGTGTACAAATGTTTGACCTACTTGGGAGTGGGTACTAGCTTTGACATTGCTCTACACAATGACATTGTCTTTCAGCCTGTGTTCACACCTCTTCTTCCATTGCTGTAGAACGTTTATGGCATTAGTAAACACTAAGTATTGTCAAACCTGATGATATGAAAGTTGCTAGGAAGTGGTAGCTGTCTTTGTATACTAATAGGACATTCTTGTGTTACTAGCACAAGTGATGTACAGTCATGGAAAATGCCTGTCTTTTGTTTACTTTTGCTCAAAATTTTGGTAGTACCTGATCAAAACCTTAACACTTCATCAGATGACAAAATGGATGAATCATTTAATTGATTTCGTACTGAAATTACTTTTCTGCTTCACAATTCTTAAGACTAGTTTGCCATCACTGAGCATTTGTAAGCAACCTTTAAGGAGGCTGCAGAGTATTTTTTCCTGATATTCTGGTTTATCCTTCAGTACTGGCACTGGCATCTCAGTTATACCATTCAAAAGTCACAGATACATCATCATAATTGATATAGGATTATTTTCTTCCCCTTTTAATGAACATAAACAGCAGGTGTATTTGAAGGCCTTCATGTTCACCTCACTTAAAACTTGCATATATTATGACTTTTGTGTGAAGTCACTGAAAGAACCTTACAGTGAGTTTGGAAATCAGTCTCTCTTTCTCTTGTAGTCTCTTCATTCTCTATCATTTTCTCAGACACGGTCTCTTGTTCTCCTCGTGAATTGTCACATCGTTTCTTTGGGATATTTTCATATCTAAGGTTATTCATTATTTAGATTAATTCTTAACTGATCTGAGATTTTTTTTTTGATAGTTTATTTTTAAAATGGTAAAGATTTTTTGAATCATTGAATTGCTAAGGTTGAAAGGAACCTTGGGAGATTGTCTAGTCCAGCCCTCCTGTCTTTCTTAGAGCAGGTTGCTCAGGGCTCTGTGAAGTTGGGTTTTGAGTATATTCAGAGACTCTGCAGTCTCTTCCAATGTTTCACCACCCTCGGGGTAAAAAGTGGTTTTTTTTTTTTCACTTGTATTTAAATGAAGCTTCCTGTATTTCATTTTGTACCTATTGCTGCTTTTCTGTCCCCTGAATACCAGTGAGGAGAAGTCTGTTTACTTCCTCCTTAGGTATTTGTACAAATTAATAAGATTCTCCTGAGCCTTCTCTCCAGACTAAGAGAAATTCATCTCTTTCAGCTACTCCTAATATGAGGGGCAGCTCAGTCACTCAGTCAGTCATCTTAGCGTCCCTTTTTCTGCAATTAATGCTATTTGTCCTTTACATTCCTGTACTGGGAAGCTCAGAACTGAATACAGTACTCCAGGTATGCCATCACTGGTACTGAGTCATTTCTCTCGGCTTCCTTTCAGCGCTCTACTCAGTGCAGCACAAGAGGCTGTTGGCCTTTTTAGTTGCAGTGTATGCATTGGTGGCTCACAGTCCATGAACCATGTCCATCAAGCCCTCCTGGTTCTTTTCTGCAAAACTATTTTCAAGCTGTTTGTCCTGCAGCTTGTATTTGTGCAGGAGCTTAGTGCCCTCAAAATTCATTTCCCATAGTTGAACTTCATAGTGTTCATGTTATTCTGTTTTTCCAGCTCACACAGGTCCCTCTGAGTAGTGGCTCAAGCAGCTGATGGAGAAGCCACTATATCTAGCTTTGCGATGTTTGCAAACTTCCTGAGGGTCTGCTCTGTTTCATTAATAAAGATGTTAATTGTTACTGGCTCCATTATTGACTGCTTAGATACATACTCATTGCCAGCTGGACTTTGTATGTTAATCCCAATTCCTTGAAGCTCAGCAGTTTGGAACTTAATAAAGATAATTGAAAATAGCCTCACAGAGACACTGCCAACTCCATCCGCACTTACAAACGCATCCTGTCAGTACTTGTGTGTGTCTGATCTATTTAAATGTTCCCTCACTTGGTCCTCTTCTCCCCAGGAGAGTCATCCTTGTTCTAGACTTTTCCACTGGTCTCAGGTGCCCAGGATTCTCAAAGTCAAATCTCAGCAGTAAAAGCGAAGGCAGAAGAGTATGAGGAAACAAATTTTCCATTTCCTCTGTCAGCTGCTCCCCTACCCCAGTCAGTGGTGGACCATGTTTTCTCTAGTCTTCTTGCTTTTGTTACACATGTAGACCTAATAATGGAATAAAGTCATCCAGTAGGACCCTGCCTCAGTCAGCTAATGAGTCTGCATGTTTATTTTTGCATATAATCCTTCTGGCATTTGACTCTACCTGAACATATGATAGTGTGCAATCTGTCCATTTGCCTGGACAAAACAGCGTGAGAATGGTTTCCTTTGGTATCTTCCAGTCTCATTTTCTGGAAACTTCTGGCATCTCAATAGCAAGTTGCTAAGCTATTTGCTTTATGGGCAGCAAGAGCAGGAAGTTGCAGGTTTAAGTCGCTGAAGGAATGAGATTTAGTTGTGTCCCACTGCAGCTTTTAAAATTAATTCTAATGCGTTCTTTAGCTTTGCATCTACTTCCCAGAAAATGCAGCATTAGATGTCAGAAAGTACTTGAAACATTGCGAAGTATTTAGCGAAGAACTTCATTTGCACGCTTCTATGGATGAATTCTTTGTTTTAGCAGTTCACGCTGCACTATAAGGATGTTTGCAAGAATACGAATAAGTAGAAAGCATCTAGAAGTGAGACACCTCACATTAATTTTGTTTTCTGTTTGTATGGTTAGTAGTCAAATATATTCTGAATCTTCCTTAAACAAACTGTGTGCTCTTTTTAATTTTTCTGTATTATCAATTTCAGGATTCAGTTTTAATGCAATTTTGTGCGAACAAACTAGACAAGAAGGACTTCTTTGGGAAATCTGATCCTTTCCTGGTATTTCATCGAAGCAATGAAGATGGCAGGTAGATACCTGCTAAACATTTCTGCTCCTAAACATAGCATTTTATTTATTTGCAGATAGTGAAATAGTTTTCCTTTCTGAATTTTTGTCAGATTAAGCTGCATTTCTTTTAAATTTATTGAATTTTAATTTAGGCAACACAGAAATAAAACTATTGTAACAAACATTAAATACGTCAACCGAGAGTTTTTAGGAGTTGAACATATGGTAAATGCAGATCACAATAAAAAATAGTCATAGTAAAAACTGTTAAACAGCAGACATGCTTTTAAATAGAAAACTTGAAGAAAATCAAAACTCAAAAATATGCTAATGCTTATATATTGTTTTAGATGAAAATTCTTTATGTTGCAAAGTCAGATCTGTTTTTTTTAACAGCGATCTAGAAAAGATAATTAAAAAAATTGCTCAGATAAAAAACATTTTTTATATATGTCTTCTAGTAATTTCTCAGATAAGAACATACACCTTTGGAACTTCAGAAACATTTATTCAAAGGGCAACTTTAGTTGCATCTATGTGTATGTGGGATTTCAGTATTGATTTCAATAGTGACCTTGTCTCCTATTTTCTTTTGCACAGTTCACTAACCAAGATGAGGATTCAAAAAAAGTATTTTCATTTTGCCTCATTTAGAGAAAGCATAATGACTAAAGCATACTATATTTCGAATAAATTTCATATATATTTCATTTGAGAGAAGGGGATCATGGAATCTCATGAAGGCTTATATGTTTTGTTTGAGAAAACCCTGGTTTAAAAAATAACAAAACAAAACAAACAAAAAAAAACCTAAAGTGATGAACAAGCATGAGAAAGTCAAGACTCCTTTGACTGTGTTTCTTACCTGTTGAACAGGAATCATATCCTGCACTTCTCTGAACTAGCTCACTGAATGATTGTAATTCTTGTGAGGTAAAAAAAAAATTAGGTGTAGAATTATATAATGCCTTCATCCATAGTCACTCACAAATAGATCTGTTCTCATTAGTTCTCCTTGCCTCTCTTCTCCTGGACTTGTTTTCTTAGCTTAAGCTTTATATGGACATTGTACCAGTGCATACAGATTATATATCTTTGTATTGCGTGTTTGGTGACTCAAAATGAAAAGTAAATAAATACAAATTATATCTTTTTTTTTTTTTTTATTGCAGTTTTACAATCTGCCACAAAACAGAAGTCATAAAAAATACATTAAATCCAGTATGGCAGGCATTCAAGATTTCTGTCAGAGCACTGTGTAACGGAGACTATGACCGGTAAGCTGCATGTTAAGCTTTCCTGGCATACACAGATTTTTCTCCTGATATAGATTGTTCCTAATAAAAATAGTTTTTCATAACAATTCTGTTACTTGTGTTCTTTTGTCAACATTTTGAAAGGATATATATTCAAAACGCCACAATAAATTTACAGAAATAAAGCCAATATGATAAATCTGTAGGAAATGTTAGCAGTGATTTCATTCTCTGTCGTGGTTAAGAAATAATTAGAAAGAAAAATCAAAAACCAAACAACTTGAATGTACACTGTTACTAGTACATGAGATATCCAGAGTTTAATCCTCACGTTGTTCAGATTTGAAATTTTCAGTGATCCCTTACAAAAGGGTGTATATCTGAAAAACATGGTTATAAACCATGTTTTTACCAATGTTTTACTAACAAGCTAGGTAGTTAAGTTGAGGAATTGTGGATTTTTGTAGAGTCCTTAAAAATTGAATTGTTAACTTCTAACAGTATCAGTGAGGTGTTTAAGTTGCTGATGATGACTTGTTATTCCGTCATCACTATTTGTATTTTGGATATGAATCAAGATAATGCTGTTATAATTATGTAGCCAGATAAATGTCTGGTTATCTATCTATCCTTACTACATGAAATCTATAGTATTTAAATTACTTCAGTAAGACTCAAAGGAAATGTAGGCTTAGCATTAGTTGAATTTTTTTAGAAGTGTGTAGTGTAATATTGAGATTAAAATAATGAAGGAAATACGAAATATGAGGATTAGAAGAACAGTAAGAGTAATATATAACCTGCACATTGTATGTAGGTTGCTCTGAATGTAATGCCTCTTATTTATTTCCGTGGAAACTGCAACAGTAATTATTCAATGAAATGTATGGAGTAAAGCTACTGTAATCTGTTGTAAGGCTACCATGAAGGCTGGCCTTTTGGGAAGCAAATCAAGTCATGATTTACTGGCTAATACCAGGATATAAACAGAAACCAATGCTTGTACTGGTCTGTGCTTCACTTGACTTAATCCAAGTAGTGTATATTGAAGAGTAGGACAGTAAGAAGTGTGTATATTCACTAAGCTGAATAGAATGCTTTCACAGAAATAAGGTTCTGTTGTTATAAGCCGCTTCGAAACTGACGGGTCAAAAGCTAATTCAGATCTTTTGCCAGGGAAGTGGGTATTTTTCTTAATCATTCTTTTAGGGAATGTCCATTCTTCACATTTCCTACTGGATCATGGCTGCTTTATTCTGTCTGTCATCCATTTCCAGTACTTGGTATCATCTTGCTTGAAATTTAAGGAAAAAGGGTTCTCCTGCACTTCTTCCTCCACTCTCCTAGTGGAATATTTGCTACAGTTATTATCATTCATGTTTCTGTTTTAATTAGATAGAAAAAATTGCATTGATTTCATAATAAGTGTGTTCTAATCAGGTGTAATTTTTAACTTGTATATGGATTATACGCATAATGCAAAGCAAAATAATGCTCATGATGATGCTCTGTACACTGCACTGTTTATCGTATTAAATAAAACTCTTTGATAATAATGTTATAGAGATGTGTCAAATGCAATATTGTAACAACTCTGAAAGAGAATTTAAAAATATAATGATATGCCTCAGATTGTTGTGTAACTACTTTCCCATTTTGATCATGTTTTTGATTCTTTCTACATAATGTGAATGCCTTACAAATAAAAGACACAATGGAACTTAACAGTCCTCCCTATAATAATCATATTTGATATCAGGAAAAATACTTTAGCTGTCAAATTCAAATTAGTATTGGCTGATGATCCAGAAGAAGCATCCAAAGTTTGTTATTGTTTGCTTTTTTAAGCATGAAAAATTTTCTTTCCAAAGGTGAGGATTAGCTTCCTGTGATCAGCTCGGTTTCTTTCAGACAATGATAGTTTTACAGATCAGATTATGGTACCCGTGGTTCTGTGAAAGATGTTGAAAGGTGAGAGGAATGTAATTGGTAAGAATATATGCCACAGTAAACATTAATTCTAGTTTTAGGTAGAGTAATTTCTCTGCAGTTAATGCTTCTGAGTGAACTCTGTCTGCGTATCAACCGATACCCTAATGGGGTATCCCATTTAATTTAATTATCCCATTTAATTCTAGGAAGCCAGATTCATGGTTAGGTTGCATAATCTGGTGGTTATCTAACATGAGTTGATGAAAGAACTAAAAATCTAGTCTGTTTTCTTTATGGAAACTCAAAGAAATGATGCTGCACTTTCCTTTTTGGTCAGATATCCAAGCAGCATCTTCCTCTGTTGTGGAGTAAGAGGCAGCTTATGGGTTAAAAGCGCAACAGATTTCTTTTGTTGGTAGCCACATAGAGGGCCTTCCCCAAATCTTGGGTGAATCACACACTTTTCATTTTTCACTATTGCAGACTGTTCAGCAGAGGTTCATGCCATCTACCAGATTGAAGTTTTCTTTTATTCTGGTGTTGTTACTTTCATTTAACAACCAAAATGTATGACGTAGAATTTTAGAAGTTTGATTTGCTTGGTTTTGTACTGTTTTTAATCTGCTCAACGCTATCGAAGAATTTGTGCTACATAATGACATGCTCAAGTTCTCTTCTTCTCAAAGGAAGACGTTTCTCTTCTCAAATATGGGTACATTTTTTTTTTTTTTTCTGTAAGGTGTTACTACTTCACAGTAGATATTCCTTTCCCATATAATACCAATACCAATAACTTACAATGAGTCTCATTTTGTTAACCTTCTTAAAAAGGCTGGTAGTACTTTAATGTTTAAAGAATCAATTAGAAAAACAAACAAACAAGCAACAACAACAACAAACCCCCCTGAAGTATTTTTTCCCTTAGCTTTTACTATATTTTACTATTCATTTATTAATTTATATTGAGTAACCTGAGTGACTTTTTTCTTCACAATAAGAAACAACTGGAAAATCTGGTCTTCTAGCTTTGGCGCAGTTGAGGTATCCAAATGCACTTAAATATAAAATTCAATTTTGTACATTAGAATATGAATTTTAATTGTGTTTTTCTCAAATTTTTTAGGACAATTAAAATAGAGGTGTATGACTGGGATAGAGATGGAAGGTAAGGCATAATTTCTATTGCTTTCTATTTATTTTAAGAATATGTAAATATACAGTAGCCAGAACTGGACTATAGGTACTAGAAAAAAAAAGTTGCTGTCTTACAGTTCTGTTGTGTTTTGCAATTGAGATAAGTGCTGATGCATCAACATATTTCAAACATGAGATTCATACCTGGAACAAGGTGGAATGTTTTGTGAATCTTATTAGTGCTAATAGTTACTGTATACATATGGAAGGAGGGGTAATCCATTCGGTAACCTCTTTTTTTTTTGCTTAAGGCGAAAGGGTTTTAAATAACTCCATCATCAAAAGGAGGATGGTGGAATAAATGTATGTGGATTTTTTGTAGCTAATTTCAAAATGGGCAATATGTAATTGTTCAACCTTATTGACTGTACTTAGTGTATCCTCTTTTTGGTCAGACTCAATTGCTTTAAAATATGCTTGAGCTTGTGTCTTCATACTGTGGAGAGAAAGTATATTTATGAGTTACGATACTAGCACTTGCATGTAATACAAAAATATGTTGTTTTCTATTTCTCTATCTGTTGACCTGTCTTAATTATTTCTTGTTAATTTATATTTTTAAATATATGAATATGCAGTTAATTTGGATACTTAGGAGTATATTGTTTATTATATAATAATGCCTCTAATATTGCTAAAGCAGTTTGTTTCTAGTTCTTCTGTGGCCAAATAGATCTTGTGTTAGTAATAGGGCAATTTACCCTGTGCTGTCATTCATTTCTCTGCTGATAAGAGCCAAAACCAATTTCTCAACTTATAACTTTGTCTTTTTGATTCCATCATGAAATCTGTTGATTTATAAGCATTTTTACCACATATTTGTGCTCTGCAATTATCACCCTGTAGAACAAATTCATCCTTCTTCATTAGATACTTCCTGGAAGGAAGTAAAAAAAAAACCATATTAATTGCTTATAGATCATAGAATCATAGAATCGCAAGGTTGGAAACGACCTGCAAGATCATCCAGTCCAACCACCCTCCCATTCCCAGTGCCACAAGCTACTAAGCCACATCTTGCAGCTCCTCATCCAGGCGCCTCTTGAACACTGCCAGGGACAGCGACTCCACCTCCTCCCTGGGCAGCCATTCCAGTGCCTGACCACCCTTTGAGAGAAAAAGTTTCTCCTCATGTTCAACCTAAACCTCCTCTGGTATAACTTCTGGCCGTTTCCTCAGGTCCTACTGTTTGCCTGGGAGAAGAGGCCAGACCCTTTTACACCACAACTTCAGGAAGTTGTAGAGTGCAATGAGGTCTCCCCTGAGCCTCCTCTTCTCCAGACTGAACAATCCCAGCTCCCTCAGCCGCTCCTCATAAGACTTGTGCTCCAGACCCCTCTCCAGTTTCGTTGCCCTTCTCTGGACACGTTCCAGGGCCTCAATGTCTTTTTTGTAGTGAGGAGCCCAAAACTGAACACAGCACTCGAGGTGCGGCCTCACCAGAGCTGAGCACAGGGGGATGATCACCTCCCTGCTCCTGCTGGCCACACGATTTCTAATGCAGGCCAGGATGCTGTTGGCCCTCTTGGCCACCTGAGCACACTGTCGGCTCATGTTCAGCCGAGCATCAACCAACACCCCCAGGTCCCTTTCCTCTTCACACTCATCCAGCCACTCATCCCCAAGCCTGTGACGCTGCATGGGGTTGTTGTGGCCAAAGTGCAGAACCCGGCACTTGGCCTTGTTAAACCTCATCCCATTCACCTTGGCCCAGCGATCCAGCTTATCTAGATCCTTTGCAGGGCCTTCCTGCCCTCAGGCAGATTGACACCACCTCCCAATTTGGTGTCATCTGCAAACTTACTCAGGGATAACTTACTCAGATAAGCAATTAAAAATATGAGGATTAAAATTATTAGGAAAAAAAAAGTTGCTACATCACTATAAAGATTTAATATTATATTAACATCCTCTACTTCACACTTAAATCTGCCAAATCTTCAAAAATGTGACATACTTACAATTTGTAGGCAAGATGCAATATTTTGTGAAAATAATCTGAAAACAAAAAATGAGACAATATTTCCAAGTTAATAAAAAAGAAAGATCCTATTTTATTAATCTTCATTAAACCCAATGTGCTGACTTGTTTCCTTTAAAATCTGAATTTGAGATGTGATTAAAAGAAGAAATCTGACAAATAATAATTTTATGGGCACAATTTTGAGTGAAAACATCAACACACTGTGGAATTCAGGCAATCATTAATCTCTTCTGTCCCAGCCACTGTGACAGATTGTCTGCTTTTGCTTACATCTCATTCTGAATACCTGTTAAATGAGTATCTTAAAAAAACAAAAAAGTGAAGAATATTATTTCCGTGTATTCCTTCTTACTCCAACCGTATGATTTTTTGCCTCTTGCTTTCCACCTTTTTTGAATTTAGAAGCATACAAAGCAATGACTTTTTACACGTTAAATTCCTTAAAGATGAGACAGCGCTCATCTCATGTAACTTCAGACAATTTAAAAATCAAGCTGCTAGATTGAGCTAATCATTTAAGCTATTTCAGTATCAAACCAAGCAAAATGGTATTCTGCATTCTGATTGAATCTGTCTCAATAGGAAGAAATTGTCATTTGGTGATGCTTATGACTTACTAGTGATCATAGCAAGAACATTCATTATTAATTTAACTTCGAGTTAGCCAAATGGATCTGAAGTGAATCCTATTCAGGATGCTTAATTAGTCTGTCAAGGTTTTGTATAATGCCACTGTTAAACAGATTACATTAATTTTCATTTCTCATGGACTCTTTGTTAATTATCAGTTGATACAGTAGCTGATTACCTCACCAGACTGCCTGTTTGTGCTCCAGAGATATGAAGTCCTAGGAAGAACAACCTTTGGAAGATCATCAGGGAGCCTGCTAGATAGCAGAGCGAGCAACATTGAATGTTGCAGGTTGTTCTGCAGTCGATAAAACAACAGTGCTGGGCATATGCTTGATTTGTGGTTTAGTGTTCTTTTGTTCAGCAGCCTTGAGTTAGAGGATTTTTCTCCATTTTTTTTCCCCACATCCTGTATCATCCATGCTTTGGGAAATGGCTCTGGAGTTGAGCTTGTTGCTGCAAAGTTCATGAATTACGTTAGAAGCAATTGTATGTTCTTAGCTCTCATTTATTTTCCAACATCACTTATGTTTCTTGACTGTTCAATTCTTGACTATTCTTGACTTAGTATTTCTTGACTAGAGTTTCTTGACTAGATCATCTTAACTTTAACCTATTGTTTAAAAGATTTGCTTCTTTTTGTGTATTTTAGATGACCTAGCATTTCTAGCTTAAATAATTTGTTTTTCCATGGTTTTAATCAAGCAATGCAAAAAAGTTTTATATGGACAATTAAGTGCACTGGATTCTTTTTTTGTATTTTATACACCCCCAACAGAAATATTTGCAGTGCTGAGTTCTGATGTTGTTTATTTCTGAAAACATTTGGAAGATTCTGTATCAGGGTACGCGGCACTGATACATACCCATGGCATAAAATCTTGAGTATACTGTGTGACCACAAATGAAGGACATCAGCAATACTCAGGTGTTTTTATTTCTTTCTGAAGGCTTTTCCAGTAACTTCAAAGAAATTGTTGTCTTGCAGATGTGGTGCAAAAGCCATTCCACAACGTTGGCTTTTACAGTCTGTTATACAGAATAAAATGCTGTTCTTTTTTCTTGAAATTTAAAACAATAAGTTATACCATGCTAACCTAAGGGCTCCAACACAATCCCTGAAAAATCTAACCACTGCAAGAGGCAAAAATTTCTCTGAGAACCTGAACACTGTAAATCTCAGATCCCAGCTGCTTTCCTCTTACTTCTTGTCTTCCATCTCTGAACTCTTTCTCCAGCTGCTTAGTTGATTTTTAAATTGTTAGACTTCTCACTGACATATTTCCAGGGGTGACTGACATTTTCTCCATTGTTTTTTCCTTTTAGATTATTAAAAAAAAAAAAAAAAACCAACAACCCAAAGCTAATGACAATTCTGAATGTGATTTTCAGCACTTCAAAGCACCGTATCAGAAGTAGCAGTTTTAGTGAGTTGGGATTCAAGTGATTGTTTGACGTACTGAGAGTCTCAGATTCAGAGTTCTGACATGCAGTTCATGGACAAAAGTGTCTGAGTCAAGGAATGTTTGGTGTTAGGAAGCCAAAGGTCTACCAAAGACAACTCCTTCTGGTTCTCAATTCAGACACTAATAAGGAAATCTGTCAGGTGATGTGCAATCATGAATGTTGGGAGGGATCAATGTTATATTTTTCTAAATGAGTTGTACTTCCAGCAAAGGCAAATGTCCAGCAGGTACTCATCTTTCAGAGCCAGTCTATTGGAGGGAGTGCATCCATCTCAGTAGGGATTGCTCATGTCTAAGCTGATGGTCTTTTAAGAGCAGAGAGCTCAGGGACCACACATTTTCAATAAGATTTGTTAGAAGAATTAAATCTTTCTAGCTCAGTTCTTACTGGTTTTTGTATACTGACACAAGGAAAAGGAAGCCTTCCGGTGTCTCAGAGAATTAAGGAAATAGTAACTCATAAGCAGTACAGATTTCAAAGTATTTTTTCCAGAGAAAAACCCTATCTGAAATTGCTTATCCTCTGCTACAGCATATTCATATGTAATCATTGAGCAGCTTGATTTTCTGCTTTTAAAAAAATACCAGATGACTTGAAAATTAAAGATTGTTATTAAAAATTGCTATAAAAGGGAAAGGTTCATCTTTTAGTGAGGTGCATTTTTTCCAGAGCTGTGGTGAGTCAAAATTAAATATATTTTATATGCTGCAGTCTCTATAGCTCTCAAGTTCTATTGCTTCTATGCTGCCTTCTTCTATTCCCCTGGTACAATAGTTGTCGCAATCCAGGGAGTGTTTAGAAAAAGGAGACAATATCTTTAAAAAGTGTTTCTTAAGAAAAGTCTTTGTCTGTCTCAGAAGCAATTTTCCAGTCTCCAGAGTGGAAGGGGATTGTTTCATGACTCTGAATCAGGGTAGTCAGTAATAGCTTCACTATATATATATTTCTCAAGCCTTCTGCGGGATGCTTTAGTCGTTTCATTGGCATTGCCATGATGACTGAACCTTTTAATTGCATGGTTAACAGATATTTTTGAATTCCCACTGGTTTCAGATAGAGAGATTTTAATTTTGTGTTTGTTTTGTCATTCTGTTATTAATAAAGTAAGAAATTTCATGTTGCTATGGATTGTTTCTATTTTTCCATTTCTTGCGCTACGGAGGAATATTTAAATTTGCTTTTAATATTTATAGCTTAATTAGAAATGCACTGTATGTCTTAAAAACAAGTTTTACAAGCAACAAAATCATACAGCTTTGACATTCTATTCTCATTTACCACTGAAGGAAAGATTAAAAAAATCATTATTGTCATTATCATAGCTCACTGATTGTGAAAGCAGAGCGTAGAGGAGGTACGGTGCTTTTCTTGGCAACAGCTGTGAAAACAGAGAGAGAGGATCAGGAGGGAATGGGAGTTGGATCAGCAGTGAGAAAAGTTCAGGCAGGAGGGGCAGAGCTGGGCACAGAAGGTCTCATGACAGCTGGAAGTTGTGTAGCAGGCTGTTAGGCAGTCAGCTGTGTGCTTGCTGCCCATTCCAGATATTCCATTCACTCCAGTCTGGCAGCCATGTGGTTTCTGTGGTTCTGCTCCCTGACCCCAGAAGCCATTCACAGTGGAGCATCATCCAGCGCTTTCCCTCCGGCCACCCTGCCCACGGTGGTTACTTTGCAGTGTGATCTCTCCTGGCTACGAGCTGACAAAGTAGCTTTAAAAATGTGAGTGACAGAGCATGGAAATGTGGAATTTATTCTTAGAACAGAAATAGTATTCAGAAAAGAAAAGCTTGTAACCACTGCTTTAGTGTTAGAGCAAGACGCCAATGGTGATTGAGTGAGAAAGTGGTGATATTATTTTATAGCTCTTTCGGTTTTCTTAGATTCTCCAGTGATCTGCCTCACACGTAAGCTTAATTTACAACTTAACCTTCACTGTGTAGCCAGGTAGAAGCTATCAGAAGAATTTAACCTCATAAATCAAGTCTTCATTTTTATCACTAAAGACACATCAAAGTGAAAATACAATTTTTGAAGCAAATTTTATGTTTTGGCATCGCGGCTTTCTTGGGTGTTTGTTCAGACTGGTTATGCTTCTCTTTTTTATAAATGTGTGGCTATATGTTTAAAGTAGTAAATATTCTCATTGTTTTTTTTTTTAATGTAGTCATGATTTCATTGGAGAATTCACAACAAGTTACAGAGAGTTGTCGAGAGGGCAGTCTCAGTTCAACGTGTATGAGGTAGGTGTTCTGTTCACCTTCAGAAAATAAGTGAGAAAACTTTGAGTGTTCATGGTAAACTGGTTAAATCTGCACAGTGCTTGTCAAATTTAAAGCTTTGGGATTACTTCACATTTCTCCTTTTTTGAAGAAGAGCAGAAAATCTTAAAGTGTTGCTCCATAAGTGGATTTAAGAGTTAGTAGGTATGTATGCATGTGCATATGCACTGGGCAACAAGAGAACTTCAGGCTCAGATGTCTGGGTTGTTAGACATAGTTTGTAGCAACTACTGAGTTATAAACCATTTCTGTGTGTGCAGTTTGTCATTTATTTTAAATAAATTTCATTTATTTCTTCTTTTACCAACTGTAACACGTCTTGTAAGTTGGATGCTAGTTTCTCTCATCTAAATAAACAGCAATGCCTACTTTAGATGCAGAGACACATGTTGGGCCTCCAGTGCATACTCGAGAATTTTTAGAGCCTTTATGCTAGGATTACAAATGACAGTGAATATACCTTCTTTGTTTGTTTGTTTGCTGTGGTCAGTTACAATCTTTGCTTAAAAATATACTTTAAATTTGCAGTTTGGGATTCATTTATCTGCCAGCTGTTGGGGTTGTCAAGCAGTTGTTAATTCAAGTACTTCTAACTGCTGTATGACTTTCCCTTATATTGTAGATAAATGTAGACCACATCTACAGTCACTGTCCTCTCAAGGCCCCATTGCCAAAATTGTACAGGTTTGTGTATTTCAAAGCTAGTAAATCTCTGATTCAACACTTCTTTCTGAGATGTCTGAGATAACTAAGACTTGGAAAACAGAATAGTTTTTTTCTCCTTACCATTTCTGTCTTGCCATTTCTGTGAAAGCTTTTCAGCATCCTTCATTTCACATATGCTCATAGGCAAAGTGGATGGACTGTGCCTAGTGCTTGCTGTAAGCTGAAGTGCTGAATCTGGAGGATTTCCTCTGTAGGCCTATTGTAGATTGACTTTCGGACATTTGTAATGAACATTCTTTTTAATTTTATGTTTACTGTTTTGTTGCCTTCTTTGGTCAGTTTTATTCACATTTTTACTGTCTTTCATTTATGAATATAAACATTTGTACTACACAAGAAAACTCTTTAGGAAGGGCACAGTCTGTGCTGTGTTTATTGCTCCATGGTGGGTATATACTGGGGACAGAGAAACATCAGAAAATGCTGAGTGTGCTTGCATGACATGGAGTCATGAAGGACCCAAAGAACAGTGTTAAAGGTTGACTTTTTAATGTGCATTTTTTGCAGTTTCCAGGTGCATCTTTCTGATAATTTTGTAGCGTATTTTTTATGAAGATTAATTATTAAATATGAGATGTTTTATCCCTGTCATAGCTTATAAATACTGCTAAGCACAAAAATGGACCATTCTCTTTATGAGTTTTTAGTTTAGTTGTTTTCCTTTCTTTCATACTGGAGAGTCTGCAGTCTCTACTCACGAACTTAGAAGATGTTTATATCAGCTGAGTAATGAACGTAACTCAGGAAGATGCCCCATCTGCCAGAATTCCTGAGGGAAATATAGGAAAGGCAACCATGCATCCTTCTGGAAATTGCCTTTATTTTGTCTCAATTTGTGGAGCCTTGATCATTTGATTAAACATTAACTCATCCTCATACAATACATTGCCATCATCGCACCACAGTAACGCATCCCATTCCTGGGTCTGGTTGCCAGCATGATTATTCTTGTTAAAAACAGTCCTCTCATGGGAAATGTTGGTGAGCATTCCCGTTTTCTACAAGAGCTGTGGTAGCATGAAATGAGTCAGCAAATCCTAGTCCACAAAGATGAAGTATAGGAATTGAAGAAAAAAAAAAGGGCACTTAACATTTTTTTTTCCACTTACATTTCTGTTGTTTTGGAAAATATCTGTCTTCTTGTTTTTGGAGCTCTTTCCTGACTCAGACATTGACTTTGTCTATGATTTTTTTTTTTTTTGGTATTTCTTCTGTGGCTTTATCCTTGGCCTCCATATGTTACCAAAAGCCAATATCAGTATCAGGGGTCATTGGTGCCATTCAGAAAACAGGAATACAGTTTTCAACCAAATCTCCTTTAGTGTAGTCTTGCTAGTATTGAGCATCTCCTCTTTCAATTTAGCAGCTACTTTGCCTTCAAATTAAAATACTGCTAATGCAGACACTTCTGTGTGATGCCACGATGACTTGTGGGGTCAAACGGGCTGTTGTTGCTTTTAGGATGGTTCCATGGCTGGCTGTCTCAAAGACTGTTCTCTTGTTCCCTCTTTGTCCATTCTGACAGCAGAGGTTTTTACCACATTTAGGCTCTCTTGTGTCCAGGCATGTGAAACTCATGAGCAGCCTGTCTGATTTTCTTGAATGCTGTCTTAATCCCATGATGAGAACTTTCTCATTTCTATTTCCCTCAAGAGTGCTTTAGAAGTAAAACAAACCTAGTTTAATCATGGTCATGCTGATAGACTTCTTAATTTCAAGACCTCTTCTGTCCCTCAGCATAAATGCTTGAGACTTTCTGGGTTGTAGGTACTCTTTTTGAAAGATATAGGTTAGCTTCTCCATTTGCAGCATGATTTCCAGCATCGTGCAGTTTGCATCCTTAGTTTGTCTCAAAATTAAAATGTGTTATTTGTTCTCCATGGAAAGATAGCTTTGCTAATAATGAGAAGGCAAACCTTTGCAACTATAGGCTGTCTTTTTTATTGTTCTGTTGTTGTTTTCTGTGTGGTATACAGATCTTTGTTATTCTTTAAGCCATCCTTTGGTCTTGGTCTACTGCCATTACACTTCAGTATTTTGTAATGTACCATATTCCTTAAAATGCTGACTGATTAGTGCAAGCACTAATGCGGAGTGGGGAAGGAGGGTGCTCCAATTATGTGCTGCACTTCTGTTTTGAAGAAGAGAGCTGGTGCTGCTGTGCAAAACAGGACGAAGATAACTTAAAGCAGATCTTATTTAGATCCAGAATCAACCCTATGGAGTTACTGTAATTTGCAGGAGCTTTCTACAGTTTCACTGCACACAGCACTCTGTCACAGAGTGCTGTGTGCAGTGAAACTGTCCTCTCTTGTTGTATCACTGACATGATTCCTACCCTACCAGGAATGTTCTGTCATAACTTCTTACTGTGATTTTGCAGTTTCTTAAATACACTATCAATATCTTACTCCCAGCAATAGCATACATTTTCTGAACAGCCAGTGTTTCCCTCCCCATATGACAATTCTGTATGCTTTCCCATTTTGCTTCGACATGATCAGAATATCAGAACAAAGGAGACTGAACAAATTCTTTTTTAATTGTGTTACAGCTAGACTGCCTTGGGGCAGAGAAATTTTTGAGTGCTTTTGAATTAGAAACATTGATATAACAAGCTCTTTTGACAAGTAAGAGCTCAAGTAGCTTCCTTGGTTATTGTGGGGGTACAAAGCTTTTGGAGGCTAGGAAGTACTGTGATACAGTTACCTGAAATTTGAGCAAAACCTCACAATTACTGTTTCTATGATAGTACCTGGAATTGTGAGATAGAGAAGCTGTGATTTCATTCATCTTTGATCCAGAGAAGATGCCTTGTCTCCCGTGGCATTTCAGTCCAAGCACTAGTGCATTTCCTAGCAATTCCTAAGATGCTGATTGTCAAGTTACGTGAAGCAGAAGATTCTCATGAATCTTCTTTTGGGCACTTAGCAGCATATTTCTTTTCTATAGTTGTTAACTGAGGCGTGACCATTGGAGAGTTGTGAATGAAGGACTATGGATCAGGCAGGCAGTTTGCTACTTCCATCTTCCTGCTCTGGGCAGTTGTCAGTAAGAGTCACCTTCCAGCTAAAATTCTGGTTCAACAAGCATTATTGCATTGCATCTGCATATAGATTTTAATTTGCAGTTCACCTGTCCAGCCACTAGGATGGTGATGGGGGATATTACTAGGAGGGGGATGGGTTATTTAGGATTTTTTTAGGGTGACAGAGGGCACCTGTGTGTTACACAGTAAAAGGTTTGAAGAATGCTCACCAGATAGCAGTGTGGCAAACTGAAGAGAGAGAGTCATTCTTATTTAGTCTGCTTGGGAAGTTCTCCAATGATATTTATATCTTTCTGATTTGCATTTCACAGCTGTTCTATGTTGTGCAAGGACTGTAAGGTTGGGGGTGAATTTTTGAAAGAGGCTTTGCTACTTTTCCCATTTTCAGGAATTACTGTTACAATATTTTTTAGCAATTAAGTAGCTGAGATTTCATTTGGGAATGCTTTAATTCCTTGTCATTCATGGAACATCTGTGCATAGTTTACAGTAGAATTTGGCAGTAAGAAGAATTTGAGTTTTCCTGGATGTATAGGAGATAGCTGATAAGCATAATTAACAAAATAATATTTTGCTTCCAATTCTGTGTGCAATAATGAACAGGAGTACATTTTTCTGTGCATTTAGTGAAACTGTCTGAAACTTTCCTTCAGGTATTGAGAAGGGAAACAATCTTTTTTTAAAATGCCTGCAGTGGGAGATTGTATGAATGTGGGTTCAAGATATTTAAGAGAATGATTTAATACTTTGTAGTCCAGTTCTGTGAAGATTCTTGTGCACTGAGAGTGCACTGTATCTGCCAGTCAGGTGGTGGTCTGTGCCAGATTTCATGAAATAACAAGCTAGTTTTGAGACTGTATGACCTCAGCCTTTCTTTCATTGCAATTGCTTTACCTGTCATTGCGCCAAATAGAAAAACTAGGGGTAGGACAACTCCTATTTTTCACAGATAACACTGTGAAGATGGAAGCAGATTAATGGAAGAAGTGCATTGTAAGACAAGGAAGTGATGACCCAGAACACAGGAACGCTAGAATCAGAAGTACAGAAAAATGCAAAATTTTGTGTAAATTCAAAGCCACTGTGCACTCAGTTGTAATGAACACTCACCTCTGTTGTTTCAGTCCCTTCTTTGTTGAATATCAGTAACAACACTGCCTTACCCAGCACTGTAAAAATGAATCACTGGTTTTGAAACCCGTGTATATCCCAGCCTTGAGGTGCATAAGTAGAAAGCACACTGAATAAATTTAGATTCTGCAGATTCTGTTTTGTGCACTGAAAATGTCTTCACAATTATCTTTGTGTTTAATAAAAAATGTCTGTGTTTCTAGGTAATAAATCCAAAGAAAAAAGGAAAAAAGAAAAAGTATATTAACTCTGGAACAGTAAGTAGATATAATTTGTAATATTACTGAATACTTTTCTCTTGAAATACAAAGTAGTTGACTTGACATATAACAGAGTTGGAACAGAACCATCTGTGAAAGCTACAACAATAAACTATTTACTGTACTACAGCATTTATTTTCAGATGTGTTTATGTTTTTTTTTTTTAAAGTTCTTTTTAAGTGTGCTGTTAAGTTGCCAATGATTTTGAAAATGAGTTACACCAAAGCTGGAGGCAGATTCTAGAAATTATTTGATTGGACACTATTAGATTTTGTCTGAAACATATTTGCATTTTCGAAAGTCAATTTTATGTTTAAATTTAACTGCTCACGTAGCATCAATAAATGCTACTAAGTCACACCCTTCATGCTAAAGCAGGAAGAGTCATAAATTTTTATTGCCAACAGCACTTTGTAAGTCCATCTTGAAAATTCTGTTAAGGCTATTTTGGGATGAGAATTTAATGTCCTTTTATTCATATTCTGTTATGAACCATTTGTTAGCGACACAGATAATTCCCTTCAGCATTTTCACATCTTCTGTGTTCTGGCACCCACGATACTCAGAGCATCTACGAGAAAATGAAGATAAATGTTGAAGAACTGTATACTGGAAAATCAAAACAGATTTTAGATACATTCTTTTGAAAATTCAGCATGGAGTTTTTTTTCTTTGCTCATGGAAAGTCCCAGTGAAGCCAGGAGGACTACTTTCACTCTGAAATATATAGCTTTGAAGAAACGATTTGTCAGTCTCTCATTCTTGTATAAGTCTGTTCATCAGTAGGAAAACTATCACTTATTTTATACCTCTGTTTTAAAATGTGAAAAGTAGTTTGTCTGTGAAAATTTACCCTGCCAGATCTGATTAATTCCTTAAATTTATTTATTTATTTATTTTGCTAATTAAAGTCTTAGAATACAGTTCTTTCAGGCTGTCTGTACTTGAAAGAACGTTTTTTACTCATGTTGGGCAGGCAGAATCAACTGTGGATTTTTTATTTTTTGTCTCAAATTAATAGGAAATTTACAACAAGTGGTTCGGTGTTAGAAATTTTCTTTCCTTTTTTCTTCTTTACTAGTGTTTTTTATAATGGCTTTTATGTTGACTCCATTTTGTCCCGTTTGCCCTCCTATGTGCAGCCTTCCTTTAACCTTCCGTGAATAGTCGCTTTCCTGTATGTTTACCTATAGTTTTGTTTTTACTTCTTTCTGTCATTCACCCAAGATATTTGGTGTCTCGACAAATTTCTCCATTTCCAAACCGTCTAAGATCATCATTCTCACTAATGGAAAGTTGCCTTCTGGAAAGAAAAATTAGCAAAGTGGATGTAGGTCATTGATTGCTATCTCATGCTGTTTTAAAGAAATACACTGATAGAGTAGCCATTTCCATTCATTACTACTTAGGAGGTCATTTTAAGCTCAGAAATATGGACGGCATAATTTGTAAATAAAGCAAAAATAATATGGAGTGAATTCTTTGCCTCATGAACCTATATGAAAATCTTCAATGCCAGATCTTTTCCACTTGATTTAAAATTTCTGCAACTTGAGCACTCAAAATGCCACATTTTAAGCTGCTGCTTATGTTTAGGACTCCCAAAATTCCTGAATGATCAAAACCGATACTGAAAAAATTTCTCATCTCCTCATTTTTCTATATGTTCCACTTTAAAGATTTTTCTATATTTGTATGTATGTGTGTGTATCAGTACCCAGTACAATTGCTAACATGGGAAATGGCATAAATAATAGTAGTTGAGTTCTTTAAGCAGAACTGAAGTACTCGGTAAGTACTTCAAAAAGAGTAAGCGTAGTTTGCCTGCCCTGGAAAGTGATCTTTCATCCATTATCTTTCACTTTTTTAAAAAAAAAGAAACCACCCACACTGAAACAGACTAAAACAAAACAACCACCAACAAAAAATTGTACCAGACTTCCAAACTTGTTTCTTCCCTCTCAAAAACTGGTTTCTGAAACGGTTACATTTTTTTTTAACCTCCAGAAACATTGTGGATGTGTCTCTATTTGTTTATTTGGGAAATGACAGTTCACATCTGTCTCTTTTTATTTGCTTTCAGGTTACACTGCTTTCCTTCCTAATTGAAACAGAAGTTTCATTCCTTGACTATATTAAAGGCGGGTATGTGATAGTCAACAAAGTTTTCCACTTTTCACAATCTCATTGTAATTCACTAATGATTTGTATTTGAACATTGCATATGATGACTCCAGGTTATTTCTGTAAGAACTGTATCGTTTCCTCATGCAGAAACTGTATTTTCTTAAGTTATTTATGTCATTTAAGTTATGGAACTTCATGTGTACTGTTGGAATAGGTAATGGTACAAAAATAATGACGTTGAGTCTGATCAACCAGTGAAAATGGGATTAACTGAAAGGGAATTATATATGTACTATTAAATTAGTAAGATGCTGTTTTATTTCTTTTGACTACAGTGATCTTTGATTTATTTACGATTGGCATTTATTTAGAGCCTTTCCCCATCAAAGGCATTTTTTCAATACTAATTATGTGAAGTTTATAACACTTTCAATTTCTCATTTATTGTCATTCCGAAAGGGGAGAAGAGATAGAAGGAAATGGCTTACCCTAGAATATACCTGGAAATGGGATCAAATTTCAGGAATTCTCGATTTTTAACCTCTGTACCAGAAAGTGATATTCTCTAGAAGAAAATGGAAATAATTTACTACACATTTTTAGACACTTTCTGAGGCATACTGCCTATTTTTCTATAGCTATTTTAGATTACTATTTATCTTTCGAGGAACAAATTACCAGCTTTTTTTTTTCTGGCAGTCTTCAACCGGGCTTCAGCTGAAATACAAAAAATGTCTGTGTTGTGTTTTGCCATTAGCAATACACTGCTTCGTCTTTGTTTCCAGTCATGGCAATCCTACAGACGATAATGTGCTTAAGATTTATTCCTAACTCATTTATCACTGAAGTTTGTTCTGTTAAGATGATGCCACCAGTTATATTCTAGTTACAGAGGAACTGTCAGTCCATTATTTTTAAGGTTTTTAGAAATACAGCTGGAAATTATACACTATATCAAACTCATAACTGGTAGAAGGAATAGATCACTGCTAAGAAATGGTCAATATTGTTGACCTAAGTCATGTGCTGCAGCAGAGAGTAATATTTTTTTTCTCTCTCAAGGAGTAACAAATTCTTTGATGTTTAAATTCTCCCATAAAGTTAAATTTCAAAGTCGGGATATCCAAATTTATTGCTGTTTGTTCTTCAGTGAATAAAATTGAGTATTTTTACTAAGGGTCATAGTCTCTTATGTATGTCAAAACACAGTGTCTTTTGGCTCATTAAGTTTAAATGCAATGAGAGCATTTTCATGGATAGTTCTTGCAAATGTGAGTGCTTAAGATTTTAAGCATGGATGTAGATGTGTTCTCTTTAAAATTGTTACTCATATCTTTGGAGAATTTTTTCTTCTTTTTCTTTTCTTTCTACTGGTCCCTTCCAATCCAAACCACTTTATGATTCCATGAACAAGGCAAGCATGGCAGGCCCAGAGTTGGTGAACAGGTTCAGCTAAGAATCCAAAACTTCAGGGAAATCTGTGGTGATGAGGAAAATCAAGATCTGGATAGAAAGTCAAACCATAGATAAGGGTCAGGATCAGTTCCAATGATTGTCAGGTGGGCCTATGCTGAGAATTCAAGGAGGTGAAGCTATGAAGTCAGTCTGTGGGCATAGCTGAGCTGGAGTTCCGTGTTCCTCTGACATCAACTCAGACTTCATACTTAAATGGGGCTCCTGTGCCCATGAGGGTGTGGTCAGAGGGCTGAGATGAGGCTGGTTAGGGTCACTGAGGCTTTTTACTATCCTCAGAGTGCCTTCCTGGATGCTTTTGGACAAAGAAATGATCTAGGTCTTCTAGAGTTGCAGTCATTGCCATCAGTTCAGTTATGTGGAAACACTTATGATGGAAAACTTACAGTCTCTTTGTTTCCACTCTTCAGATCCTCCTGTTTCTCCTCAAAGTGGGTTCAATTCGTTTGTTGTTAGAATCTGTTCAGTTTTATATCTAAATTTGGAAAGACAAGAAAAGAGTGCATACATGTGTAATCTTTTCAAATTAAGTTATCATATTTTCCCACGGAGTTGTTTACAATGCTAGTTATACATCTATACGTGCTAGTTATACATCTATATTCCGTAGATGATTAATATAAATTCTGAATACAAATAATACTACTGTAATTCATATTGATATTTTGTGTTTTCTCTCTAAGTGCAAAGCAAAGAAGTCTTGCAATATTAATAATTACTAGTTTTGAAGATTATCCCTCTTTTTTGATAAAAGAATAGAATATAATTCAGTAGACTACTCTGCTTAAAAGTCTGAGCATTAATCATAATCATTTAATTATTTTATCTAAATCTTGTTTAGTGATTCATGCATCTGTTTCTAAGCACATGCCAGTGAAAAATCTGAAGGCTTTTTTTAATGAAATGTTACCTTTTCTTCTAACACCTATAATTTTCTTCTTTGAAAACATAACCAGGAGACTGAGTTTCACAACCATTTTCTTTGATCCTGTCTTTCTCTTACTTCATCTCATTTAATTCTACTGCACATCAGTTTCAGTCCAGTTAACAAATTTTGGAGGAAGGGTGACGTGAAGTTGTCCTCATTTATCAGTCTGTTTTCCCAACAAGTATGTCCTCCATAATTTTTTTTGTTTTCCTTCCTTTTAGTTAGATAAGGGGAAGCAAACAGTGATTCTGCAGGAGGCACAATATTGGCTCTTCTATGAATGGATGCTTATGAAATATTTCATGTTCAGAACTTTATTGTAATTGATTTGAAGTGTCTAGAATGAATACTGATTTAAGGGAAAGCTTGACAGCGTTAATTGTAATTAATTTGGATTGCTGTATTGATTTGATTTGTATTGTGAATCTGCACATTTTTAATTAGAATTTTTCATTATAAATATAATTGGTGACTTTTTCAAAAAGCCATAAAAATGACATAGAAATTTGTTCGTGCATTCTAATTTATTTTTATTTAATAACGCTGAATTTTATAGTAGTATGGTAGGAAAGAGATGGATGTCTCTTTGTATCTGTTGTGCATCAAGTAGCATCATCTTAGTTGCTAACTTTTCCTTGTATCTTGATGCTTAATCACCTGTTACGACACTGACCTTCCTATGTTTAAGGTAGGGTAGTTTGTGCTAAAAATTAATGTATATTTCAAAAATGATTTTCTCCTTGCACTTACTAGCATGTTTTCCTATAAAAATCACCTCCCATTATATGAATAAGCCAGGAATGTGTGGGTTATTGCCTTGAAGAGGAATTCATTTGGAATAATCATGCTTTGTAGGAATGACTGTGGAACACTTAACAGAGTATTTTATTTTATTTTGTGCATATAGAATCAAAGAGTCATTAAATGGCATGAGTTGGATGGGACCTCAAAGATCATCTTGTTAGATTGCCTGTGCCTTAGACAGGGTTATCCCCCACCAGCTCAGGCTGTGCAAGGCCTCATCCAACCGAGACCTGAACACCTCCAGGGCTGGAGCATCCACAGTTTCTCTGGGCAGCTGCACCAGTCCTCACCACACCCTGAGTGACCCCCTAATGCCTATCCTGAGTCTCCCCTCTTCTAGTTTTAAACCATTCCCCTTGTCCTAACACTATCAAATTTTAATGTAGAGTAGTTGGCTCTGTCTTACCTGGAAATGAGACCAGGAGCCATAAAGCTGCAAGACTCAGTGGACAGAAAGAACATCTCTGTGCAAAACTTTCCATGCTTTTCAGACTTTCTAGATGTCTTAGAATAGTGTGTGGCACTTTAGATGTTTGTAAATCATGAAAATTTCAGGAACGGTGTCCTCTTTCCACCTATAAGCGTTAAGTCATCTTTTCTGTTCCAGATTAGTGGAAAAATAAGGGGAAATGTTTCTGCACCATTGTGTTAAAACTTGCCTTCATAAATGCTTTCAGATATGAACACGCACATATTTTTTGGATTGTAAGGGCTTTCATTTTTAACTGAGCTATACTGAATCACTGAGGGTCACAAAAGGAAATTTAGAACTGCTATTATGACAGTTATTTTCATCCAACCAGTAGATCATATGTAATGGCATACACATTTGATGTACTGAGGAAACTTAGTTGAAATATAGCTATGAAGCAAGGGCTGTCATAGCTATGCACTGTAGAGACTTAACCATGTATGTTGTATCCTTGGAGAATAATTAGGAGTAATAAAGCTGTATCGGAGGAGGATCTTGTGAAACTTGTACGAAGAAAATGCTGTTTGTTTTGATGCTGCATTTGCAAAGAGGAGATTAAAAAAATACTGTTGCTGGAGGCTTTTGACAATAAATAGCAGAGACGATACAGCCCCTTGTTAGTGTTAGTTACTCCACTGCATTCAGTTATAGACTGCTGCACAGTAAGTGATTCTCAAACCTCCACCAAATGCCCCCTGCTATCAGACCAGCTGGTTTTCACTCTGAAGATGCAGAGGAAATTCATTCTTCCTTCCAGTGTACTGTGTAAAAAAAACCTCACACTGTCAAGCCTGGTCAACAGCTACATCCAGGTTTAGCTTGTTCCTGCGTGTGTATCAATTCTGATTGAAAGAAGATAGTTTTACCTTGCTCTCCTGAAGTCACAAACTGTCTGCTCTGTGGTGAAGGTTACTGCTGCTGGTAAGATGCTTTTGTAACTGACAGTGATGATATAGCATGAGTTCACCCTGAGAAGTTATGTCTTCCTCTAGCAGTTCTGAGTCCACAAGGCATGTTGCTGTGCTTGGATGTTCTATCTGAGCCCTCCCCTGAGTCAGGACACTCAGTGACCCAGCCTGCCTCGCCAGACAGCAGTGTTCTGGCAGCTTTTATGCACAGCTTTGTGACCTTACAACCTCGCTTGAAGCTGTGGGTATCATGAGCTTCTCATCCAGCTCCATGGGGAATGTGCATCTGGCAAAGCAGAAAAACAACCTCAGCAAATGAATTTCCTGATCAGAAAAACCTTACTTTTGAAAAATCTGGGAAACTAGAAATATTTTAAAAGAACAGCAAAAAATTCTTGACCCTTAGCCTTAAGTACTTTGTCTCTCCCATTTATCTGGGCCTTCTTGCCACTCCCAGTAGAAAATTCTGCTTGTCTTTCTGTTCTGTGTTCTTTAAGTATTTCATAGAATCATAGAATCATTTGAGTTGGAAGAGATCTTCAGAGGTCATCTAGTCCAACTCCTCTGCAATGAACAGGGCACCTACAGCTAGATCAGGTTGCTCAGAGCGTGGTCTAGCCTGGTCTTGAATGTCTCCAGGGATGGGGCATCTACCACCTCTTTGGGCAGCCTGTTCCAGTGCCTTGGAAAACAACTCAAAGCACAACTTGGTGCAGCAAGCTTCACTAGCAGCCACATCCAGAACAGGCCACCTCCTCCCCTGCCTTCATCCAGCTCTGCATCTTACAAAACCCAAAGCCCATGCTGCCCAGCCAGCCCAGGACTAGGGGCAGCTATCAGGTGGGCCCTGCCTTTAGCCCTATGCCCAGAACTATGCTGACAAACACGCTGTAGAAAACTTTTACCCTCACTGTAAAAGCCTTTTCCCTTATACCCAAGTTGGTATTTTGGAGTTGAATTCAGGAACTTGATAATTTTTGAGTACTTACATAGACTACTTTTCCAGCCTTGGGTTTTTTAAATTATTAGTATTTTTTTATTTTGATACTTCATAGACCAAACAGCAGTCAGTATAGTGGTTTTGTCCTTATACAAAATGGTGCATTCTGTAGTTGAATAACACTGTACATCATTGTGCCTAAACAGAGTGTGGCTTTAACATAAATTTCAGCATAGTTAGATTGCCGTAAGTTTTCTGTGGTTTGTAAGTACAGAATTATTTTCTTGCATATTGGAATTTTCTGTAGCTTAGTACTGTGCAGATTCTGTGCTTCTCTAAACTAAAATCTAACCTATGTTATGCAGCTAAGTTTGGAAAATTTCCTGTATGTGAGGTATTTGGATTCCGTATTGCATCTTACGTGCGTTACTGTGGCATTTTGAAATATTAGAGATACATACAGGAATAACAGTAAAACATTCATGTGTTGCTCTGTAAAAGAGATTTTTTGCTTTTCAGGACTTCCTAGGTATGGATATTTACCTTATGCTTGCTTTGTGTGTTGAGAACCTCTGTTTTTCTTCCACATTTGGTCTTGCACTGAAGTATGGTTCTAGCTTAGTGACTGGTTCATTTATTTTCTGATGCTCTACATACAGGTAGGACACAAATCATACTGTTTATTTTTTGTGTGTGTAATTTTGAGCACTGTTCAGAAAATGACTTTCTGGCTGTTTAGAGTAACGCTGTATGTCCCATCTTGAGAACATTCAGTTAATCCTGAAAACACCCCAGATTTCACTTCCGTTTTCACATAATATTTGCTTAGTTTTCCTCAGCATCATAACGAACTGCTCTGTGTATAAAAGTCTAAAGATTGTCTACCAGTTCATTTATTTTCACAAGTTAAGCACGAAGGTAGTTCAGCATATCCCTCCTTATTAATCATTATGCAGATAGGTGATTTTACTGCAGTGTTTTTTCGTAGTTCAGATACTGCTCTAAGCTTTGAGAGCTTTTGTGTAAACGAGCAGTAAAGGATCTTAAATAAAGGTTCCACTTTCTTGGCATGTTTCAAAATATAGATTATTTAATCATGCATCTAAGTTTGTCTTGAAGACTATGATTTCAGATGCTTTTTAAAATTTTAGGCATCCACACTGAATTATTTTTTTTCAGCTATTGTCCCTTACTGTTGATGAACATGTCATTACCATGTTAATAACAGCAGTAACCTAACAGTGGATAGAACCTAAACGTTATTCTGTTGAAAAGAAATTAAACATGGTAGAAATAAAAACAGGGCAGTTGTCTGAGTTGTCAGATATATTCATTACTTTTAATTTGTTTCCAGAATAACATGTATTACTGTGAAAGCATTTCTTAAAATATCATTCACATTAATTTTCTAGTCATCTAACTTGACTTCCAGATTAGTTGTGTCTGATGTTTCCACAACACACAGCTTCTAAATTAGCCTTCTCAAATTAGGTTTTTTTTTAATTATGGGCAGGTTTGTTTTTTTTTAGTCCTGAGGAGCAGTAAGGAAATTAATACCCTTTCAAATTAATCTTTCACGCAAAATACGTGTTCACATTAGTGCAGCTGCTTTTAGAAATATTTTCTGCTGTGGTACTTACATGAAGTTAAATTGTTTGAACTTCAGATACCCAGTTTTCTACTGAAAAAAAGATTTAATTGTGTTTTGATAATTTTTACTACAAGGCTTGATATTCATTTCATACCTTTCTGTAGTTTGTCATTCCTTTTGCTGTAGGACATTAGTGCCTTGTGTGACCTAGTTTCCCATGTCTCTTTTCCACAAGATCGTACTTAGAGGGACATTTCAAGTATGTTATATATGAATGTATAAAACGATCATCGAAAACACAGGGCAATCACAGTGCATGTTTGTTCTAAGTGAGTTTATTCCAGCTTCCCCAGTCCACTGTAAGGCATGAATAATACTGTGTGGTTATGAGTCCATAATGCAATGTGACACTTGCATTAAGAGTGGGATCTAGTTGCCTGAAAATGGCATTTAATGCCATTTTAGATTCCTCAAATTTTCCATGGTGTAGTGAGGTTATAAAATAACAGTAGAAACTTGTTGGAAACTGAATTCTAATCTGTGTATGCGTCTGTGTAACTGTTGTAAGATCAAGTAAGTGATTTAACTTCTGTTGTAGAAAGGTAGACATCTGCTTTGATCTTGTTTTATGCCGTGATTTTTACGGTTGTCGAATTGGCACATGCAGTAATAATCATACTCTTCTTCTTAGAGAAAAACTGTAGTCCAGATTATTGTGGATGGTAATAAATGGGTGAGGGATTTTTTCCAGTTCAACGGCTGAATTTCTCTTACCTAGAGCAATATGCATTTAACACAGGCGTATTAGGTTTTGGTATACTTCTGAAACTGCCGTTGTCAGTCACTACTTTTAGTTACATTAAATGTGATTTTGTTTTGTAATTAGATGTATTTCAGATATTTTTTCTTTTGTTACCCATTTTCCTTTTAAAGATTTTTTTACTTTGCTTTCTCATTTCTGTCGTACATTCCGGATGTGCATAACTGTTACAAATTGAGTCAGGAAAACTGATGTAGAAAATGAGTTTACAAACACATGTTGCTGCTTCCGCAGGGGAAGAATTGTTTGAAGTTTTCCCGGTTATGTGTTCTTCATCCAGCTGAAGGATTTCTGTTCTTGGTGTGCAGGTTGTAATGGTTTTAAGAGTTTTGTTTTAGTCTTCAAACACTGCACCACAGTAAAGCTCTTAAAATCTAAGTATAGGGAGATGACTGTTCAAAACCAGCTTTGTTTAGCAGTGCTAATAAGGACTCTAAACATAAAACTAGAGAAAGTACTGTATTAGTCTTTTGTTGTTGGTTGATTTTCCTATCCTGTTAATGACTGAGGAAGACAGCCGTACTGCATACTGCAGAGATAGTGATAAAAAGTAGTTGACATGCACTTCTTACAGTGTTTATTCTTGTAACTAACTGATGATATAGAAGTACAGTTTGGTTAATAAACCACAAGGACTAACATTCAGGCACCGACCAACCAAAATCTGACTTGTCATACCATTAACAATAGTGTGTTTTGGATGAAAGTGCACAAAGCAGAATGCAGAATTACCAGCCGGATGCATATCTCATAAATCATAGGTCTCAGAACTCTTCAGTCTGCAGCAGCTTTCACTGTTCTTCATTCAAGTCCATTTTGATGCATTTTTAGACATATTTAGGGCTGACAGCATCCCAGGGAACCACAAGGCTCTTAATACTGTGGTTGCTGGTGGGGTGTTGGTGCCTTTTAGAGATGGTGTCCACTCATGCCTAGCTTAGTTTGTGTAGGCCTTGGTCAGTGTAATAAAATGATTCCATGTGATTTTATGTGTGAACCTATGTTTTCATGTCATAATAGTATTTTCTCTGGGTGATAAGGTTATTTGAGCAGTAAATCTTCTACTGTAAGGTCAGGTGTCAGGTCTTGATATTTGATCTAAGTGTGCATGAGTTAAATTTGTACAATAACTTTTAAAGAGCTGTAATCTTTGGCAGTTTGGTCAATAAATTCACAGAGGTGCACATTGAGAGGCAGAAATTTGAAGGACTGTGGAAAAGACTTGGTCTGAGTAAAAAGTCAATTTTTGGATTCATCCAAACTCTTCTGCCTGATTAGAGTCTTACCAGTTCAGATATTATCTGAGAATGACAGTATTTTGTGCTGAAGGAAGTTACAGGATTGCATTAATTGGATTGTCACTCCATAAGTCCATTAGTGACTACTTTTTCTGACAATAATGGTACACTGACAGTTGATTCATGCACAGTAATGGCTTTACTTAGCTACTGCTCGAATTGCTAATTTTTATATTCCCATTCCCAGATTTTACTTTTATCTTCCACAATTTTCCTTGATAGTAAAGGAAAGTACTCCTAAAAGTATTAAATTAAAATTCTTAAAATATTATGTTCCCATGAATGATATGTTCTGCCAAAAACTTTGCTGTCTGCTCCAAAGATTTTATGTATAGCATGATTTCTAATGCATTCTGACAGAATACACAGTTTTAGTGTTAAGAGCAGATCAGTAGAACCCTTATTGTCTTGTCAGTTTCTTTCCTTGTTGAAGGAAAAATCAGTATTACTGTTGAAAATAATAATACATGGAGATCATAATAATCTAAATGTAGAATTGGGATTTTTCATAAGCAGTGAAAAAGGAGGGATGGAATAAAGTAAATGTTTTCAGTACCATTGAAATGGTATTTTCAATGTGCATTACCTGAATTAGAAAGTAAGATTTCCTGCATTTTGTCCGAAAACATTACTATATATCGTTTATTTTCCACATAGCAGTAAAGCTAATACTAAGAGCTGTATTTGTTCATTTTGCAGAACACAAATCAACTTCACAGTAGCTATTGACTTCACAGCCTCAAATGGTAAGAATAAAAATAAGCTTCTATATTCTCGTGCTGTGCTTAGTTTTAAGACACTTTAAAAACACTTTTTAGAAGTGTTTATGTGTGTGTACTATGTCAGGATTCTGCTTAACTACTTTGTATTACAAATTATTTGTTTACCTGGCACCACCTGAAGTCAGCTGAGCAACAACAGACTAGAAACCAATTCCTGTCCAGAAATGCTGGACAAACAGAGCAGATAGAAATTTTCTATTAAAAAAATACATACTGGATTGCATAAATAGGAGCAACTTGCAGTTGTTTACATACTTTGTAATTTTTTTGTGTCCATTCATTATTGCTGTGAGCAAATCGGCTAAATTGGAAGACTCCATTGAGAAGTACAAATCAAAGGAGTTTCAAGTAGAGTGAGGCTGAAGAATGGTGAAACAGAAAAGTTTTGATTTTCCTGCAGAACTGTTTTCAGAATCTCGTAATACATTAGTAAATTTCATGATAGGAGTGTGAATTACACTACAGAAGTGACACAAATTCTCAGTTGAAGTCACAATCTCTTGCTATCATTTTGTTGGTGAGAAAGCTTATAGGTCCTACTGTTAACCTATTAAAGATGTACTAAGAATGTTGCATTGTTACCTGCTTTAACCACAATTACAGAGGTAGGAAATAGGTTTGTTTCCTTTTCAATTTCTTCTTTCCTAGATTTCTGTCATTTTTAAGAGAGAAAATGTGGGAGTGATTCAGTTGTAAAGTAAACCTGACTCTTGCTTCAACAGGTAACCCTTCACAACCTACTTCACTGCACTATATGAATCCCTATCAGCTGAATGCATATGGCATGGCACTGAAAGCAGTAGGTGAAATTATTCAGGACTATGATAGTGATAAAATGTTCCCAGCTCTAGGTTTTGGAGCTAGACTGCCTCCAGATGGACGAGTATCACATGAATTTGCACTGGTAAGCAAATATATAAAAATTTATTTAAATTTCTTACCACAATCTAATTTGGGGGAGGAAGAGTTGTCTTTTGTAGTTAATAGGAAAAGTAATTACAGAAAATGTTTGAATTCTTAGGTCTAAAAGACTCGTTTCAAAATTTCTCATCATAGTGAAGTTGCTGACAGACATCCAGAGTCAAGAAGTCCCTGTAGGCCAAAAATAGTAATAAAGAAACCTCATCAATAGCAGCATGAGAAACAGAAATACTTCAGTTGGAAGCTAATCTTACCTTGATATGTAATTGAATCATGACCCCAATTTTTTTTAAATTATTGTTGTTGTTCTCTGTAACCTGTCTTTTACAGGCTGCTAGTTTAGAGGTGTCTAGAGGTAACTAGAGTTACCTTAGTGGAGTATAGGATGAGATTCCAGGAATAAATCTGAGATCTTGTACACATGCCAATTAAATTACAAAACTAAAATGTGACTGGAAATTATTGAGCCAGAACTGGTGCTCCTAAATGTGACTCTAGTTTATCATTTGCCCTGTAATTTGTACCTTAAATGCACACCAAGAAATGCCTTTTACTGTTCAATGTAAGGACTGCTTAATTCCATTTAAGATGGTATTTATGTCTGGGAACCTGTTTCAGTGATCCAGACTGCATACAGTACGAGGCTGCAAAAACTTCTTCCCTAGGCAGCTAACAGTCAGAACCAACCATGGCACTTACTGTGGATATTGGTAGCAAACTTTGAATAGATTCTTAAATTTTGAGGTCATTCCCATTTAAAAATGTGCACTAGATAGTATTCACTAAAATGCATCATTTCTGCTTCATAACTATTTTTAGAGATTAATCCCTTCTTATTTTCTTTAGAATGGAAACCCTCAAAATCCATACTGCCATGGCATTGATGGTGTAATGGAGGCATATTATAGAAGTCTAAAATCAGTCCAGCTTTACGGACCAACAAACTTTGCCCCTGTAATTAATCATGTAGCCAGGTAAGCATAACGAGTACTTTGCAGAAACTTTTTATTTTCTGTACAACTATTGCACTATTAATGATCAACAGTTACATGATGCTAAAACATAGAAAAATGTATTTACAATGTGGGTTTTTTCACTCATTTTAACATGATTGACTTATGCTTGTTAGTAGATCTGAATACTGTGTGCTAGTATTTTGCATTTAATTCCAATCCCTACTGCTTGTGTACAAACAAGTGTTCAACAAGTTGATGGACTCTGGGGCTTTTCTACCCATCTGTATGGCTTTCTGTGAGTTGTAGATTCCATTTCACTCACACTCTTCCAAACTCTTTCAAATGTTGTTGTTATAGCATCTTATTTATAGGCAGCATTCACTTGCAAATTTACTGTTAGAATATTCTGAGTAACATCATGAACATCATTAGACAGATACCCTGTCCAGTGACCAGTGAGGTAATGAATATTCTGTACTTGAGCATACATACCATAGTATTTATTTTTTCCCTGCTCTCAATGCTACTCATGACCACTTCTATTACGAAGTTTTGCTTAACTTCACAGCACTAAGAGCCTTTTTGAAGGCAGTGACTAGACTTGTTTCAGTCAAATAAAAAAGTAAGTGGAACAGCACGCTCCATGCAAAAAAAGTTCTTCACCAACTGTATAGGATAGCAAGAGCAAGCAAACTCTAGTCTTGATTTCTGATATACAGGCTGTAGAATTCAATGAAACTGTTGCAGACTCACTATCTTTCAGAACTTTTCAAATCTTCAAGAGCTGCTTATTTTCAAAGAACAGTTGCTTCTTGTGGCCTTTGACTGGGGGCAAGACTGGAATGGTGTTGGTTGTGTTTTGTCTTATATTCAGGTATAGTACAGGGAGAAGCTTGAGTCTTGAGAGTATACAAGTGTATCACAGTGTACAGTGGGTCGTGCTATCACAGTTAATTATTTGGAATTGTCCTCCATCAAATTTAAAAGATACAGCTCCTTCTCATGTAAACTGCTCTTATATAAAGGTTTGTTTTACTATCGCAGTGTTCTTTTTTTCCCCCCTTAGATATGCTGCTTCAGTTAAAGATGGCTCCCAGTATTTTGTTCTTCTCATTATTACAGATGGAGTTATTTCAGATATGGCTCAGACAAAAGAATCCATAGTGAATGTAAGTTTTGCTGAAAATGCTGAAATATGAAATATCTTTCTAGGCACTAATATTTTAAGAAGTAAACTGAATCTATCATTATCTTAGATATTAAATTAGTTTCATAAATTAACCATTCTTTCCAAACAGCAAAAAAAAAATGATTATGTATGAAGATGAGAAGAAATTAAAAGCTGTATCTCAGCTTAATTACTGTTTGATGGAAAGTCTCTTGTAACACTGAATGTTCATATAACTTCTGCTTCTTGACTCTTCCTCCTTCATGCACTCCTACTATGCAGTACTACATGATGAACTATGATGAACTTTATCAATCTAGTAATTGCAGACAGCTTTGATTTTTGTTTTTTTCCTCACCTTCTAAAAACTGCTCCAAATTGTCTGGTCCCAAATGCCAAGCATAACTGTCAGCTAATTTCCTTTTAGATAGTTGCCCCGAATTTTAAAAATCAAGATTTTTCCTCAAGTTCCTTTAAATTATTATTTAAAACATTGTTTTAAATGTTTTTTCTCTTTCAAACTGCCGTGCTTTTAAGTAATACTCCACACTACAAACTGTTCTTCTCTCCCTGGGAAATGTCAGATGGAAGTACACAAAAAACCCATCCGGAGTTTGAGAAGGCCTGTTCCAATAGTTGTGAATGCACCACAGTGAATCTGTCATGTCAAAACAAAAGTTATAGAATTAGGTGGCATACTTTTGAAGGCCCACTTTCACTACTTCTTGTAGACAGCTACAGCACCATTCCAGTTTGTAGGGTGCACAGGAGAATATTACTGAAATGTTCTGTCTCTCACTGGAAAGCAGGATGCCCTCAAGTTCTAGCCAGCAGCATATGGACAGAGTCTGCATGTCAGTGAGCTCTGTGAATGATAAATTTTTACAACAGCTTGAGCTGTGTTTGAAGGTACAGGTTTACTTCCTTTCCAATATTAAAATGGGATAAAGCCACTCTTAGTTTTAAAGGGGATAAACAAACTTTTCATCTTACAAGTTCATCCTTTTGTCTAGCTTAGAAGTTTGGAATAGAGCCTTTTTTTAGGTGTCAGAAAAGCTCCATGGGGAAGAAAGAGAAACTTTTTATTTAACTCCCCTTCAATTCCAAGTCCGTATGGAGGGTGAGTATGAGACCAGCAAGTTCATCTGGTTGTTACTTTGTAAGATTTACTATTTGATCACTAAGAAATACAGAGAACCCTTGTTTTGAGAAGTAATTAATTTTTAAGAGTAATAGCTGATGTTCTGCAAATGTCTGGAGGTACAGAAGATGTGTTTTTTGCCTAGAATGAGCAAAAGTTCAGGAATTTTGAATACTTTTGATGAAGATGCATTTTCGTTTTTCTTTATAGCTCTTGAAGTGTGAGCACAGTATACTGTAACAGGACTAATTAAATGCTTCCTGGTAGCATTTTCCAGTCATGATAATATTTGGAATAATGAAAAAAGGGACAGATGTTAAATACAAGCTGATGTGTATAAAACTGAGAAAGAGTGTGTTTCATTTTTTAATACTGTGCTTTATGCATCCTTCTTGTTACAGCATGTGTGTCAGACCTGTTCTGCTTTATCAAACTGTTCAAAGGTTATACTGTCATTCAGAAAATGCCAACACCAAGTTTATATGCTGAAGTTGAACTCTGTCTTTTCACTGACCTTGCCACTTATGGCTTCATATACATAGTATCATGTAATACTCTGTCTACCTGATTAGGAATATTTTTGAAGAATGTTAAATTTAAACTCCAAGATTCTCGAAAACATCTGAAAACCAGAACATGTTCTGTGCCTTTAAATAGTGCCTTCATATCCAAAAAAATACTTTACTCTAACTGTCAGTGGTTTATGCAGTATACTGCAACTCAGTTATAATTATGCTCTATTTATCGTCCTTTATCACAGAATGGTTGAAGTTGCAAGGACCTCTGGGTCCATCTGATCCAATTTCTTCTCAAGCAGAGACACCCAGAGCTGCTTGCCTAGGACCAAAGGGTGGTGACACAGTGGAACAGGTTGCCCAAGGAGGTTGTGGATGCCCCATCCCTGGAGGCATTCAAGGCCAGGCTGGATGTGGCTCTGGGCAGCCTGGTCTGCTGGTTGGCAACCCTGCACATAGCAGGGGGTTGAAACTGGATGAGCATTGTGGTCCTTTTCAACCCAGGCCATTCTATGATTCTATGACCATGTCCAGATGGCTTTTATCAGCATTTTTCACAGTGCATTAGTATTTAAATTAATAATTTAAAATAAAAACTAATAAATAGTGTTTGCTACCAAATTTTTACTATGTAGTATCAGTTCATAATGAAATTGCAGTTAATACACAATATACACTGTACAGTATGGAATGCTGTAGCACAGTAATGATTTATAGGATGTCATATTTTCATTGTTTTAAATAGCATGTATACAGTAATTAAGTGTGTGTCTTCAGCTTGGTTTTACATAGATTTTTATGACTGATCAAGAATGGGAAGAGAGAATGGTGCATTTAAAAAGCGAATGTATTTTAGACGAGGCAAAATATGCCTTTTATATTCCAGAAGAAAACTATAAGTCTGCTCTGAAGCCACTTTACTTGAAGCTTCAGTTGAGCTGATTTTAATTTAGGAAGAAATGTTCATCTATGGTTTTCGGCCAGAGTAGACTCCTGTTTAAAATGACTGTGGATATTTCACAGTTCAGGTTAGAATATCACCAGATATTCATCAGAATATCAAAATATCAAAAAATCTTTTACAGTGAGGGTGGTGAGACACTGAAACAGGTTACCTGGTGTTGTGGTTGATGCCCTGTGCCTGCAGACTTTAAAGGCGAGGCTGGATAAGGCCCTTGGCAACCTGACCTAGCTGTGGTATCCTTGTTCACTGCAGGGGAGTTGGACTGGATGGCCCTCAGAGATTCCTTTCAACTCAAAGGATTCTGTGATCACAATAAGAAACATTTCTCAGCCCTGACATTTGTTAGATGGTTTTTTTTGTTGTTGTTACCCTCTTGAAAAGAGCCAGTTTCAGAAGATATCTGTAGTGGACATCTAGTGCTGTCAGGGCAGGGGAGTCCAGTATTTATGATGCTGTCTTCATAATTTTTAAGATTTTACAGAGAGTTCATTCAGGGAAAGCCATCTTTACATTTTTTCATTGAATGAAAAAGGTTAAGTAAAATTAGAATTCTTAACCATAACATAATTTAATATCTTGTTTGCTTTGTGCATGGATGACTAACTTGAATAAAAATTTTCATTCATGGAAGAAACAGAAGAGACATATTGCTCAAATTGAAGATTTATTCTCCTCATCATTTTAGGATATTAGGATAAGGAATTGTTCTTTAAAGCTTCACTTCTGTATGTTTTTTTATTCATATTGTTTTTGCATCTTACATAATATTGGCTGAGGTTATGTAATGTATTAAACCTCTTTTTCTTGTTCTTTCAAAGGCTTCAAAGCTTCCAATGTCAATAATTATAGTGGGAGTAGGGCCAGCAGAGTTTGATGGTAAGTGTTTTAGTATTTTTTTTCTAGAATGTTTTATATTTGTTTACGTATCTGTAATATGTGGCTTTTGAAACACATACTGTTCTTCACGTAATATAGAACAAGCAGTAAGTACTGTTGACATTTCCAGCTAGATTGATTGATAACTCAGTATGATTACAAGCTACCATGTTGAGCCCCTCAGGCTCTCTCTTCAAGTCATGGAATCATATGGGGGCTGAGCATTTACAGTGCTCTAGAAAATGGAGGAGGGGAAGAATAAAATAAGTATACTGAAGTAATTTTGAATTTCTGAAACATCAGTATTTAATTGCTGTGTGATGTATCAGTTGACTGGAAATATTGATCACCTGTTCTTACTGCAGTAATAAAATACAAAGGAAAATAAATTTGAGGCAGTGATCTGAGTTAAGCCGGGTTTCACTTTATAACAAGTGAGCCTTACTGTCTAGCAGCAGTGGGAGAATATTACAGCAGGAAATAAATCAGCAAGGTTATTTACATATTCTTTCATTAGATGTTCTGGAATAGCACTCTCTATTCCAGTGAATTAGCCACTTCAGTTATTTGAACTAATTTATCGATTGGCATCTTGTGTATCACCACACAATGAAATGTAGATGCTCCATGTAGATCTGATCTTCAAAGGTATACATCCTTTTTTTTCCATTTGAGTACTTCTGGTTAGGCAGTATGTCTCTATGTGTACAGATATATAATGTGAATAGTCATTAATGATAGTACATTTTAGTTCTTACACAAATATTCTAGGAGTATGGCAAGTGTTATGTTAGTGTTTAAGTATTGTATTCCTTGAAGAGATTGTCCAAGCTGACATTTATTCTTCACATGATTGGCTGGAAGACTGTAGAGGAAGTGAACCTGGGGCATGGGTTGATGTTTGGCTGAACATGAGCCAGCAGTGTGCCCAGGTGGCCAAGAAAGCCAATGGCTTCCTGGCTTGTATAAGAAAGTCTTGCCAGTAGGAGCAGGGAAATGATCATCCCTTTGTACTCATCCCTGGTGAAGCTGAACCTCAAATGCTGTGTTCAGTTATGGGCCCCTCACTACAGGAAAGACATTGAGGCCCTGAAGTGTGTTCAGAGACGGCCAGCAAACCTGTAGAGGGGTCTGAACACAGGTGTGATGAGGAGCAGCTGAGGGAGCTGGGATTGTTCAGTCTGGAGAAGAGGAGGCCCAGGAGAGACCTTAGGACTCTACAGTGTAGTGAAGGGAGGTTGTGGTGATGTGAAATTGGGCTTCTTCTCTAGTGGAGGGAATGGCCTCAAGTTGCACCAGGGGAGATTCGAGTTGGACATTAGGAAATAATTCTCTGAGAGAGTGGTCAGGCACTGGAACAGACTGCTCAGGGGGTAGTGGAGTCACCATCCCCTGGAGCTGATCAAGAAATTTTTAGATGTTGTACTGAGGGACATGGTTTAGTGGCAGATATTGGTGATAGGTAGACAGTTGGACTGGATGATCTTACAGTTCTTTTCCAACCGTGGCAATTCTGTGATTCTTTGGACTTAGGTTCCAGGTGAAATGCATCTAGTAGGTGTATGCCAAATCTGTAGTCCCATAGTGCTGAAGAGGGCAGAGAAATATTTGTCCTATATGCAGAAGTTCTTTCTAGAGAAGGCGGTTTGATCATCTTTGTTGCCAGCACTGAAAAAGTGTGTGTAGGAGCATGTACTGTTTTAAAATTCAAGGGCCAGTCAAACCTAAGTTCTGTTGTAGAGAGACTAAGCTACTCCTCTCTGGATACTACTGCCCAGTCTAGGTCTCAAAGCCTCTGGGGGATGCCAGTAGGGTAGAAGATAAAAGTGTGGAGTTCCAATATATGATGGGCTTTCTGACTAACTTTGCAAGAAATGTATTCTTTCATTTTGTTTGAACTTGGTTCCTGGTGATTTTATTTACACTTTCACGTTCTTGCATTGGAAGAGCTGGCATTTGAAATTTTGTCTTCAGTGAGCTCAACCCAGTTTGTAAACACGTAAGACGCTCCAGCGCAGCAGTGCTTTGATTTTCATACAGTGTACTGGAAGAAGAATTGTGGGATTCTTGATTCAATGGCTGAGCAATGATTTGTGATCATAGGTCCCCCCATTGTCACACTGACCAGAGAGCAGACATGCCACTTAATAGAAATCTGGAATAGCTTTGGATATACGGACAACTTCAGAGATTTCCTGGACCCTGTTGAAAAAGATGCAAGAGTTAGCCAAAAATGTTAACAATGTTCTTTTAAAAGCACCTAATTCCTATGTCATAACAGTCATTATATTCCCAATATGAGTGATATTACCATATCTGTGCTACATTCTTTGATATCTTCTGTAACAATAATTTCTGAAGATGAATTTTTATCCATCTACGCAAGTATGAACATAGCCATACAGAAATGAAATACTTGCTGGTTTGGGAATCAGAAGAATATGATGGACCTTGTTGTAGTGTGTTATGTCCTGAAGATGATAATAAAGACAAAATGTAGGTATCATCAACGTGAAAAAATGCAAAATAGCTACTATGCATGATGGCAATGATCTTACGATTTACCTAAAGATAGCACTTGTTGATTCTGTTGCTCTAAAGTGTAGACTGACTAAAATTTTTCTCAGTAATGTTTTTTTGAGGGGAGTAGATTAACTCGTAGATAAATTAATTTGTTTCTTCTTTTAAGCCATGGAAGAACTGGATGGTGATGTAGTCAGGATTTCTTCAAGAGGAAAGTTTGCAGAAAGAGACATTGTGCAGGTGGGATAGAAAAATTTATCTAATAATTATATTTTACTGATCCTGTTTGCCATGAATTCATGTTTTATCTTCCTTTCTTTCATTTTACCATAGCATTGATGAACTTTATCTTGGGATGTTTATAAAAACTTCAGAAACTCTTTGTGGTGCCTTATAGGCCTTTATATAAGACAAAGATACTGAATGTATTTTGTATTTTATATTTGTATAGAAATTTGTGTATATATATATATATATACATATATATATATATAAATTTGTATATATATTTGTATTTTATAATGACCCCTAACCGGCAGCACAGAAATAAAGTCTTAGGATTATACAGCAACAGGAGAAGTGTTCGTTTCCTTTGTGTTCCAGGTACTGCAATCTTACGTGAGTCTGTAAAAAAGAATTGCAACATTTTTGGAAATCAGCAGTACCTAGGCCGTAGCAAATGTATTTAAAATGCCTAGGATATCTTTCCATTCCTCTAACTGCCAGCCCAGAAGTGTTATGAGCGACTCCCATTTCCTGTGACCTGCCTGCCACATACAACCCTGCAGATATCTCATGCCTTAAGGTACTCCAGATGACAGCAGATGTCTCTGTTTAGGTGACTGAGCCAAACCCTAATACCCTATTCTCACCTGCATTCCATGTGCTGCTCCACTTCTCTGCTCTGGTTCTGTTCCTGTTCTGTTCTGCTCTCTACAATCATTCAGTCAGCCCTTTGGTTGTCACTGGTGCCTAAGCAGTCACATGCAGGGTAGTATAGTAGTTTTGTGTGCTCTTATCCACGGTAATCATCCTTCTTCCTTAGGGCAGTAAATCTCTAGAAGTCCACAGGTTTTCCAGAATATTTAATCTGTGCTCTGGCATCCTTTCTTCCTACCTCATTAAGCACCACTTGGACAGACTTAATTTCATCTTTTTTTTTTTTTTTTTTTTAAATTTAAAAATAAAATTGCATCATAAACTAAAATTTATTTTTATGGGATTCTGGAGGAAAACCAAACACAGAGAAAAGGATTTGATGGCCCAGCACACTAGTCCATGCGTGCTAAAGGAAGTACTGTTGCTGACAGATGAAAAGCAGCAAACTTCTCAAAAATCAGATTAACCTGACGACTGTAGAAGGAATGATATTTGCCCAAGATACCTGGACTAAGTCAGCTATAAACAAGCTGCAAGTGCTTCTGGACCCCAAAGTGGTTTTTCTGCAAACGTGAGCCATGTCAGGATTTTTAAGTTAATTCAGATATTTCTAACATGCATAGCACTATGCACTTTTAATAAATGCTAGGAAGTTGTACGTAATTCATCCAAACAACAGCAGCTCCAAAAGCTGCCATTTACGTTGAAAGAGCATAAATAAAGGGCTCTTCAAATGTTCTTCAGATGTTCTTCAGAACTTCTTCAAATGCTGTAAAAATGCTATAAAAAATGTGTTATGCATCAGAAACATTCTACTTTCTTCTGAGATTAAAAAAATACAACTAAACTTCCTTCAATTTTTTAGAATTCACTGCATCTCAGAAATGTAATAAAACATTTCCTTGATATGAACATCTCTCATTCAGAACTTTGCCCCGAGTCATAGCAGATTAGCTGAAGGCAGTACTATTTTGTGCTCCTTCTGTCTAAATAATAACAAATACATTATGTGCTAGCTACATAATAAAGAGGGATAATGTCAAACGCTTTAAGTTTACTATGACCTTTATTTGGTATATGGTAGGATGAAAATGACTTGCTTTCATAAAATAAGTATTCAAATGTAAAAAGATAACCTTTTTTTGTTTCAGGTTACTTAAAGTTAGTTTGTAAAGCTGACTTAATTTTAGCAGTTGGTATATCTATTACATTTACTACTGATTGCAGTTCAAGGAAAGATTTGATCTTGTTTTTCCCTCCTAGATAATAAACACAGGTGTTGTAGGGACTCTGAATTATATGCCTACCAGCTCTTCCTCAGTTTACTGAATTTTTGGTTTTTTGTTATCCTCTTTCTATTTAAGAAGTTTTGACCAAAAAAAAAACTTAACTCATGGTAATGTATGTATAGTTTCTGTTGAGAATTTTATATATTAAAATCATAAATTAAACTATCATGCTAAAGGAAAAGCATTTTGTATTCTTTCCATTTCCCTTCGATCTTTCTTCTGTCTTTCATTATATTCCTCTACCACTCCTACTTGTTCTGTGTGGTTGCTCTAGGCCTTGTTGTGCATATGTGTATCTGTACGTATGTTTCTGTCTGTAGTTCCTCTAACTCTTCAGATATCTGTATCCCATAAGGAGAGGGGAGAACTAATTTAGGCCACCCATACTGTGTAACTGCATTACTGAAATAGCCTCCCTTTGCTGCCGAAATTATGGTCTGAGTTTTCATGTCTGTAAGTAAATGGGATTGAAATGGGATACTTTCTGATTCTTAACCCAGACTGCATATGCTTTTTACAAGACTGCCATTGCATTAGGAAATGAAAAAATGTGAGATAGACACTAAGCTTATCCCTTCACAGCTCACTGCGTAAGCCTACAGGCTACAGAGGTTTTTCCATTTGTTCGTTACTCTTCTAACTTCATGCTTCTGGGGACAGTTAGATTTATTCTTGCCAATAAGCTGATGGAGTTTAAGAAGGAGCAAGCTGTTGAAACTGAGCAGTACTGTACTGACTTCTGAAAACTGGTGATGGGTTTTCTTGTTTGTGTGAGAGAGAGAAAAAAATGAGTCAGTACTAGAAAATGTCACAGTATCTACTTGCTTCTAATATCGAAAAGTCACTGAATAAACATAGAAGTGGCTGTTAAAGTTAATTAATTATGGATCTGCAGATGCTTTGCTTCGTACCCTAAAATCAGGTTCCTTTTTGTCCATTGTTCTCCCACCTGTATAGTTGCATGGTCTTGCTGCTTGGGTTTGAATGTTACATAGTATTTGCATAGTGCAAATAGATAGGATCAAAGCTGTTTTTTCTGTCAATTTGAGAACTCTATCATCTATGGAGTTAGGCAGAGTCAACTGAGTTGAATCCCTACACAATCTATAGCAATGCTGTTTGCTCAGAACAGTTTTTGTTTTTCAGCTATTTTAATTTTGATGAGCAAGCTATGTTTTTCATATGCTGGTTCTTTTAAGCATTTTTTAAATATTGCCTCCACTGAAAACACAGAAATTCTTTACAGAAAAAAAAAAAAAAAAAGCCAACACCGTAGCTGAATGATAGCAATAAACATCCAGTTTCATAAGTCCAGGGTGAGAATTGCTTTTCAAATGATGAAAAAATAATTTAATTAAGTTCCTTATTGATAAAATGTTGTCTTTGTCTTTCCCTCCCCACCCCCCAAGAGTTTCTTGATTTATTTACTATATTAAATAAATTTCTTCTGTTTCTGGAAAACTGTCAGGCTCTCAGAAGTGCAGTGTAAGCTGAACTCCCACTGTAATTCAGTGGTTCCCTTATCTTGAAAGCTTTAGTGTTTTTTAGTAAAACAAAAATTAATGTAAAACCTTGGTTGGTGTGCATCCAAGAAGACAAAATGTTTCACGCTGGGATGATGGGCAAAAGAGTCTGCATATTTTAGAGTTCAACCAGAAGGTTAGAGATCCCTGGGTTTGGCTTCTCAATGAGTTCTAGTTTAATTGTGGAGTATTATGTGCAAAAGGCTTACATTCAAGTCTTCTCTGTTTCCTTAGAGGACAAAGACACCATTAGGGTTTGTATTCAAGCATAGACTAGTATATCAGTACCAGATGTAACTTTGGACACTGAATCCTGGTTCTGAAAAGTCACCCAGCTGCAGTCCTGAGATAGGCTCCAAAATCCGAGCAAGAAATAGGATTCCTAATAAACCTTCCTTTTGGCACAACGTATTACATAGCTTAACCCACTGCATCTCTGTGTGCTGTCTGTTGTGAATAAAAATCAAGGAGCCCAGATTGTTTCTTTTTTCCTTACCAGCAGCATGAGCATCTTATTAGTCTGACCTCAGAGGCAGAGCTGGTAGCTGCCTTCTTGGTGTTGCAGATTTGGGTACGACATAACAAGTTCTTATTTGAAATCAATTTTTTTTTTTTTTTTGCTTAAAGTCTTGGTATGTTTATTGGTGTTAGGTTAAAAGAATAAATGTTCACAGTGGTGGTTCACAATCCTACTGAGTCTAATAAAAATGATCAACATTATAAAGTCATCCTTTCTGTTTTGTTCACTTCAGATAGCAAACATTCTTCCTACAAATTCTGGTAGGTGAGGCCATGGATAAGACTTGTAAGCCAAAAATAGCTTTATATGGAAGAAGCTGAGAGATATTCCAGATGTGTCAGTAAAGCATGTAGCTGATAATCTGAGCCAGCCATGGTTTGAGAATATGTTTCTATCAGAAAATGGATTTTTTTAGGTATAATATGTATATATATAACATAGATGTCTATAGATATATTTATAATATGAAGTGTGCAAGGTAGTATATTAATATACCTTTACTGCCTAGATCAAGTTTTCTCATTTTTGTATTTTAAGATGTATTTTGCATCATGACCTGTGTGAACGTATCTTTTCTTTTATAGTTTGTGCCATTCCGGGATTACATTGACAGAAGTGGAAACCATGTGTTAAGCATGGCAAGACTCGCTAAGGATGTTCTGGCTGAGATTCCAGACCAGTTTCTGTCCTACATGAGAGTCAGGGGAATAAAGCCATCACCTGCACCACCACCCTATACACCTCCTATTCATGTGTTACAGACTCAAATATGAGCGCTCCAAAGCGCTCAGCATTCATCACAATTCAAGAGTCTCTGGATGCAGCAGTAGCTTTTTGGAGCTAGAAAAATTCTCTTCACATACCAAAATTCTTCATATGGTTGCATGAGCAACTGGAAAGCTTTTAAATGCTAGGATCAAAATGTTGATGTTCTGAGTCTTTTTCTTTTGACAGAAGCCCTACTTTTTTGATCTATTTATTGGAGAGGAAAGCACAAGTCAGGATTTCAACTCAGAAGATATGTCCTCTCTGAATACTGTGTGTACATAAATGTATAGGAATGCTATTCCTCTGTATCAATGTTTACATGTTACTATTTTTAAATTTCAGTACTTTTATAAATATTCTTAAGAATAAAAGTTTGGAATATTGATTCACACATCTTTGAGCTTGCAATAGTTTGTCACAAGATCACAGGAGAAGCAATATCTCTTTGAATGTTTGTCCAGACAAATACAGATGAAAGCTAAGAAAAGGACAGATAGGTGTGTTTTCCAATACCTGAATTGCTTCAGTTGGTTCTCGGTAATCTATCCATTTTACAGTCTGAGAATAAGCTCCTAAAATGTGAATGTCGTAATTACATATGACTTCTGACTAGGTCCAAATTTCAAGGGGGAGGAATGTGTATTTTTTCAGAGATTCTCCAGTTTCTAAGTTTATCTGAGTTTACAGTTTTTTAAACTAGTTACTGAAGCAAATTAGAAGAGTTACTTGCTATAAGTAATTAAAGAAAATTACCTCAAATCAGAACTTTGAGTGTTACAGTTGACTCACTGAGCTCATTAAATCTTTCCATGCATTCCTTAAAGCAGTGGAAATTTTGCATCAGAAGTCTTTTGGAGTGATTACAGCAGATGTTTTATAATGGATCATTTTAAACTTAATTTAAAATTACAACATTTTGTCTAGATTGCCCATTCAAAGGGATGCTGGCTCTTAATATTTGGGTTTATATTGTCATTTAATCACATTTCCATTCAGGATGCATGAATGATAATGTTAATTAACTGGTTTAAAAATTGCACAACCATGTTGCTTTGTGCGCAATTTTGTGTACCAAACTACCCCAAAATTTTATTACATGCCTGTTCATATATAATTATGAAATGATTTTGCATGTACAGTTTTTACAAAATACACAGTTTTGTGAGTTTGTGTCAGATATATTTTATTTAGAACTAATGGCCTTAAATTTCACAGAACTCCTGAAATGATTGTGAGTTGCCTTCAAATACTGTTAAAAAGGAACATTTTTAATTTTTTGTGTGTCACAGTTGTAACTGTCCTGTAATGTAACTTATTTTCTTTGCATATAACCCGTTTATTACTTCTGTTTCTTACTACTGTATGTGGTAATGTACAGTATGAAACTACGGTGCGTTTTTTAAGCATGAAAAGTTTTTTTCCAGAAAGTGTATCTTCAATATTAATGGCATATAACTCTGTAATTGCAGAATCTTCCATTTTTAAATACATTTAAATTCCTTCAGTCTCATGCAGGAAATTCCTTTTTTTTTTTTTCCAGATAATTATCGGTTAGTAAAAAATAAATATAAAAAAGTATTAAAAAGTGTTTTTTTTGTAAAAAGAAAATGTTTTATTTTTATTTCAAAATGGCTTTTACATAAATATGGACTTTAATTTTCTCACCAAAATATGTATTTCTTAGTAGATTGATGTTGCATGAATGACATTTGATACCTGACAAATTTTGATGAAAGTGCATCATAAAGAATAAGTTTAAATCTACTGCATGGTGGTGGTGGTCTCCTTCCATCTTCTGCATTTATTTTTCATTCTTATGTTGTTGGCATTTTTTAAAGAGCTGAATTGATACCATACTTCTGTTCCTTCATACTGCTAGACAGGTTTTTATGATGCCATTTGATTTATTCACAGCAGCCTATTGATTAAGCTGTTTTCCTTTCTAAAGTCAAGATGACCAACTTCTTTTTCTTGCTTTCCTTGCAGTTCTTGCTTTTTCTTGCAGTTCTTCCAACTTCTTGTTTCTTCACCTTTTATCTAGTGCTTAGATATCTATCAGGTGTTTTACCTAGCATTTATTTATTTCAGGTCGAGTTGGGCAGAAAAAGGAAGAGTAAGTTCATTAGCTGTCATTTAATCTGCACCTTTTATTGATGCAAATATTGGTCTTGTAACTAACTTAACAAGTGAAGAAACTTGTAAAGATAGGTATGATTTAATCAGTTTAATTAATAACTTAAGGATTGATCAGAATTATTTTTTCTATCTAGCCCGTGTACCAACCTGTTGTATCCTCTACTGCTGTTGTTCTTTCTGTTTGGCATTGGAGAGTAGACATAAGTTAAGTCAGTGGATTCTGTGTTCTGGTGGGAAAAGACTTTCCAGACTGGTGATATTGCCCTGTATGTTTGACATCTTCATTCTGTAATGTGTATGAGACTGTAACTTCAGTCATGCCCATAGTAAGGTTGAGAGTTAGTGGTCATAGTTTTCATTTCTCTGGAATACCAGCTGCATCTCGCCCTCCCACAGCCAAAACAGAGGAACATCTATTGAACAGACAGCAGAGCATGAAGGCTCTTGGCAATTTAAAGTAATGCTGCCCAGTCTGGGCTGTTCTGTTTTACCACTTTGTATTCCACGCATTCCATAATTAATTCTCCTCTTATTCTTGTATGTAAAAATGTGGCTGCTGAAGGCCTAGAAAAGAGATGCATAATACCTCTGTCGCAGAGACTGAAACAAAACAACACAGAGCATTCAGGAGGCTAAGGCTAATGGTGAGTATGTACTACATCAAATAGGAAGCTTTGTGAGACTGAAGAGAGACATTTGAATGAGTGAGGAATTTTAGATGCACTGGAACAGGTTGCCCAAAAGGCTGTGGATGCCCCATCCCTGGGGGCATTCAAGGCCAGGCTGGATGTGGCTCTGGGCAGCCTGGTCTGCTGGTTGGCGACCTGCACATAGCAGGGGGTTGAAACCAGATGGTCATTGTGGTTCTTTTCAACACAGGCCATTCTAGGATTCTATGATTCTAGAACTCAAGGGGTAAACCAAATGGTGTGTGTGAGAACTATAAAAATAGTGAAATGCTGTCACATGAAATTACAGACATGCTACCAAAGCTCAGTTGTACAGTGACTGTGGAGTAGCAGAGAGTTTTTGTATTTGATCAAGGTAAAATATGATGTTAGGTGACAAAATGAGTTGCCCTGAAAGGGGAGCTCTATGAGGAGAGTGTTCTTCCTTTGGTATCCATCTTTGAACAGATGTTTTCCTTGTAACCAATGCAGGAAATTATGTGGCAGAGTGCAAACTGTAGCAATGTTCTACCAATTAGGAAGGACGCTGCCTCATGGAGAACAGAATTTGAGAGTTCAAATCAAGCTTTTAGTCTTGATTCAGATTAGTCTGGAATTGTTTGCTAATCTGGAAGGAGAAATTAGTTTGATTTTAGTTACATAAACAGGATTCTGTGATTGTAGGGAAGGGTGACAGCCTGTTCAACAGAATCCATGTGGACTTCAAATCAGCTTACTTCTGTACACAAAGAGGTTTGTTAAGTATAGTCCCCTGAGAAATACTTAAAAGAGGAGAAGAATTCAAAAGAACAGGTATTCTCTGCGAAGATGCACTTTAAAAAGCTGGAGATTCAAAGCTAAATAGGGTCAGATTAAATTCACTCCAGAATACTTTAAAAAAAAGGTGGTTGAAACAATCAGAATGATACATGATTGTCGTCTTTGAGAAGTAATAAAAGGACACAAAATGACAAATTATGCCAGTGCAGCAGGAAACCAGGGAGCATAGTAAGAGGTTATTGTGGCTGTGTCGGACGTTTTAAACAGAAATGTCAAAAAGAATAAAAAAGGAGAACATGCTGACATGGGTAAATGTAAAAGATATGCACAGACAAGTGTAAAAAAACCAGAGTGAATAATTAGTCTTGAGAAAGCTGAAATGCTCAATGTCTTTTTCCTTCAGTCGTCACATAAGAGGAATAATTAAACGGTCAATTCCAAATAACGGTCGTTATTGCTTAAACCTAGCTTTGCAGCTACCAATGCAAATGGCTATTTTTTGGAAGAGCGATGTAATGAGCTTTAGGATAAAGGAACAAACAGCCATCGTTCTCTTTATTAACACTCTCAGATGACATTTTGAAGGCAAAACAGGAGCTGACAGCTTCATTTGAAGTGTTACATAATCCCAAATTGGTTAGACTTTGTTCAGAGAAATGCTAGCAGTCTTTCATCATCAAAAAGGAAACTGTACCCGTTGATAATCCATGGGGACCTGAGGGACTTGTCTTGCCTTTGGTACTGTTTAGTGACAGCCATTGATGGTGTAATATATGCAAAGTTTTTATTAATTTAGCAGGTTGTATTAACTGCAGATAATTCAAAGTCTTTCAAACATAGAGTCAGAGAAATTGAATGGCCTGTGTTGAAAAGGATCACAGTGACCATCTGGTTTCAACCCCCTGCTATGTGCAGGTCACCAACCACCAGACCAGGCTGCCCAGAGCCACATCCAGCCTGGCCTTGAATGCCTCCAGGGATGGGGCATCCACAGCCTTTTGGGCAACCTGTTCCAGTGTGCCACCACCTCTGAGTGAAGAACTTCCTCCTAATATCCAACCTAAACCTCTCTGTCTCTTTCTAAAATCCTTCCTCTTGTCCTTCCGCTGTCCACTCTCGTAAACAGTCATAACATGAATTTAAAACTTAAACTAAATTGTATGGATTATAAAAAAATTGCTGTAAGTAGAGCAAATTAAATGAGTGAAGACAGGTAAGAGTAATTAAGTAACAAAAACCTTTCCGATTGTACTTCATGGCCATGCAGCAATTCTGGGGAGAACAACAGCAACAATACAACAGAGGTTTGTCCTGGTTTCAGCTGTGACAGTTTTCTTCCTAGTGGCTGGTATGGTGCCATGCTTTGGACTGAGGATGGAAATGATGTTGGTAACAGACAGATGTATTAGTTCTTGCAGAGCAGTGCTTACTGTAAGAGAAACATTCCAGCTTCTCGTGCAGCAAGGGGCTGAGAGTGTGCATGGAGCCAGGAGGGCACAGCAGTGGGACAGCTGATAGAAAGTGGCCAAAGGCAAATCCTGTATCATTGCACAGGGGTGGCCTCCCTGCCAGAGGTTGGCTCTAACTCTTTTAAGATCACAGTGAACTTCCACTGCAAGGATCAGCGTGAGATCGAAACTTGCCCTGCTGATGTGGAGAGCAGATGGGTATCAGCATGGCAGAAATACTTTCAGGAAGGCTGACCATGACCACATAGAGCATTAGGCTGTTGCTTTGTACTGCTCACTGTTTTTCACATCAAGAGTGCTCTTTCTTTCACAACCGTTTACGGCAGTAGTATAAATTCTCTTCATCTCTGCATAACAGATTATTGTTTCTTTGCCTCTAACTTGATATGGCATGATTTCAGGTTTAATTTCAAGCCAGTGTGTTGATGCTCATTGCTATTAGCGTGTGTCTTCTGTCATCTGATTGCAGATGACTGCTATTTTCAGGATGGATTTCTGAGGGCATAGAGTACTGTATTTCTGAACATGCATTTACCACTAAACACTGGACAGAATTCAATCGTTGTTGGGGTTCTTATTTGATGAATTTATTTTGCAAATAAATCAAAGGCATTGAGCCAACTGAGCATTCGTATCCATACTCCCATGCCACAGAATGCTGTGAGATACAAATGGTGTGAGTTACCTGCCTCCATGTGCCACAAGGTGCCACTGCCTCGTGCCACACAGATGTCACAACAGCCCTCTGAAGCCACTGCTGGCCACTGTGCTGAGTGATTTCATCACTTTGGTACTGGTCCATTCCCCAGGGAACAAAATCCCAGCCTGAAGAAGAGCACAGTTGTCATAATAACGGGGTGGACATGTGCATGCCCTTGCCAAAGGCTCTTACGTGGTTCAATTTTGGGGGGGCTGAACATGAAGTCAAAGCAATTGACTGCATGTGTGATTAGCAACGAAAGTTGCCTTCAGCTGAGTGGGCCATCAAGAAGCAACCACCAGGGAGAGGGAAGGTCCTGAAAAGCCAATCTTTCTGTGAGCACAGAAATACTGTAGGCTGGAGAACTACTCTGCAAAGTGGAATGGAGTAAATAATCCCCTCACCATATCATTAAATACTTCCAATAGCAAAAAGTAGCCAAAAATACAGAAGTGAGTGCACAGCCTTAACTGATTGTTTTCTGTGAGCAAGAGGAAGGGAAAATACCAATAGATTGTCAAACCTGAAGGAAAGAAAGGGAGTTCTGCAGGAGTCTCTCGTGTCTATTGCTGGTAAATGTTGTCATTATTATTAACAAAGAATTAGAAACTACTTTTATAAAACCAATGGATGTGTCAGCTCACCAGAGTTACAGGCTGGGAGGCTTGATTAGGATTCAAGAATGTTTTAGGTAAGTGAGAGGGAAGGTCAGGAACCAGTGAGATAAACTGCTGTGGAAAAAAAGTAGGAAGTACTGCATTCAAGAGGGGAATAAATAAGGATAAGTAGAATGAAAATGAAATGCTGGATAAACAGCAGTTCTAGAGTTAATAATCTGCATATTACAGATGCACTCTGAACTTAATATGAATCAAATTGTGATAGTGTTACATGAGAAGCAAAGATCTCCCTGGATGGTGTTAGCAGTGATAGTTTGCTCTGCGCCAAGCAGTGCTGAGCCTTAGCCTGGTGCTTTGTCTGAACTTCACCGTACTGAAAAAGTCCGGGAGAGGACAAGAGTAGGCAGTGTTCAGTCACGGAGGAAAGAACTTAAAGCACTTGGGTTTGTTTTGAATGCAAAAGACCAGAGGGACCACGATAAATGTGTGCGCTTGTGCAAAGGTCAGAGATGACAGGTGAAGCTATCATTTTTGGCAGCTAGAAAGGCTTATGTGGGATGATGGACAAAATTTCCAAACTAACTGGAGAGCACATTCTAATAGATCTCAGGAAAATTGCATAACCTGTGTCTTAGAAATTGTTCCGAACAGATTAGGCAGCCACTAAGGCTGGCCTCCCTCTGAGCAAGATGATAATGCATTAAATAGTTAAATATCCTCCTGACGTCCCGCTCGTTAGTCCTGCAATTGCAGGCAACCTGATTAAGAGAAAATAAAGAATATTACATGTGGAGAGGAGACAGAGAGCTGGAGTGAGAGATATGAGATGCACTTTGGGGCTAATGATGATTTCCTTTGCTAAATCAGTCTTTTCATCTGGAAAAGAGCAACAGAAGAAAATGTCATCTACCACAAAGTATTTGGGCAGACAGTGTGGTGTGGTTGTGGAAAAGGGAAGATGGGACCTTGGAGTGGCAATGCTGGGGTGGCTTGATTAGGTGGTAGGAAGGCACCAGGAGAGCCATGGAGGGCTCTAGTGAGATTTCGTCTGAAATGTGTGTGCTTGTAGGCGTATCCATCATCCATCTTCAGAGGGATGGATTTACATGGGCTGGCAAGGATATCTCCATTTGATGGACAGATGAAATTGCCAGCTCCCTGTTTGGGACCAACGCGAGGAGGAGGGCAAAATTCTTCTCATGATGGTGGTGAATGCCAAGGGAGGTCCCAGATGAGCTCTTATCAAAGAATAGTGAAGTGGAAGGCTGTGTGCAGATCTGAGTACTGCAAAGAGATGCTGAAACAGCAGTAACTCTGGTATGTTCAGTGGGAAACTTCATGAGCTTACGCGAGAGCCAACATCTTGTAACTGCCTGCAGCACCTGGGGGTCAAATCCCAAAGTATTGCAGCCACAGCTGACTCCTGGTGGCAGGAAAATATGGAGGGAAACAATTCACCTCTTCTGCCTAGTGGAGAAATAGGCATTTTTGTCAGATGAGCTGTTTCTATCGCCTATCTCCACAGCCATCCTTGCCCCTAGAGGCCTCGAGGTGCACGGGGAGCACAGCCATCAGAGTGCTTTGTGGTGGGGAAGGGCCTCAGCTGTGCCTGCTTCTCCTGTGGAGCATCTCTGGGGGTGGGAGAGAGGATTTCCAGAGGTCCCCAGCCCTTGCAGCCCTTTCCTGCTCCTAGGGCCTCCTGATTTTCAGAGAGGAGCAGAGAGCCTCAGGAAAGAGCTCAAAGGAATGGAGTGAGTAGAAGCTGTCTGGTGTGGCCTCCAGTGCGATGCTGGCAGCCCTGGAACACCAGCTCACCATGTCACAAACCAGGCACCAAGATCTCTGCCTACTTCAGATCTTACTGTCAGAGAACCTCAATTCTCCTGATAAATAGCTACAGTCAACCTTCCTGATGTGCTCAGCCAGCTATGGTTACCTGTCATTAGCAAGAGAACATTGCGTGTGTTGCAGTGACTGATGCGTAACAGCTTGAGAGCCAGAACTCATAGTTTAAGCATGTGGGCTGATGGGGAAAAATAACAGAAATGTTTCTTACAGTTCATTTACAGGAGAGGACTTAGGAGGTGTGTTAGATCCACAGGATTCCTAATGCTGGTGATATGAAACACCGCTCCTTCGGTGCCAACAAACGGCGTTTTCCTCATATCTCTAATTCACTCACTTGTGATAGAGGATTAGCTCTCTGATAAAAGAATTGCAGCAGCCTTTAAGAGGTGTTGGAACAGAGCTATAATTGGACTAACATTATCAGATGCCCTTAAATCTGTGCTTTGCATGTTTGTCATGTAAAGCTTCAGAGGTAAATGCCTTCTTCAAGTGGAGGGAAAATTGTTTTATGATGGAAGTGACTGGTTAATAACACTCTCCCACTGACCTCTTTTGGAGCCAATGGTTTGCTCCTCTGGCTAGAGTTGCAGACATTCTTTTGTTGCAACCGTGACAAGTATTTGACAAAAGAAACCCCACCGGCTTTAATACTGATTCATCCTCGTTTTCTGCTCTCTAGACCTGCTCAAAATGTGTCACCTTTCTGTAAGTTAGATCCATACAAGCCTCCTTTGCAAATGTCAGTTTGGTAGCCCTTCATGAAGCTTAGAATAGAATTCAATTTTTTTAGCATTTTTACTCAGTAGAATTCACACTATGGAGAAATCACACCTGCTAATGAAATTAGCTATTTACCCCTCACTGAATTCCCTTCAGCACAAGAATAGGTGTTGCAGCAGATAAAGCCTTAAAAAAAATAAACCCCAGAAGTGAATTGCAGACATACTGCAATTGCTTCTGATGTTATTTTCCTCGTCTTGCTAAGCCTCTTGGTGGAATACAAATGGGAAGAAGGTGATGCCTTTGTGAGCGAGGGAAACCACTGAATCGCAGCATTTCATTACCTGAGAGAGGCTGTCAGCTGCACGGCAACATTTCCCTCTGCCCTGGAAGAATTAACAAGAACAGAGAGACACGTTTTCCACACACCCACAGAATTAGCAAAGTTCCTTCTGGCACTGTTAGATATTTAACAGTACAGAGGGATTTAAATGCTTGTTGATGCATGCGCTGTACTGTTATCAATAGACATGTCCATTATCTGTCATTTCAAGGAAGTACCAGGCTTCCAAAAGCTCTTTTTAACAAAGGCAAAACAATGAAATGGTGCTGTATGGTGCTGAAATGGTGCTGTATTTTAAACCTGTTAAACTGAAATAGGAACAGAAGGATATTTCAAGTGTTGCTTTACTCAGGGGGCAAATGCTGCCTTACAAATTCACAAAATCACACAGTGGTTTGGGTTAGAAGAAGCCATAAAGCCCACCCATTCCCAATCCCTGCTGTGGGCTGGCTGCCCCTCACCAGCTCAGGCTGCTCAGGGCTCCATCCAACCTGGCCCTGAGCCTTTAGGGATGGGGCACTCACAGCTCTATGGGCAGGGTCTCACCACCCTTCCTCCTTCTCCCTCTATTTCCTTCACAACCTCCTGCCCCCAGCTGGCTCTGTGTTGGTGCTTATCCTTACTGGAGCCAAATGCCCATTTGATGCCATAAATGCCACTTTCCCTCATTTCACAGCTTGGTGTGTGGAGAGCAGCATTTGCCTCGCATACATGTGCCAGCATCCTGCACTGGTATGGCTCTGTTTTGGGAAGAGAAGTACAGTGCTCAGATCTGAGGATATTCATGTGAGAATCACAGCAGTAAAGTAAAAGCCGACTATTTACGACTATTCCTCATGAAAACGTGCTGTTCTGAAGTAGACGGGACATCAATGAATCAAGAAAGGTTTTGGGAAGCAATGAGTAACCATCTGCAAACATATGCAATCACTAAATATGACACTCGTGGTTTTCATTTTTATTGGGAATGGGAGATTAGTGGAGGATGAGGTGTTTATTTGTTTGGTTTTTTTTAATGGAGGAGATGGAACAAGAGGAAAAGCATGGCTCCTATTGCATCCAAGACACCAGAATTGGCACCCTATGATGCCAAGACACTGTTTGCCCTGGCATTGCAGGGGCAATGGCCATAAGCTAAATGCTTTCCAGCAGAAGCACAAGAGGTGGCTTGCTGGGAATGGAGATAAGCAGGTGTCTGGTGCATGGCCCTCAGTCTGGCAGGGTGAGAAGGGTGGAAACAGCAGCTGGAAAATCTGCTGAAGAAAACAGTGAACTAAAGGATTTGTCATTTTCTCTCAGAGGTGCAGTGCCCAACAGCAACCTCCCCATCCCGGGACATCTCAGTGAAAGAGAGAATGCTTCTTCCTCTGCCTGTGCTTGCTTGTAGACCTAAGCAAGTCTCCTGCTCTGTTTCACAGCTTACTGAATTTCTCCAGTTGTTACAAAAATAGAAATAAGCACTGGAGAAAGGGGAGACGGAGGAAAAAAGCACAGGAGTGCAGCTTACACAGAGACATTTCTGAGGAAGCCTTAAAAGCGTGTGTGTTATGGGGAGTGTGACAGCAGCTGAATACAAAATGAATATAGATTCTGGAGGAAAAGACAAAAAGACAGAGTTGTCCTTGGGCTCTGCTTCACCAATGATGCTGCTTCTATGATGAGAGTTGCAGGTAAGCCAACCTGCAAAATAGGAAAGCAGTACACCCAGCCCTGCACTCTCAGTGTGTGGGTAACATTTCCAAGCCTGAATGCAGCACTGAAAGCAAGATGGGCGTTTCCAAGCTGTGCCTGGTACAGGCAGTGAGACATGCTCTGATGTTCAACGGCTGTTGGCTGCCCACTCCCTTGCAGCTTTCAGCACACGCTGGACTGCTGTGCCCCACAAGACAGGCCAGGGACAAATGACAAGGTTTAATCACAAGGTGTGATTGCAGAGCTGAAGTTCGGATGTGACTGGACAGAGCAGGGCCTGCCTGGCTAACACAGCTCTCGTGCTGGGTCTGAGAAGCTGGTGAGCCACTCCAATTGGCTGTTCTCTTCCCTCTCTGATTGTACTATGGAATATCCAAACTGTGAGTGCTGTAAAGAAAGCTCAATGACCTCATCCTCCAGCTGCCTCATTACTGAAAGCACCCTGTGACAAATGGAGGAATCTCCACAACTTTCTCAAATTTTCATGGACATCATTGGAGCGCAGGTAGAGGCAATGCTGCAACAATTTCTCTGACCCTACAGGAGTGGAGAAGGGAAACAGCTCTGCACACTTGGAATACTATCTGCTCCTTTTAGGCTAGTGTGCTGTGTTAACCTCAAACCAAAGTTTCAGTGGAAGCTCAGAGCTCCATCACACCTTGGTGGCCCTCTTCTCTGTGCCCTTTCCTCTTCCTGCTGTGGTTCCCATCAACTGGCACCACCTCCTGCAGCCAGAACTGGAGTAGCTGACACCACACAGAGGTCATGCACAGATGGGGACATTGCTGTGACAGCTGCCCCTTGGTTCATTGATGCCCACATGCTATTCTTCATGGTGATCCTCACGTGGGTTTTTCTTCTCATGGTGTTTGCTGCGACCACCAGATGCCAGCTGTGTTATTTGTACCTCCTCTTCTGACAGTTGGTGAGGGACATTTAATAAGGCCTGGGACATCCACGTGGCATCATTCCATGCTGGAAGGGGCAAACTCTTTGTCCAAGTCAAACATGGTGCAATGCTTTATGCAGTAGCAGAACCTCAGGTCTGTGGCTCCTGTACAGGCTCCAGGCCCACCCTGGAGAAAAGAAGGGACCAAAGGCACCCTCACTGCCTGCAGCTGGCACTGTGGGCTGCTTCAGTACCTCCTTCTCTCTTGTTCCATATGTGTATTTTTTTATAGTAATTGCTCTAGTATATACAAATTCAGTCCATCTTACAGACAGCTTGTTCTGAGAAATAGTGGCCTTCCTTACCCACAGCAACCAGTTGTACCTGAAGTCATTTTCAACAGGAGTCTGTCTGTCCGTAGCCACAAAGGGAAGTGCTATTTTTGGGAAAACCCTTGTTCACTCCATTATTTCTGCTTAATAGGGACAGGACAGACATCCTGAAAGGCACATGGGCTCTGCAAAGAGGGCATGCTCTGGTGGTCTGTGCAAACAGCCCAGGAGATGAGGAGGCATGAGAGGCAAGAGGTGGTCTTCAAGCTGCTGGTGCCAAAACCCCTATGGAGAGCAGCATCCAGCACCCCTGGCTGCTGTACTGTCTTCTGGGAGACAGAAGCCTCTAGCAGAGCAAATGGTGGGATTGGATGAGCTGCAACACCAAGTGAGTCACACACAGCTCTATTTCTGAGTTATACCTGCAAAGCTGCTGACAAAACTTCAGTTAAAACCATGCAAAACCTGAATTTCAGGTTGCCCAGGGGCTGTGGGTCTCCTCTTTGGAGATCTCTAGGCCGTGGCCTTGGGTACCCTGCCCTGGGTGTCCCTGCTGGGGGTTGGGCAGAGGGACACAGAGGGCCCTGCCAGCCTCATCTGTTCTGTAACTTCGTCAAAGGAATGAGAGCAGATTCAGAGCCTTGATGGTCTGTGGAAAGTTGCTTTTCACGCAAGGAAGACACCAGCTTCTGAAAGAGAGAACAGGAGAAGATGCAATAACAACACATCACTGTGCCATGACAAAGAATGGGAGACAAATTTCATAAAGGTCAGAAAAATGAAATGGGTAACACTCCAAAGGTAAGACTTGCTTGAACTAAGAAATCTTCAGGGTTGACAATTACCCTCACAGGGAAACTATGGAAGGATTGTAGTAGTGACAACTGTGGGAAAGTGGGAAAGTGTCTGTGCTGTAGATGAGATCACACATGGAAGTCCCTGCTGGGTAACAGGCTGTCCTTGGATGTGAATTTCTACAGAGCTCTGGTTTGGTAGTCCAGCATATAGTTTTCTTCTTACTGTTAATTTTCTCACTGCTTCAGAATCATCCCTTTCTCATTCATTTTTTAAAATAAGGAAGTAGGCAGATGTTGTAACAAAGATGTGTGCATACAGATATTACATGTGTGTCTGAATAAACCTTTTCTCCTGGCTTTTCCCCTTGTGAGATCCAGGTCTGGACATCTCCAGCACATGGCAAGTCCCCCGAGATCTTGATGCTCAGCCAGCGCTGCCTCTGCCCAGATCCGTGTCAGCCCCCTTGGGCATGCCTCTGGAGGTGTCTAAGGAGTCAATCATGCATGGGTGACTCATCACGAATGTCAGCTCATCCTCTATGTCAAAAAATTCGTGGCAGGCCATCTGAGCAGAGAGGTGCTGCCAATGTACTTTGCCCTGGTGACGCATACCCAGCTAGGCTGGGTCTTCTCAGAGGGCAGCCAGCAGAGCTTACTGCAGGCAGGGGATGGCTGCTGGCAGCTCAGGGACATGGGCAGCTCGGTGCACATCTAACAGCCCCAGCAATGGCAACACAGATGCTCCTGCAGCTCTTGCTCATTACCATGGCACTGGGATACTTTTGTTGGAAAGGAAAGCAACCTGGCCTGGATTTAGCAAACTTTTCTGATGGGACTTTCTATACCTGGATGGGTAATGCTGAACTGATAGAATTAGGGACCTTAAAGCCCACCAGCCCCAACCCCAATCACCAGCCAGCAGGCTGCCCCCCACCAGCTCAGGCTGCCCAGGTCCCCATCCATCCCAGCCCTGAGTGCCTCCAGTGATGGGGTACCCACAGCTCTATGAGCAGCTGTGCCAGGGCCTCACCACCCTCTGAGTGAAGAATTTCTTCCTTATATAAGATCTAAATGTACCCTTTTTTAGTTTAAAAGCACTCTCCCTTGTCCCATCACTCTTAGACCATATAAAATGCCAGTCCCCTTCCCGCTTACAGGCTCACTTCAAGTACTGTAAGGCTGCAATTAAGACTCCCCAGAGCCTTCTCTGCTGCAATTTAAAACTCCTTCAGCCAGTCTTCATGGGGGAGGTGCTGCAGTCCCCTCATCATCTTTGTGGCCCTCCTCTAGACCTGCTCCTAAAGCACTCCAAAAGCATCCTTCTTATGCTGGGGGACCAGGCCTGGAACTAAGTTCTTCAGAGCACTGCAGTAAGCAGAGGACATTTGTAGACTGCTTAAAACTCTGCAAGACTCTTGCATGCAGGAATAGTGATGCCAGTGAACTTGGGATCTTGGGAGAAGAGATAGGGAAGGGGGTCTCAATTGATAAGGCTTCAAAAGTCTGCACCCCAGCAAGGAGCAACCAGGCTTTTTGGAAGCATCATGTGCTCCCCGTGACAGGAAGCTCTGCCTGGAGCCTTCACTGATGTCTGGATGTCCTTGAAGGATGCAAAAGCAATTTCACAAGGGACTCTGATCTCCAAGGAGCTTCGCCAAGGAAGTGTCTAGGGTTAAATTCAATAGATTTGGTGCTTCGGTGCTGTGATAGTGTTCAGTGAAGCTCATGAAAATAATTTCTCATGGGATCACAGTGACTGAGGCTGACAAAGACCTCTCTATCCCTCTGGCCTAAACCCTGCCCAATCAAAGACACCCAGAGCTGGGTGCACAGGGCCATGACCAGGTGGCCTTTGGAGATCTGCAAGGACAAGGACTCAAATCAAGTGTTGGGTGAAGTGCAAGAAAAGGTTGTATCGCAGGGTTTCATGAGTTTTAGTGGAAGAAGCAGAAGAGATGGAGATGCACCAGTATATTTGTGCACGTGAGCACCTGTCTTGCCCTTAGAGGAGAGAGAAGGGGCTTACAAGCACAGCCACACCTCAAAGGGACCCAGATACTCCTGTCACTTCTCCCCCAGCTCAGGGTGACCCCATGGCCAGCAGTGACATGTCAGGTGGGACCGGCTGCAGGAGCATCAGGCTTCATGGTGGGAAAGAAATGGTGGTGAGTGTGGAGGTAGGGACGTGGGATGGATGCCTTGGGGAGCAGGAATGGGTACAGCACAAAGAGTGCAGTCGAGGGGGTTCCCTTCGAGCAGCTGCAGAGGAATTAGTGTCTAATTCTGTTTAGTGACAGGGAAAGAAATAAGAGTACAGCACCAGTTCCCGAAAGGGATAACAGTGCCACAGAAAGCTGTGAAGAGAATATTAAAGTGAGAAAACTGATGAGCTGTTGCTGACCAAAAAGCAGTAGTGGGAAAACCACTGTAAAATTAGATCTTTCTGGTGGTGCCTGATGTCCAGCCAGGGCTGTGTTCCTGCTGCAATGCAGAACTCACCCCAGCTGGGAAGCAGATGGCTTGGGAGGTACAAGGAGCACTTCAAGGGGATATTTATTTCCACTTTAACCGTATCTTTGATATTTCACATTTCTCTCTTTCATCGTGTTAGTGCTTTGCTGAAATCAATACTAGTCTCAAAGAAGTCTCAGTGCATTAATGGCATATAGCTTACGTATTTGTCTATAAAAGAAAACAGTGATAAGCTGTTCTAATAAGTGCAATTTCAGGTTCAGCAAGTCAGCAGCTGACATTTATCACATTGGTCATGTCAGTGCCACTTATCTTTTATAACCAGATCTGAAAGGAAGACTGTGTGAGATATTTCCCCTGGCAGCACTGCCAGCTCCTGCCTGGGAGGTACAAGACTGTGCTGCTCTTGCACAAGTTTGGGCGCCTTCTTAATTAAGAATAAATAAAAAAGAACAAAGAGAAAGAAGGAAAAAAAGTGCCTTATTTCATGTCTTAACTAGATAATAAAAATGCAGAGTACCCTCAAGCACAACCACTGATGAAATATTTGGACACTGAACAAATAGGCCAAAGAAAATGTTAATATATAAATGAAAGACTCCTCTGAGCAGCCAAAAATCTGTCACTATCCCAGAAGAGCGCACAGGGAAGAAAAGAGACCAAAGGGGAAGGCTTGTCTTTTCCACAAGCAGCAGCTGCTGTGAATGCGTGGGGCTGGGCCACATATGATGGTGGAGCTGAGACAGGTCACAGCACTGCAGGGCACTCTTTGGGCCACAGGATCTCCAGATGAGGCTCCTCACAGCTGATTAACCCCATAGTGTGGCATGTGCTCTCAGGGAGTGCCACGGGGTTTCTAGTTGATGAGACATGCTAAACCCTACAAACAGATCTCCATAGTATCAATCTACTTGCAGCATTTCCAGTCACACAGAAGTACTAAATAGACTTGGATGCACCAACAAGGCCTTTGTCTTGCTTCTAATGGTGTTGCTTGATTTCCTAGCTCTGGATCCCAGTCCTGCTCTGCTTCAGGTCCTGCTGCTCAAAAAGCACAAGTGGTGACAGATGTTCCTAGCACCTGCACTCACCATCCTGGTGCAGATGTCAGTAATTGCAGAACTGAGGGTACTGCAGGACTGGGTCCCAGCCTGCGACAGCACAGCTATGTATCATGCAGGACAGTGATGAATCTGAGAGCAGCCACCTTGGTGCCCTGGCCAGAGGGGTGCAAGAAAAGTTTCCAGCAGAGAATCATAAATTCATTAAGGTTGGAAAAGACCTCTAAGATCATCTAGTCCATCCATCAACCCACTCCCACCACGCGCATTGAACCACATCCCTCAGTGCTACATCCATCTTTCTTGAACACCTCCAGGGACAGTGACTGCACCACCTCCCTGGGCAGCCTGTGCCACTGCCTCACCTCTCTTTCTGAGTGGAAATGTTACCTCATATCCAACCTGAACTTCCCCTGGCACATCTTAAGGCCGTTACCTCTCATCCTATCATCTACAGATGCACAGCTGGTGGAGACAAGGTTCAACATGAGCTGAATGCAAGGCAGTGCCCTGTATTTCCAAGGGCTGGGAACACAGCATTAGTTTTCCTCTCAATTACTAAGTATATTTTTTGTTCTTCTAATGACTGAGCTTAAATAGGAAAAGTCTAGGAGAGTGTGAGGTAACTGAGCAGATACAAACCCAAGCCAATTATTTTGCTTTATTTATTCTATAGCATGTCTGCATGGATTTTAGCCAGGACAGATCATCTGGGAAAACTATATTTGTCACCTGGGCAACTGCTGAGAAAATGCTGTCCTGTTCTCCTCTTTATATTGCATCTCTTAATTAGCATAATCTATTTAATCATCTCTGATATTTTTGCTGATGGAGACTGAGAAGCATTGGCTCTTAAACTTGGCTTTGCAATTGTCTCCTCTCTCCTGTGTTTAAAAACTTCAGAGATATTCTGTTAACCAGAGGTTGTGTCAGCATCAAAGACATGAAGACGCTGTGCCAACACTTTCTGTGGCAGCTCTTGGTGTCTTGAAGCACTGTTGTCAACCCCACTTGGTCTGTGCCTAGACTCTCCTGGTACAGGGTATTTCAGTCAGAGGAAGCCACCTGCAAGTTTCATGTGGCAGTCAGTTGGCTCTGCAGAGAAGTACAGACGCTCTGAGCTCTGCTCCAGACCAGTGCTACCCTAAGTACCAGCACCACCATCAGTTCCATCCTCCAGGTCTGCTCCAACTCCAAGTGTTTTGCCTACAGAAGAGAGGATCTCCTTTAAAATATCAAGTAGTCTATTGGAGATATGATCGGATATGACCCTGGGAATCCTGACATAACTGAAGCAAGAGTTTGGATCAGATTCTGTCCAGGGGACCCTTCCAGCTTAAATCCCTATGTGATTGCATGACCTTGAGGCAATGGAGCCTGTGGAGGCATGCACAATAGGAGTGACCTTGCCATCCATGCATTCCACAGCAGCACTGCCCTCTTCCAGACTGGGAAAGGATCTACTTCCATACTCTCTTCCATACTCTTCAGAAAATCTGCTTGCTTGGCAGTGACTGAAGAAACAGAGAGGCAGTGCATAGAGACTGCTCTATGCATGTCAGCCAAAGACAAGGGCCCCACTGGGGTACACTCGTACAGTAAACTACCTTCCCTAGCCAGCTCATCAGTGGGGGTCTGGACCTGCAGAATGTCACCACCACAATAGAAATGGAGGCTGAGCTGGTGGTGGCTTTGAGATAAAAACAGCCTGCAGAGCAGGCTCCAGCCACACTTGTTCAGAGTGAAATGACAGAATCAGAATCATTAAGGTTGGAAAACACCACAAGCCCCACCATCAACTCATCAGTGCAGGGGTGATCAATGCCCTACAGCCTACAGCTGTGAAAGCTGAGTGATTCCAGTGATCCCATGTGTGTGTCTGCATGTAATCTGAGATCTGCAGTGGGATCACCTTACCTGATCTAAAGATTCAGTTTTGCTGCCTGTCTTCTCCAGTGTTGTAACTACACTAAAACTGTACTTCAGTATTTCATCTACTGAATCCTACAGTTAGAAATTAAGGATTGCATTTTCCAGTATATATGACATAATTCACATGCTAACATGTATGTTTTTCAGTTTTGACTGGGGTGAAAGATTTGTCAATTCATCAAATCTGAGAGGCAAAGATGCTTAAAAATCTAATTCCTTGTTCACCCAGATGTTGGAGATGAGGTGCAGCAGGTGCCATGGGGCCTTTCTTTGCTGGATTTCATGGGCAATCCAGGATCACTGGAGTGAGATTGGTTTCTTTTATGGTTAGGAGACTGAATTTCATACACATTTCTCTTCTTTTCTTCTAAATCCTGAATACCTGCAAGCATGCTTCCAAATGTTTTTGAGATAGTTGCAGAGGTGTTTGTTGCATTATTTATTTAGAAAGTGACTTTGGAAAAAAAAGTGAGACTGCTCGATCAGTAACACTTCAAACGTTTCAGCTGTCTTCTTTGGATTTGTCGTTTCTTTCTTTTTTTTTTCTGGTTTCTTTTTTTTTTTCTTATTTCTTTTTTAGCATTATTAAAATGTTTCTCTGTTCTTTTGCCCTTCTGTTTGCTCTTTGTCAAGTTTACTTGGATTACAAGCTAAAACAAGCCTTTTCTTCTATTCTATAGTGTAGACTTACTGTCAGAGAAGGATAAGCCTTTTCCACTGTTGTAAATATAATGGACAAAAGACAGCTGGTAATAAACCATGTTCCATTTCCAGTGAATTACGGGAGTGGTGAGAGCTCATAGATCGGTCTGGAGAGCCAGGATTCAGCTGGGAATGGAAAGGTTTCAAATGAGAAATCTCACTTTGCTGTGCTGGTTTTGGTCATCACCATACATTTGCAGTGACAGCTGGTTCTTGGGTCAGTTGCCAAGCCTTGTGGTGTTGCACAGGTTCCACCATGCAGCTTTTTAATCTCTGTGACTGCTAGGAAGGACTTGGAAATAATCTTTTTTTCACAATTATGCATAGGAAGGATGCTTTGCTCCATTTTGCTAAGTTCAAGGGCTACTGGTGCTGCTGTGCAGCAACACGAGCCTTTTCCCAGCTCTCCACCAACACCTAGGATGGAGCAGGGTACATTTGTTTTGTCTTCTTTCTTACTGCAATATCATCTGCCAGGAGACAGTGACAGAGCTTTCCAAATACCAGTACAGGTTCCACCATCAGTGAGTGAAGCTGTTCTGCTGTCTAGCCTCATAGAGGTCAGTCGTTTGGTGGACATGAGAAATATCTGTCTGACAGAGCTGGTACAGGCTCCCATGTTCTCTACTCAACAGTACCTTTCCTGCCAAAGACACTGCCAAGCAAACAGATTTCCCCCAGAGTACAGAAAGGAGTCTGGGAGCTAGCAAAGCAGGCTCAATCCAGTCCCTGTGTAAGCAATGTGGGTCTTAGTGACCCAGATATGGAAGCAACTCAGGTTGCCTTGCACTTACAGCTATGAAAAAATTGGGCTGGAAATAGCCTCAGGAAACCACCAGGATGGTGGCCTTTATTTCAGCCAGTTCCAGAAGAGGTTTGTCTAATCTGTCAGCAGTGTTAATTAAAATCCGGGTCTGCTCCATGTCATTTATCTCAAATTGCAGGGAGAGAAGGGCCAAGGTTCAGTCTGTGTTCACTGGGGCACTCCCACTTCTCTGGCATGAGCTTGTCAAACAGCAGATGAGCTCTCTGAGGTTACTGAGAAATATATACTCTCTGAGTATTTGGGTCAAAAATATGTTGAAGTCCTGGGCTCTCATCTGCCTCCCTGCCCAAAATGTTGTGTGGCCCCTGTGCCAGCACTGCCCGAGTTTGGCAGCACGCAGGGTAAGCAGGAATGCATTTCTATCAGCATCTGATCATGCAGATGGGCCTTCAATACCTGTTCCATATGTAGCTGTAGACATCAAACTCTTCCTAAGGCCTTTGCTTTTGCTGAAAGCCACAATAAGAGCTTTACCTTACTCACACTGTGAGGAAATGGTGTCACTTGGGACACATCTGTGGCACACATACTGCACACAAAATGCCAACAGTGCAGCAGAGTGGATTCAGGGAAGAGCATAGACTTGAAATTGATCATATAAGTCTGGGAGAGAGATACCAACCACCAACCAGTCTTCTCTTGGGCGTGATCCAAGCCACAGGACTTCCCTGTGCACTTCCCTGTCCTAATTTTTGTTTGAACAGAGAAGCACCTTTTCTGAAGTATACAAATCTGAAGGAAGAATGAAACAGTAAGGGGAATTACCTGACAAATTTAATGGCCAGAAGAGAAATGAAAGTATTTCATGCCTCTGGAGGGGGATGCTTTATCTTCAGCATGCACAATATATTCCACAGTCCCATTAATTTTACTTATGAATTACTTTGCTGGAAGTCCTTATTTTCCTGCTACCTTAAATTTATCTAGGATCAGATACTTGTCACTAGAGATCCATTTTAATATCACTGTACAAATTGATATATGTGTTCTAGATTGTTGTACCATAGTCCTCCCCCTGGATCTCAAAGCTTTCGTGCCAATATGTAATTTGTTCTCGTTAACAATATCTTGGGATTGCCATGTGAAGGGACCAAGTTAGGCTATAGCTAAGACAAAGAAGGGAGGTGCAATGCTAAGCAGAAAACAGTAAATGCTGGAAGGAAGATAAATGTGGTGCCTCTCTGAGTCTTTTCCCCAAAGAACAGGGTGATGTGGTGAAAGAGCACAATGTAACTCCTCTGTAAATTAAAACTGATGAAAGAAAATAGGCCTTATAGGATAGATAATAAATCTTTGCAGCTCAGTGTTCCCAGAGTGCTATCAAGACTTTGTCTGCAGCCTGGGATAAGCACTGTCCCCAACAGGCAATGCAGGCCTTTGAGCACCACTGGCTGCTGATGGCACCATGCACAGGACTCCTTTATCTCGGACTTCTTTCTGTGGGCTGCAAGTTTTGGTCCCACATCCCGTCAGGCTTCAAGTACTGCACTAAATGATCTATTCCATCCTACCTCCATGCTACTAGTCAACTGCAAACACAATTTTCTTGCTTGTGGTCAGTCATGGGCAAAGTGGCTTTTCTTTCATCTCTCAAGTCTATCCTTAATTACTGATGGAATCTACTTTGATTCTCTGTTCTGTGCTCACAAATGTCTTTAAAGTTTTCTTCCAGTTGTCATGGATCAAGGAGCATAGACTGCTTCCTCTGAGTGATAACTGCTAAGCTGTTTTCTGAAGAGCTTGGATAACGCTACGTATTTTGTTCTCTCTCACAGCTTTAAGCCCCCTCATGTCAAACCATTTCCACCAGCAGCCCAGCAACTGAGAGAAAAGCCTCCAGAGCCAATGGAGAACCACGGAGCCTCGGTTCTCCTAATTAATATCCTTTTGGAAAAATCTAAACAAGCAATAAAGGAATCAAAATACATGGCAGAGCTTGTGTAAGCAGGATAATCTTCTGTACTTGCCTCTTTAAAGGTAAGTTGTTCACTGGGATTTCAAAGCATGAACATTTTCAAATGACCGCTAATACCAAACTGAGTGTTCATTAGGCTCCAGGCCCCACAGGTGGCAAAGCCCGCTTCTGCTGCTGCCTGAGTGGACTCTACTTTTGGGGGTGTCAACAAGTTTTGTGGAGTGCATCCCTCCAAAAATTGATTTCTTTGATCGCAAAGCCATTTGCATGTCTGTAGCGCAGTAGAAATCAATGAGTGCTAATAACAGGACTAAGGGGCCGCTTCTGGACTCTGCAGCAGGAGACAGGCTGCAAATTAGCACAACTATGCCAAAATTATCCATTTACATGGCCTCTAAATATTGACAGGTTTTCGTCTTCACTTATTTTGTCTCAGTCAATTTGCTTTATCTAGAGGGTATGGTTCATTTTTGATCAATTTTGTTTGTTCTTTTCCTGAGGAAGCTTATCGTATAAGTCACACAATTCTTCTGAAGACAGGAAAAAATACACAAAGAGGCAGCTGTTGGAACAGAAGCCAGCTACTGAGAAATCAAAGGATTCATCTGCCTTCATATCAGATGTCTGCAGTGCAAATATCTATGGATGATCCTATCACCCCGAGCTCCCTGTCTAGTGAGGAGTGAGAAACAGGCTCTTGCAGAGTGCGACTTAGCTGTGCTGTTTTAGGCGTCATCGTTAGGATGAAACGAATTCCCACGCAGGCTGCGCCCGTTTCCCTGCAGCCTCTGAAGGAGGTCCAGCTTAGATGTGCGCATCTGCACTCACAGACTGCTGTGGCCTCTGGCATCTCGGGACCTTTCAGCCCTGCTGAGACAGCCGGTCCCTTTCTTTTTCATCTCCCCTCCTCGTGCAGAAGCGGTGCTCCAGGATCCCACCATCCCGCTGCTGTAGGACGGGGAGGCTCCACCTTTCCCACGGGCGCGCAGGGACGCAGGCGGTGCTGCCGGACTGGGGGCTGGGGGACTCGGCGGGGCGCTGTCCGTGCCTGTGGTGCTGAAGCCCCGCGCTGCAGCTGTCCGCGCGTGCTGCGCGAAGCGGGAGGTGGAAGTCACAGGAAATAAAGTCGGACAGTGTCAAACAGTTTAACTCAAAACTTTTGCCTCTCCCCATCGTTCCAATGCCATTCTCTTTTCCTATCAGCAGCTCTACAGTCCGGCGGTAAAATACGGCTTACACGATCTGATTATACGTGCGCAGCCCAGAGAGGACACTCATGCCTTGTGAAAATTAATTACAAATCTCCAAAGGACAACGATGAACTAAAAATAACAACAACAATAGGAAGCATGTACTCTGGTGGGTGACGTTAAAAAAAAAAAAAATAAGATGCTGACTTGATAATGAAGCAACAGTGATATGGCTTCTTTTCCTTCCAGGCCATGTTTAAAGATGTGCTAAATTGAATTAGTTGCGTTTAATCAATTGAAATTGAATGAGGTCACAATTTAAGCAAGAAAATATGCTGTGTTGAGGATCTTAATAGAAGATAATTATTTAATACAAAAGGAAGATGTTTAAAATATTCCTCCAATATATCTCCTTTTCAACCATGGCTGTATCTAGAACTTCTCCTGAATTTTCTTTTCTCATGTGTTACTTTCATTTACCCACTCTCTCCCACTGTCTTTGCACCTGTGCTTCCCATTTTGCTATGCTTTGTTGACGGTTTTCAGCCCCCAGAAACACTGTTTTTCAATTGCCACATCTTTCTCTGCTGCAGATGGGCCCTAGGGGCAGTGAGCTGCTGAAGAGCATCTACATTCCTGGGGCAGGACAGTGTTCCTCCACATTCCTCTACTGCTTCCATTACCAAAGTAACTGATGTCCAGTTTTGGTCATGTAAATGCATGACTTAAGTCATTGCAAAGTACAAGCCTAAAATCTTCTGAACAGATCATATAGTTCAAACTACAAAATAGCTGTAAGAAAAAGGCCTATAAAAATGTTAATATTCTTAAAAAACATTGGGATGTAATTGGACATATTTCTATAAAAACCAGCCATGTTATCACATAAGCATCAGAGGAGGTAAGATATTTTGCCACAGTTACAAATACAGGGAAAATAAATATGTGTAATCCTTTTCCAAGAAAACAGGAGAAAAATAGCTGGCAAGATGCCTGCATGTTAAAGTAATTTAAATGTATAAAGGTGTTTGCAAAGAGAGTCCAGAATATTACACTGCCAAGCAGGGAGAAGGAGAAATGATTCCTGGAAGCAAGAGGCAGTGGAAGTGTAACCAGTAATAAAATAGTACTTCGTTTTGAACCTTTGAAGAGTGAGACCAGCCCAGTGGAACTGATAATGCCCTCTCCAGTCTCAGAATCCAGCATGCCAGACAGCTTCTTTTCTTCTTGAAGGCAAGACAGGCACATAGGATGTACCCAATGGTTTAAGTAGATAGAGTTAAGTAGATACAGCAGTTCAGGGAATGTTTCACTCTAATCTCCAAGCCACATTTTGTAACAATGGAAAATTCCATTGCTGCCATTGGGAGTGCCTTCGCTACTGTTGTGATCTGGGAATTGTGACTTCAGTTGCCCCATTCCCTCCTACCCTGGCATAGAAGGCTTACCTGGAGAACACTTTCTTATATGTACTCTGATGCCTCCCATGTAATGGCTGTAGTTGTCCCCAGGGCATTCAGTCCTGTTGCCCCAGCATGCTAGGGACTGTTCCATACAAGTACTGCTGTGGAGGGAGCAGGGCAGCCTCTCCAACACTTCTCTGCTCAGCTTTTTGCCACATGGCAGTACGCAAAATCTAGTGCCCCATCAAGTATATGTGGTGTGCAGCACAGTTGAGTAGCTAAAGCCAGAGCCACATCCACTGTCATGCTCAGGAGGCACTGGAAATGGGAATTAATACTGAATACCAATTCAGCATTTGTTGCCACAGATATTATTCTCATCATATTTAGATGGTGGATTGCAACTTTTTACAGATGAGTTTCCCATCAGCAGATCTGTTAGATTGCACAGCACATCTGGGCTGAGGTTCATCATCTACTGTGTGACAAGGAAGAAGCTCCCAGTATTGACTGACAAAGTGCCAGATACCAGTGGGAACAAGAAATTCAGTTATTTGTGTACACTCTTTTGTGGTGCAGTATTTGGAAACAGTCCAGGATGGAGTTGCAGTGCAGCAGTAACTGCACTGCTCAGTTTTAGAGGCACAGTTATGCTGTGAGTGCCTTGAGCAGCCAGGACAAGAAATGCTGCAATTCCTCTGCAAGTGAGAGCTCACCAGTCCTCCTTTCCTGTTATCTGCAGATCTTAAATGTCTTGAGTATCTGACCCCATTTACATAAACATCTCTCCCTGCAACAATTCCCTAACAGTGAGCGTGAGACTGTGTTTTCTGAGGTCAAGAGAAGCAAGATAGTAATTACAGAGATAATTGCTTTTAATGGATTTTTCACCTACAGAGTCCCATTAAAATGTTCTTTACAGGAGAACAAGAAAGGAACAATGTTTTAATGTTACTCAAAGAACGGTTTACAAGAAACACTTTCTTTCTCTTTTATTGTACCCAAGTTCCTTGACAGTGATCATGAATTAATTTTCACGCAGCACAGACCGATTTTTGTGGAGCAGGCTCTGCTAGGTGCATCTGAGCAAAGAAACTTGGGAGGAATTGACTGTGTTGATAATATTTAAAATTGGCTGAAGGACACTGATCTGTAGCCAGGGTTAAAATTGCTCGGGTGTCTCTTAAAGATCTGCTAGGAGAAAGCCAAAGCGTCAAGACCTGTTAGAGCAGGATGCATGTAAACCATGTTTTCCTCCATCATTGCACTGATAGTGCTTGACAATGATTTGAATTAATCCCTATACACCCTGCAAGACCTTCTGGCTCAGTGTCCCCAACTTCCGCAGTGGACTGCTCATATTTTGCTTATCCTGTTTAGCACCTCCAGGAACAGAACTACTTAGGCCACCTGTGGTGAGCAGGGGGGACTTGAACATCCCCTGGGCACCTGTGGGTGCCCATGCAGGGGGAGTGCCAGCAGGGCACCAGCCCCTTTGAAATCCTTCGCACATCAGCTGGTAAAGAGATCAAATAGCAGCCCCCAGCCCTGACTACTGCCTTGTGAATAGTTCTCTTCAGGGCAGGAGGTGTCTGGTACTGAATTTGAACTATGGCAGGTAAGGAAGACATTTCAGTGAAGCCCAAGCCTATTCCCCCAACTGTTGACTGGCTGGGGCATGCAGCAGGTCATGATGCCGGTGCAAGCCATTGCCATCACCCCTCCTTCCCAGTAATGGTCTCACGTCCCCAGAAGCCTCCTCTGCTTGGTTCATCTCAGCCTTATAGCATTTTCTGTGGGACTGCCACATGCCCCGACGCATTCCCCATCTATCTGTGCATTTGACTGGATCTACTATACAAAGAACTTTCCCTTTTTTTTTTTAAACCAAATCAAAAATTTCATGTTGTTATCACAATTTGCCCAGAAAACACTGAGTCCAGCTCCCTTTGTTTGGTGTGTTCATATCTTCTCCAACATTGTGCAGCTTTTAAAATCTAATGTGCAAACTCTCTAGTCACTCAAGTCATGAATGAAAATGCTGACAAGTCCTTAGTCCTGGTGAGCAATCCCAAAAAGACAGCTGACCCAGTGACAGACACTGGTCTCTGCACCAGATCTGTGATCATCCTTCACACTTTCCTAGGAATTATCTACCTTGCTTACTAATGAAAATCTCATGTGAGACGGCATCAAAACTTCATTATAATTCAGCTGTGTATCGTATGTCGCTAATCATCCATCACAGAAACAGATTAGACTGCCTTGATGTTAGCATATAACAAATCTATAGAGGCTATTACTTGTATACTTGTTATCTTTGAAGTGCTTGCAAATAGGAAATTTGTTTGTTACAGTACTTCTTCTGGGGATCAGAATTAAGCTGAATTGTGTTCATTTACCAGAACCCCTTCTGCCTCTCTGTAGAGAGAAATAAAATTTTCTTTTATGGAGTTTCTTAGTTCCTCAGTTCTCCTACTCCAGAACTGCTCAGCCAGTTCTCATCATGCCCTTGGACATCATCAATCTTTCAAATTTTATCAGGCTCAACAATTTCAAAACATTTTAAGTATCTCCGTACTTTCTAACATATTTCAATTTCCTGTACTTTCCTTTTAGCCTCAGTTTGTACCATTTCCCTTTGCTTGATCTCTACAGATGTCATGGTGAAAAGTGAGCCAAAAAAGGCATTCTGCAGTTCAGCCTCCTCAGTATCATTTGCCTTTATCTTTTCTTCTGCACTGAGTAGAGGACCAATGTGTCTTCTGATATTTCTCTTTCCATTAATGCCTCCTGTGCTTTTTTTTCTATTCCCTTTTTCTTTTCCACTTGAATTTGATTTTCTCCCCTCCAGCAAATGCTGTCCTTTGATATTCATCCTCACTCCCTTGACCTCATGACCATATTCTTTGTACTTCTCTCTGTATGAGTTCACAGAAGCCCTGGAATTTATCCTGACTAATCTCTTGCTGCAATTTCCAGCCTGCCTACATTCTAGTAGATTCAGTGTCTATTAAAACATCATCCTTAATGATGAACTGACTAGTATTCTGAACTATTTCGGCTTTCAAACTATTTTCCAACAACATACTGTGTGCTATGTCTCTTTCATTCTGAAATCTGTTTCTTGAAGCCCATTAATTCTGGAGTTGATCTTGTTTTGTTTAATTCTCCCACTTTTTTCTAAGATCTATTAACTCTACCATTTTTTGGTCTCTGTCATCAAACATTACCCTCATTTCATTTCCTTCTGCTCATGCTATTCTTTGATCATTCTCTTTAATTTCTTGACCTATTAGACAGTCTTTGTGTTTCATTGCACCTCAGATTTTCTTTTTCACCTTTTATCATTATCCAGCTTTCAACCATACCTGTCTTTTCTCTCTGGAAATTAGAGCATATACCCTTGATATACAGGGGAGCAGTCCCTATCTTTCTCAGTCTGCTCTTGCTGAACAAGTTTTGGCTTTGGCATTTCAGCTGGTACAAATCATGTCAGTAAGCCACTGCTTTGGTCATTTACTCAGACTCCATTCTCCCTCTCTCCCCAGTTGGCACATAGACCTCTGAAGTATTTTGCCAGCCCAAGCACTGTCCCCTTCTGCCTCCTGCAATCCTCACATGCAACCTTCAATCCCACCACTCCCAGGTCCTGTGGAATTTCCACTCAGCAGTGCAGACTGCTTCCACTCAGATTAAAATTTATTTAGGCAAATACATGTGCAAAAATGTTCTTCCAGATCTCTGTGTGAAGTCAGAATATACCATGCCAGTATGTGATATGGTGCTTTGAGCCCAGGCCACTGATGGAACAATAGCAGTCAGGTGAGCACTCCACTAGCATCGTTCTGGGGATGGCCCAAGGGAAGGGTGGTAGGGAAGATTCTTGCTCAAGGAGTGTTGCCCCCAGAGACAGGCAGGACCAGAAGGTTCTGAGAGCTGTTCACTTCTGAAGAAAATAGGGGCCAGAAGAAATGCCTCAGGGCATCTCTGAGGGCACTGGTGGTCTGACAGTCTCTTGACATCATCAGTTGCAAATAATTTCCATAGGAATTAACAAAAGAACGACATGTATTTTTTTTTTTTTATTTCCTGTATTTTTATTTATTTCCAGGTCACAAGACTGTGGCAAATAATACTTCAATATAAAAACCCTGGAAAACACCCAGGAGAAATCTGCCGTATAATATCTTTGTGTGTGTGTGTGTGTGTGTGTGTGTGTGCGTGGCTGGAGAGCCAGGCAAACTGCAAAGCAAAAATAAAACCAAGTTAGGGCATGGTTGAAATACTCTGTTTGATATACTCTGTTGAACATAATTAGTCTGATTGCAGAAGTATCTCTGTAGTGATAGGGCTATTTGATGTCATCTTCACAGTGCACATGAGAAGGTATCACTAACCAAAATTGCTCCATAGCAGCAGGAATCTGTGCAGTTACATCATGGGGGGAGAACAGGGTAAAACACAGACTTAATAGCCTGTGATTAGCAGTTAGCATCAGCCTACCAGTATTACTCTGAGGATGCCTTCAGAGCTCTAGGAAGGAAGTAAACCACAGTAAGCAGCTAAAATCAGCCCTGAAACAGTACTAACTTGAATTCTAAAAAGAAAAGCTAAAATTTTTCATAAGGACTTGAACCATTAGCTGACCTCCCACATCTATCTTATCTCTATGTGGTGCTTCATAATGCACTTTCTCTTCTTGACATTTCACTGACACAGCAGGAGCTAAATTAAAACTTAACCTACCTGCACAAGAGATATATTCACATAATTAATGGTAAAAACTGCAGCTTTAGTATCTACCAGCATTAAGAAAACAGAATAGTAGCTCTAGACCATCCCTTCTCCATGGAGAAGCTCTGTCCTCAAGGTGGAGTGAGGATGGGAACCTACCCCAGCCTCTCCAAAAGCAAAACCTTCTCCTTTCCTTACCTTTAAAACCACCCTCCAAAGACATTCCTCAACTGCCACGGGCAATTTTGTCCCCGCCCCTTACCGGCTAAACTAATTTCTATATCAGATAGCAGACAGAATTGTTTCTTGGAAGAGCTCTGTCATTAACTCACTGAATATTAAATGGCATCAAAGCTCTGGAGATGAAATTATTTCAAGGACTAATTACTATCAACCCTTCTGGCTTTAATTCTAGACCTGAAATATTGCAGTGTCAATAAAATAGGATTCACAGTACATGAGACATGTGAGAGAAGATTCAATTTGTAATGGTAATTTGAAATATTTTAATAGGATTTCACCAGCAATATGAAGATTGGCAGTGTAATAATTTGTGGAAATGAGGAAATAAAGCTCCGACAATGCATACTGTAACATCCAGAAGAACAGCAGAAAAACTCCAGAGGTTCCAGTGTAGAATAAGCCAAATATCTTGTGAATTCCTGAGCTGCCTTTCTGAAGTGACACTTTCTCCCACGCCAACACTGCAAGAGCTCAGTGCCTGAAGCCAACAAAGGGAAAGAATCTTAGACTTAAACTCTGCAAGACTTGCCTACCAAAACCTTTGGTGGTCTGCCACAGAATCACAGAATCATTAAGGTTGGAAAAGACCTCCGAGATCATCTAGTCCAACTGTCAGCTCACCCTCACCAGTACTGCCTGCTGATCACAATTCCTCAGTGCCACATCTCCATGGTTCTTGAGCACGAGCCTTTGCCACTGCCTCACCACTCTTTCTGAAAGAAATTGTTCCTAAATCCAACCTATCATTAGAGGGTCAAAGTAGCTTTTTGTCTGTTCGGTGTCAAAAGGCACAGATGAAAGGGGCAGGTTGGATCTATCCCAATACAGCAAGGGTGCATGCCATGTCTCTGCTGCTATAAAGGGTGTTATTTTGTAAGAGGAGAAGCAGGCATTTGAATAAATTCCCCCGCTCTTGTGACGAACATTGACGTACTTTGCCAGTCAAAGGGAAGACAACACTGTCTGAGGAAGAGCATGGTTCAGGTGTGATATGAGCTTTTAGGAAAGAAAAGGGCAGAAACATCTAAAAATATAACTGTGAGGAAGCAAGAAGTCTGATAGGAAGACAATTTGTGTAGCTTATCTAGTGTCTGTGGGTTTGGAAAATTTGTTGGGAGGGAGAAAGTTTCATGTCTCTGTTTTGACATTTTCTAAAAGTGACTGCAACAAAATTACAGTCTTGCTCAAGTGCATCCACCACCCTTCAGCTGTGCTTTTCAAACCGCATGGCACGAGAGACAGAACACCTGGTGTGAAGGTGTATTTTGATACACAGACATGAGAAAAAATCCTCACATAGAAAACTGTATTTTCTCATTATTTTCTCAGATAATGTTGGTGCTAATTAAGAGCCTGTTCCATGCAGCTGGAGGACAGGCAACATCAGGAAGAAGATCTGCTATTGGGAATCAGGATTTTTGCTGTGAACCAGTCTTAGCAGGGGCGTGCCAAGGATGTTCAGTACTTTTCACCGCCCATCAGTTATGGGATCAAATTAGGGGCTCTGTGTCTGCAGACAACAACTCAGCAGCAGGTGCCCAAAAGTCCCCATCTCCACCCAAAATTGGCCCTTCCATGTGGGGAGGAGTAGGAAGCAGGTGGGCATCCCACAGCAGGATGATGGGACGTGGTGTTTGCAGCAGAGATCCTGCAAAGGACAGGGCTGTGATTTCATTTGTAAGCCTAATCAGATAGCAAAATACAACTAGAGAATCAGCATAATTAATTCAAATCCATTCCTGGCGCACAGGTTCTCTGTATGAGCTATCTTTCAAGTCAGCATAAATTGAAGGTTAAGCTGGCCAGCCCCATTGTAATCAAAGCAACTCATGGGCAGCTTAATTTTAATTACAGCTCCTGGGGACCGTTTAGGTACTCCTCTGGATGCTGCCTGGGCTTTATAAAAAAGATTATTAAAGTTGTCAGTCACAGATCATGAAAGTTCAGGAGCGCAGAAAGAAATGGGCTGTTACTGGTTTGTCCCCAAGCACAGCATAAGGAGGATTAAATAAAAGCTGTGTAAACAGCCATCTTGGATCGGGAAAGCATTTTAGACTTCTTCTGGCTGAAAGTTGCTACATAAATGCAAGTGATTATTACTGATTTGACTAAATGAGGAGGAAGAATGCTTGGAAATGAAGCACTAAAAATACTGCATTTCAGATGGGGAGGTTAAACAGCAAGAGGAAACTTTCCTTCATCATCTGTCCCCATCTCTGGGCTCAGAGCCAGCAGTGCTGTGTAATGGCAGGGCTACCCTGGAGGGACATGGGCTGCCAACCTCACAGCCATGGTAACTTCGACGCCAAAGAGGTCGGGCATCTCTTAGTTCTCCTGGCTATCAGTGAGGAAGATGGAAGAGTTCAGTCACTCTGTCTGTTAACTGCTGCCTCTGGATGGAGTAGCAGGTGCTCATGTTGGGTGAAGGAAGTTGCCTGGGCAATAAGATGAAGAAGACACCCGAAGTGTAGTTGTCTAAACACATAAAGATGAGCTCTGCCCATGTCCCAGACTCTCTACCAACTGGCCAGAAATCCCCTGCTGGAAATGAGACTGGGGCTGGCCCCATGGCAGTGGGACAAGGGAGCCACGTCCCATCCCCATCACCACCCCCATGCCCAGCCGTAAACATCTGGGTGGGAACTTTCCTTCCCCAGCTCCCTCATAGCCTATTTGAAGAAAAACTCAAATCTGCTGCTGGAGAGGAATGTTTCCATAGGAGTGAAGGAAGCAGGATATAACAGAACTGCAAGATCTGCTCCTCCATGCAGCCTGAAGCCTGTTATTGATGGCATACAGGAATCAGATAGTGTATGCAATAAGCAGTATATACAAAGAACTGTACACACACAAGATGGAAAATGGTTAATGTTTGTGATTCTTTATAAAGATGATTGCCTGGCTCTCTTGTTTGAAATTTCAGTGTTTTTGCAGAGTCCTCCAAAGGGAGGAGGCTGTTTATCCTTTGTGCTTCAAGGAAAGGCAAGGAACATTTTTCAGATATTTTCTGCTCACTGGGTTTCCTCACAAATTTCAGACACTCAATAATTTCAGGTTAATAGGAAGCAATAACTCAGAGCCCAAGCCATTCTTCTCACAAATGCTAATGTTAATCTATAAATAAAACATACATTGTAAAGCAACAACTCCTGCATGGCAGGGGGTAGCAGCCAGCCTGCTCTTAAATCTTCAAAGCTAGAATTTTGTGCAGCATGAAACCCTCTGGGGGTGATTGGCACAGCAAGTGAGCCATGACCCAGCCACATTGCCAGCCACCAGTCGCTGTGGCTCCATGTGCTGCCAGGAGGAAGGGAGAGCCAACAGCCTTCTTCACAGGTTCTGTTGGCTCCAGCACCCACGGTCCCTCTGAGCACAGCCCCCAGGAGAAGAGTTAATGGCAGGGTTGATGGGATTGGCCAGGACAGAGGGGTTCTCCTGGCCAGGGATCAGCCAGGCTTTGTAGACCATCCTCAGCTCCAAGTCCAGAATGGGAGGAGGAGCTCACAATATTTTGCAACCTGAATCCTTGTCCAGGTGGACACTGTGGCCAAGCTGGGCAATATGAGATGCAGGGTGATACCCAAAGCCGCTTTTCTTTACCTCCCCAGTGTTATCCAGGTCCTTTTTCCTGTGGCTGTCTGTCCTGATGGAGAGAGTGGGTGCTGGCAGAGGGAGAGGACGGGGAGGCTGCTATCAGTAGGAATTGGCATTTTCAGGCACATTTCCCCAGTACTGAGCAGTAAAGGCATTCAGGCACTCAGATACCACCTTGTACAGCAGCTCAGGATTGGTCTCTCATCTTTTCAGGTCACTTTTAAAAGATTTAACAAAATCAAGAAAAAGAAGGTAGCCAAATGTAAGCACATGATAAATTGATGAGAACCAGTTTTGAGAAAGAACCAAGTGATAAATGTTTAAACAATACATGGGCATCACTAAGTGCAGCTTTCTTATTTTTTTACATTACTGCCTTTTCCCTGCTGGCCACAGAAATGTTGGGGGATGAAATAAGCCCTTTCAGATCATAGCTTTCATGCACTATTGTTGAGAAGAAAATAGCATCTGAGAGCTATGGCTGCTCAGAGCATACATCACCCTTGCATAAGCATCTTCACTGGTATGGAGAGGTGAGGAGCTGGCTTTAGACCTGAGCATCACACCAAGGGTGGACATTGATGCTTTAATAAAATATTGGAAGCAATTCTGACACATGGTGCTCCAGAAGTGACAGGAATATTAATTCTGTTTGGTGTTGAAACAGTTTTTTGAGAGCAGCTTCCTGGTGGGAGATGTCTGGGAGTGTAGAGGTTGCTCAGGGGTTCAGATTTCCCATCCAGAAATCAGGGCCAGGGCTGGGCTTCCATCCCATTCCATACAAGCAGGAATCCTGGACTTCAATGCAGGAAATATCCCTGGCACAAGGGATGATTTATGTCCTTCTTCCTGCTCCCTCGTTGGCTTCAAGAATTTGCTAATTGAAAAAAAAAAAAAAAAACTGCCAACCAATCAGAGATATGGTTTGAATTTTGGGTGGTGGTGTGCGGACCCAGGAGCAGGACCCAATGATCCTTAGGGATCCCTTCCAGCTCAGGACATTCTGTGACCTATGATAACCTTGAGACAGAGAGGGATGTGGAAAACTTCCCAAAGAAGCTGTGGTTTCCTAAGGGAAATTATTGTCTTTATGCAACACTGCTTGTATCCTTGCTCATTTTATTGCTTTGTGAAAACATCTGTCAGGCAATGATCCTTGCTGCTCATGTTTTCGGTGCTGCAGGAGGAAGGTAGATCTTTGTGACACAGAGACCCACTCCTTGCTCTCCTAAGCCTTTTGCTGCACACTTAATTTACTCAGGGAAGGGTTTGCTGCCTTCCCCAGCAGGACCCATTCTGTGTCTTCACAACTAGGAGCTACGATAATGAAAATAATTAATAATAATAATACAGTGTCATGTCTTTCTCTCCATGGCTTGCTCTGTAGCTGACTATTAACCTTTCTGAAAGCACAGCAAGCAAACAGCAGCAGAGACACGATGAGCCAAGCAAGATGGGCACATCACCGCTCCTGTGCTCCCGCTGCAGGCAGTGATTTGAAGGAGTTATACATCAGGAGTCCCATTATTTCTTTTGTGGAAATTTATTACAATTTCCATTTGAAAATAAAGTCATCACCTACTGACTCCATGATTAGCAGGAGGGGCCTTCAGTGCAAAGACCAAATGCTTGAAAGCACCGAATTTACTGATGAAGTGTGCACTGTTGTCACGTATTAATTGTACTGTATACACATTAATTAAGCTGAGACATGTTCGGAGACCTTGATTCCAAAATAGTTCAGGCAACTCCTCTGTGATACAAGGACCACTTGTGAGCCAAGCTCTGGGGATCAGCACCAGCAATGATGTTTCTAAAGCAATTTCTATTACTTGCCTGCCCACACTGTGGAAATGTTTCCCACCAAGACAAAGCTCCTCCTTACCTGCCAGTGACACACCACTGCTGTCAGCCACCTTCAGTAAGTCACAGGAGGGCATCAGAGAACCAGCAATAAACCAAATGCCTCAATAGTGGGGATGGGGAGAGGGTGGGCAGAGGGATGAACATTCAGAGGAAGCATAAAAGGGTACACCTAAATTAAGAAACACACTCTGACACAGGAAGCTGACTCATTTGTGTGACGCTGAAACAGCCTTCGGCCCGGATCCCCAGCTATGTCCTTCAGTGTGAGCATCAAGCAGTGATTTCTCACCTTTTACTGAGGCCTGGAGGGATGGGTGCAGTGACCCCTAGAATCAGGGAGCCCCAGGCAGAAGCAGATTGGAAGGGACCTCTAAAGATCACATAACCAATAACATGGCCAACCACCCTGCCATGGATGGGGACACATGCCACTCAGGTTGCAAATTTATATGGTAGACTTGTAGCACCTTAATACAGATAAAAATATACTTAGCGCTGGATTGTATGAGTCACTTTTGGAGGGAGGAAAGCCTTTTGGGAAGCAGGTAGTATTGCTCATACGCAGCAGGTGTGTGTGTGTGCCTGTTCTAACCAAGAGATGGGGGGCAAACATAATTCTCAAGCAACTGGACATGGTCTATCCAATGGATAAACACCACATGGCACTGACACCTGAATCCCAGGTTCAGCACTTTTAGAAGGCTTCTGGAAATGTACAAACATGCTTCCAAGAATAGCTATATAACTGGTGTGCTAATCAAAGCCTGAAGAAGCTCAATTTTAAAAAATCATCTGATGTAAAGCCAAGGAAGAACATGTTCTTTGTAGTCTGATGTGAAGATTTCACTTCACTGACTAGTAAAGGGTGCAAAAGGACAAAGCTTTGGCCAAATCCTTTGTGAAGCCAAGGATGTCCTGTGAGGGAACAGCACTGGTTCCTGGTCCTAAAAAGCCTTCAAGCAGTGGATGTTGGGACACAGGAGAAATTTCCCCTAGCTCAGTAGAACCAGCAAGAGGAATGAAAGGGCTAATGAGCAGTGACATCTTTGGAGCACATTGATCAGCCACCTGTCTGTCAGTGCCTTGTTTCTGACCTCAGTATCAGAAATTCCCTTAGAAAACATTGAAATGACCCCAGGCAAGACACCATGGGTAAATCTTCAGGTGAAAATAATTAGCCTCTGAAAACACATCCTTAGGAATACAGCAAGTTCCCTGTCAACAGAGATCTTTAAATCAAAAGAACCTGTCTAGAAGATGTTTTCTAGTGCAGTGAAGGACACAGAGCAGGTGCAGGAATTCTTTGGTGGAACCCCATGGCGATACGTGAAGAGAGTTGCATGAGATAATGATGGTCCTGTGAGGCTCTGAAGGATGTGATTTCTGTGAACCAAATACTGAAAAATAAGAAAGACAACATGAATAGTGGTGGTGGGAAAGAGCTGAGCCAGGTGTCCAACAAGCTCACTGTGTGTCACTTCTGTGCTGCTCCAGAGCCGGGTCAGCCTTCAGCAGACAACCATGACAAGATCCAGAGATCTGCACAAGGGATGAATTCTCTTCACAGCCAAAGCAACTCACTTTACTGAAGGGTGACACTTCTACCATTAAAAAGAAGCACAAAGGAAACATCAGCACAATGCTCTCATGAGGAGCATTAGCTCCATAAAGTTTCAAAGTGATGTTCAGCAAGAGATTGGTTTGTGACACAGGAAATAAATGTACTAATATTGTGTTTCAAAACAGATACTGTAAATGAGGACAAGGTAATCATAGCAAGCACATATAAAAGCAATTAGTGACAGAGTGGTATTAAGGCAGAAAATTCAACTTGCTTAATACAGCAAGCACATCAGAAGCTGATCTATGAGAGTGATATTAGCATGTAGGTATAAAAATCATTACTTTGAGTGGGATTTCAAATAGCAGGAGAATTTTTCTGTGCTCTGGGGTCGAGAATAGCCCACAAATGATGACACACAAATGGGTACATCTTCTGAGTGGAAGGCAAAAGGCATTCTTACAAAATGAATTAAGGTACTTAATGAGCTGAGATACATTATGGATATAGAACATCACGTTGATATTAATCCCATGAAAATACACATAACGTGAAATCCCATAGCATTGAGAGATACAATAAAAACCATAGCTGGATGGTAAACTTTGTTGTTACTGAACCAATTTTGCTAAACAATATGTTCACTGAAATAAAACCAAATGTATTCTGAAGTGAGAGGTGGAAATGTGAGCAGTGCCCCAGAAGAACAGCCATGCTTGGCTTCAAAAAACAGTCACTCTGACCTTAAGGCAAAGTTTATACAAAGTAGAGCATCTCCAACTCCCTGTCCAGAAGGCAGAGGTCTGGGATTGCCATGGCATCTGGCACAGCTGCCACAGCCCTGGCTGCAAGGTCCCCGAAGGGAAGGAGGAGATGGGAGGTGATTTGGTGGCTCAAGCCCTACAACAAACGTTGGCATCTCTCAGGAAAACATTTTCAGTCTGGAAGAATAATTTAATAATGATAGATGGTCAGAAACAAAAAGAAGCAGACATAAAGCAGACACATAAATATAATATTTTAGAAATAACCATATTTCATACGTTGTAATTCTAGACACCCTTCTGCCATATTACAGAACATAGAAGTGGAGAAGTGCTGCACAGGTCTGGAGGTTTGTAAGAAGTCACAGATCCATGTATGACTGAGGATTAAGGTTACAAACACCAAACCCTCGTGGCATGCTGGAAGTAGAACATCGTGGTGTCCTGGAGCACAGCATCAAACTGATGGTCCCAGCTTCAGCTGTGGATAGGAGGCTGGTGCAGATCAACCAAAGAATCATAGAATGGCTTGGACTGGCAGGGACTTCAAAGATCATCTTGTTCCAAACCCCTGCCATGAGCAGGGTTGCTGACCACCAGATCAAGCGTCAAGTCAGCCCAGGGCCCCATGCATCTTGGCTTTGCATAGCTTCAGGAATGGGGCATCCACAACCAAAAGGGCAAGACGAAGGTTAAGAAGAACTGTTCTGTAACAATTAACAGTCAGGTCAACTGACCTCATAGCTATCCCTCCTGTCCCCGAGCTTACATTATTGTTGCATCCCATTCAGATATCCATCAGCTTTTCCCTTGATCATGGCTGTAACCAGAGGGATGTGCTGGTGTTATGACTTGTGAAGGTCAGGGATAATACAGGTAAATGCACTGCACACAACCCACTGCCCATTGCTGCTGGACAAGAAACACCAAGCCCACGGCTCGAGAGTGGCTTATCTGTTAGATCCACAACAAGGCTTCACATCACACTGCCAAACATGCTTGCAGCAAAATTAACGCAGCTCCCAGCTCGCTTTAAGGAGAAAGTCCACGCAATGAGTCACCACTTCTTGTCATTCTGAGTCATGTCTTGTGATGGAGTGCAAAGAGAAAACCACACTTTCACAACCCTGTTCATCTTGTTTTTTCTCTCTTTTCAGCCAAATTATGCACTTAGGCTTTTCTCACTTCTACAGGATGAAATGTTTTGCTGGGCACGCTGGATAATGGAGTGACTCTAAATAGTACTCTGTAGCAGCAGATGAGTACTATGAAATCTCTTCTTAAAATTAGTATCTAAATAAACATTTTTCTATAAAATTAATGAAGTAAGATTTGTGAATTACTACCCGCTAAAAGTAAACACTCACCTTTTGAAGAAATAACAAAAAAAAAAAAAAAAAAACAACGATAGTTCTGTGTAATAATAAATCTAACTTTTACTGTTTTCCTTCCAACTTACAAGTGAAGAATCAATGTTCAAAAATTCCTGAAGCAAGCTGCATCCTTCCTCCTTTCCAGTGGTGTTGACATATTTCTTGTTTTTTTGTGCACTTTTTCCTTTTCTCCACATAACGATCTTCCCGAGGGAGCACTACTGATTTAAGTTTCATATTCTTCTTCAATTCATATTCAGTTCATATTTTTATATCCTGCTTCATATTCATATTTGCAAGAACAAGAACTTCAAGTCAGCTTTTCCTTCCAAGCCTGGGCAAACAAATGGTTTTATTTCCAGAAGTGCTGAGCACCCAACACTCCAGCTGAAGTCAGCAGAAGATGTGAGATGCTTTACAGTTCTGAAAACCACATCATTTATTTACTGACATCTTAAAGATTTAAGAGACAGTGTTAATTTCCTGGTTTTTTGTTTTGTTTTTTTTTTTTTTAACCTTAAATGAAAGAGCTGCAAAACCCTTTGGAGACAGTTCTCTCTGTAACTTTCCTTCTTCAATGTTCCCCGCATACTCAGCTGGAAAGGAAACCGAGTTGAACTCACTGCTGAGCACCTTTAATGTACACTTGCAACTGCTTCAGCTGCTGCCTTTGGCTGAGGACTGGGTTATGCTCTTACCTGCTTCCTCTGAGCAATGCTTGCTCTGGACACCTAGAAGGTTGTCTTACATTGTAGCCAGTCTTTTTCCTGAAAATTCTGGGGAAACTTCTTGATTCCCTGAAACTTTTAGCTTACTAAGGAGTCTTCTCCATCACTTACTATTCCAAGGTAGGAAACAAAAGTCTTAACTTCCTAAACTTCATGTTGGCTTGAAAGACATCTGCTGGGTCTTCTTGGACTTCAGTTGTATTTGTGCAGCACACTCAGAACTTCCTCCTCTGGAAGGCTAGGACAGCAGTGATGGCATGGTGTGGACTAAGAGAATGGATGTGCCAAGGGTGGGCCAGGGCCCCATCCATCTGTCCCATCACCATGCCATGGAAGCATCACAGGTCAGAGCCCAGCTCCTCCAGCTCCAGCTGCATTAATGGAAGAGCTTCTCTTCTCTTCTCTTGGGTTCACATCCTAACTAGGAAGAGAGAGATGGGGAAAAAAAAACACCATCTGGAAAATCAGAGTATGGAAGATGGCTTTTGGAATGCTTGCGTGGCTACAGGTCCTGTCTCGCACACCAGGAACCTGAGTGCTGAGTGTTTTTCACTGGAACGAGAAAATTGTTCAATTGGTCATGTTTCTGTCCATCACTAGAGAAGACTTGCTTCACTACGATCATGAAAAACAAGAGGGGAACAGATGTTCATCATTAACAAGCATTGCAGAACATCGCCGTGCAACTGCCCACCCAACACTGCCTTCCTGCAGGATGGCTGCTGAGATGGTCATGAATGAGAGACACATGGTGCATGATCTCAAAATTGCGGAAATTATCTTGTCAATGATAATTAAAAATGGGATTCCAGTGAAAACTCATCTGTGCTGCATAATGTTTATCTGGGGAAACAGTAGGTAGGGTAGGCTGAACTTCTGAATTTCATTTAAAGCATCTGGTCTTCTTGTTATACTGGATATTCCTTGTGCACACACTCCAGCCTTACATTCCTTCATTGTTTCTTAATCCTAGATACACATCAGCTATATTTATCCAACTAAAACAGACTAAATGCTGTTAAATCCCTAGAACTGAGCTGTTGCAGTGTTTAAGACTGCTAGATAAGATGAAAGGGGACCTTTTGTCTTCCCCATGGCTTCAACCACCAGCTCTTCCTATCACCAGACCTCTTAGCATTGTCTTTGCCACCTCGTCCAGAGAGAAGCAGGAAACGGGGAAGCTGAAGAGCCTGGGTGATAGAAAAGACTTGTGCACCCACAGCGTCCTGCAATTTCCCCCCAAAACCCTTCCCTATCTCAGCAGCAGCACAAACTTCTTCAACTGATGAACGATGAGATGGAAATTCTGGACTCTGAGAAAATGTAGGAAAAGCACCCACAGAATCTCGTTACGTCTCCCCGGAGTTCATAGAAATTATGCTCAAGGTTCTCCGTGCTCAAGTTCAGTAAATGAGATGCAGTGTCACAGCATCTGTTGTTCCATGGACTGATGAACAGTGCCACACCAGCATCTCCTGTGATAGCCACCACCAGCAGTAAAGAAATCCATATAGCCATTAAGCCATCACAGGGTTTAAAGCCAAAGCGTGAATAAGATGAGCCTAATTGTTGCTAAAGCACAAAACAGGATAGAAGAGCTTTACCAGGGAAAGGTTTGCTGTTTCTGTCTGTTTCTGTCTGTTATGCTGTTTATGTTTGTGGGTTTTTTTCATACTGATTTTTGGAACTATGCCTGTCAATATTTCCCAGCTTCCACTGAGTCCAGCGGCTGCACTTAATCTTTACAAAAAGTCTTTTGTAAAATAGTTTGTCATTTTAATCCAAAATGCCACTTGCTGATCCTTTCTCCAAATCTAGAATGTGCTACTTCAGTGAAAGCACTGAACCGCGTTGGATGCACGCACTGGCATTTCGGAGGCAAGATTCTGCCTTCGCTATGTTGGGCAGTCAGCTCCTGCTACAACGCTACAACTGCTACAATGCCTCTGTTCTGATCCCACTGATTCCCAACCTTTAACGCCCCAAGATAAGAGCCTGCAATGGCCACTACTGTCTCCCACCACCACTGTTCCCTCTGCAGCGCCCTATGAGCATTGCATATAGGTGATGCTCTGTGCATATCCTCAGGGAAAGGCACACATGAAGGCAGATGGGGAGGTCACATCTTGGTCACAACTACACAGCTGGGCTGGAGTGATGAGATTTTCCCTAAGGCAATCATGGGAATGCACAGAACACTGTGCTTTAGAAGTGGGCCATACCTCCTTAAAGCTATCAACACAGCATCAGCCTTTGGGGCATCACTTACATCCACTAACCTGCTTGTTACAGCATGCAAAAATGTTTTCAACCAATTACCCAGCTCACTTCACTTCAGGTTTTGTTCTTCATATTCTTAGTTCATAGAAACAACAGCATCAGCTTATTTTCCCCCTTGGCTTTTTCCTCTGAGCCTGATGGGCATAATGAGCATCAGAAAATGTTTAACTGACACTAGAAACACAGCTCAAGTGCTTGTGGTGTTTTCATACTTTGCAAATTGCTGTTAGGGATTACTGCAGGAAAACTGAAGATTTATGTCCAGACATTTGAAGGCACGGGCATTACTTATTTTAATAGGATTTTCTTAATAAAAACACTGCTGTGTAACCTAAAAGCAAAAGTGTCTAACAGCAAAGAAATGACAGTCCTTTTCTGCACCTACCTCCAATTACTCCCTAGCACATTATGAACATGTTCATAGTTATTATCATTGCCATGAACACAAACTGGTAAACATCCTGCCATATAGCATGGAATTTAACTGTTAAATTCCACACTATCGCAGGATGAAAAAAAAAACAAACCTTCCCTTCCCTTCCCTTCCCTGCCCTGCCCTGCCCTGCCCTGCCTTTCTCTGCTCTGCCCTGCCCTGCCCTGCCCTGCCCTGCCCTGCCCTGCCCTGCCCTTCCTTGCCCTTCCTTGCCCTTCCTTGCCCTTCCTTGCCCTTCCCTCTTCCTCTCTTCTCCTTCTCTTCCCTTCTACTCTGCTTTCCTGGAGGAGATGAGCTGCTGCCCAGCCAAGAGACCCCAAGATTACACCAAAATTACACCCTGTAGAGTTCTGGCCCTGATTAGCTAAACAAAGAACAAGTTGATTGAAGAACAGTTAAACAAAGTAATGCAGCCCATCTTTAGTAATGTTTACTGATACAAATCCTTCCCCAATGCAATAGACCTCTGCTTTATTAAAGCACTCCTTCTTCACTCAGGCATTTGTACATTTTGGTGTGGTTTTCATTTTACCAGTAATTTTACTGTCCATAATAACATATAATATTTTTTTCAGTGAATGAATTATTCTGTTTTTGTTGTTATTATTGTTTGATTACAATAAATGCAAGATCTCCTCTAGCAATGTTTTCCAAGCAAGTTTCTCACTGACAGAACTGAAAATTCTGAAGGATCTGGACCTATACTGAAGCGAAAGAAAGAAATATGAAGTTAATTTCAGCAGAATTTTAGCTGTTTTTCCTCCTAGTGTAAGCAGCTGTTTCCCAGCAGTGGCACAGGGCAGCGTGGCACTACCCAGACCGCTGCCTTGGCAGGCTTGACAGCCCCAGTGATTTCATTACATGCATCTGGGGAGCAAAAATGAAAGCAGATTTTGCAGTTTACAACTGCAATGGGTTTTTACCAATCAATAATGACTTCCTCTGGTGTCAAAACCTTTTCCCTGTAATGTAAAGCAAGGAGCCAGTTGAATGCACATGATGTGTGTGATGTAACGGAATTAATTTATTTATGTTCTGTTATTAATATGGATTTTGTACTTTAAAACCTCAAAAGCCTCTGTGCTAATGTCTTCCAGTGCCTTAGGGAGCAAAGAAAATCCCTTGGGAGCAGCAGCTTTAGGAAGCCTGGCCTGGGGATCTCCGAAGCAGTTTAAACTAGCCTGGCAAGGGAACTGGAATTCATAGAATCATAGAATTGTTTGTGTTGGAAGGGTCCCTTAAAGGCCACCAAGTCCAACTCCCCTGCAGTGCACAAGGACACCTACAGCTAGATCAGGGTGCTTAGAGCCCTGTCCAGCCTTACCTTGAGTGTCTCCAAGAATTGGGATATCCACCACCTCTCTGGGCTACCTGTTCTGACAAGACACAGTGCTGTAGCAGCAATGTAATCAGGATATGGCTTTACAGGAAGCTCAGGAGCCAATGTTATGTCAAGGTGAATGCACAGCACCCAACAAATACAGTATGAGTCATAAACGAAAAATATTGCATCCTTTGGGTTTATACTCCTGGGTATCTACCACAAGCTTGAGTCTATCTCTTTGTTTTGTCTTAAAGTAGTATTTATAAAAAGTGCTACCTGATGTAAAGGTGGTGTAAGCAGTGCGAGTATGTGTGAACAGGCTCCTAAGACACCTAAGACACATCCAGGAGGACAGTGGATGCTTGAAGTGAATAGAACTGCAAGATCACATGATTCCTGGTGAGGAACAGGGCTCATGGTCATCTTGGGAAGGGCTTTCCCAAGATCAGCACAGGCTCTTGGGTGAAGGATGATGGGTGAAAGTCATCTGATCTCAATGACAGCACCTCAGCTGTTGCAACAGCAGAAGCTTGATGACCAAAAGGGATACAAAGAAACATGGGCTGCAATCCACATCTCCCCACTTCATAAACAGAAAGGGAGCAAACAGTAGCTTTTATCTTGTTTGAATCTAAAATCCTGAAAATACTTTATTGTTCAAGTTGTGACCTACTTGCACAGACAAGGTTAATCAAGCCATGTAAAAGGCATATGTTTTCTTGGCACACACAGTCAACTGAAGAAGAAATAAATGGATCCCCTTCAGTGGGGAAGAAGGAAAGCATATGTTACTCTTCAAATTAAGAAAATGTTGGGTTATTTATTAAGGTCAAGCTCAAGATTCCTGAGACAGCTGCAGAATAGCTGCTTGTAATCTGTCAGTACAAAAATGAAAAATGTCCTCAAGTTGCAGGAGAACTGTTAGCATTTTCATTTTTGTAATTACATTATAAAATGACTGAAAGAGAAAGAAAATGTTTTTCAACAGCTCTGTGCCCAGAACAGGAGAGGAGCACATTTCTGAAGAAGCTGAAATTCCCAGTCCAGAAAAACACACTGCAATATTCACTCTCAGTTTACTAAAAGCTGACAGCAAGCTGTGTGTTCCTGTTTAAATTCATCTTGATTGAGTATTTAGTACAGAGTTACGGGTCAGATACTGTAGGCTGCTTTCTTTTCTGTTCAATATCAGACTTCCATTTCAAATGCATCTTGACAAGTTTCCTTCAGCTAGTGGGATGTATTTAGCACAAGGATTTATTTTGGGGAATGATCACTTATACTCCTACCAAAATAGGCACCAGACTTTTGATAATGAATTGTGACCTTAGGGGTTTGTGATGGAAAAGACGTGAAATACACAAATATTTGTACAACTCTTAGGTTTTAGAAAACTTTTTGATAGCATTTGCATAAGATGAAATCTGATTTTCACAGTACAATGTAAAAGAGGCCCTCGAGGCACACAGCTCTGGTAACATGCACTACTGAGCAATGTGTAGCGTTTTCAGTGAGCATGGGTATTGTTGGTGGCCTTTTGAATGGCATATTTCCACTGTAGAGAAGAAACAAAGGCATGGATTTTAACCAAATGCTTGGAATGACCTTTCAAAAAATGGTTTGTATGGGATGAATCTTAATCTTAATAGAAATAACAAAGAACAACTAAAGGAATGGATATGGGCACAGCCACCCTGAGTCTACCTCCAAGCACTCAGCTCCGCGTCCCCACATCGCAGCCATGCCATGCAGCTGGGGGAAAAGTGACATTGCTGGTGTTGCAAAGAGAGAGGTGGTCTCACCCAGAGAAGCTTCCTGTGCTGAATGCCCTGCAGACAGCACCAGCCATCCAGTCCCCATTGGTCTGCAGTGCACAGCTCCACCATACCTTTCAGAGAGCAAGGCGAGGTGACCAGCATGCTGTAAGCTGCTTGCTCGGTTATCTTCTCCCCAGAAGAGAAGCATGAGCTGTAAAATAATTTTTCAGTTTAAGTTGTTAGTTTGGTTAGCTGGGCTGTTTGTTATTCATTTGCTTGTTAATGGTATTCATTGTTGTTACTTGCATATGCTCTACACTTATCCTAAGAGTAGTAGGTCTGGGAAGTGTGCCCTGAATATGTAATTGCAAGCAATGTGATCAGCATGGTATTTTCCACTTTCCAGCAGCCTCTGAAAAACTGTGTTTAGTTCTGTGATAAGATTTATCCTCCTTGTGCAAAGCACAGTTGACTAAATGACTGATTCTTTTTAGGTCAACTGGAAACTAAATACTACCAAAAAAAAAAAAAAAATCACTTCAAGACGACTCCAGATTGAAATCTTTCAAAGTTTGCACAACTTTTAGAAAGTTTTAGAAAGGGTGACTTGGAAATCATGGGTTGATTTAGATTTTCTAAGATATTCTTGAGGAAAAAAAGCAGCTTGTTGGGAAGAGCAGTGCCCAATGTGACATCCTCCAATGGACAAAGGAACTGGGCACAGGCACAGTGCCTTGCCCCAAATGAGGGACTGCTGTGTGGCAAAGCCATGCTCTGCAGCACACACCAGCACAGGGAGGCCTTGGCCACAGACCAAATTGCAGGAGAAGATGGTGAAAATCTCCTTGATTAGGCTGGAGAGGAGGCCTCTTGTCCTTTCTGGAGAGGACTCTCCTCCTGCATGCCCAGGTTTCCTCACCAAGGGAATGGACAGATCACTCCAGGTGGAGATTCAGTAGCAAGGTAGCAAGTGTGTAGTGAGCGTGATCAAGGAGCTGATATACAACCAGGAATCAGGCAGAGCTGCTAAATGTGTGCTAGCTGTCATCTATCCTTTGTTATCATTGGATGTTTTTTTCCCCAGACTGAGAAGTTCACCGTGTTCCCTATTGTCAAGATAAGCTGGTTCCTAACCTAGCCCATCCTCCCAGTCTTCAGTGGTGAGCCTCTAGTTGCTCTCAGATTTTCTCATCTGGGTTCCAGAATTTCCTGTAGAATTTCATTAACTATGGAGGACTTGGAAGAAAAAAATTATCATCCTGATTTTTGCTCTCAGTTGGTTTTGTCTCGTTTGACCTGATTCATACTCTTTCTCACCAGCCATTCCAGGGAATGCTTGTGCAAAAAGAAAAGAAAAAAAAAAAAAGGAGAACCACTTCAGTCTGCTCAGTATTTTTTATAAATAGCTTTTCCTCCTGCTGAGTAGAAGACCATCTCTTCCTTTTATAATCCTCTCACTACTCTAAATTTACACTATTTTCTTGTTACCTTTCATGTCCCTTGCTAGTTATGACATTTTAAGCATGGACTTCCTAAATTCTTCCTTATGTTCTTGGGCTATTCTTGTATTCAGCTCCCCAGACATGTGACCTAATATCCATCTCTCTGTGCTTTTAATATGCCATCTATATGAAACCGCAGAAAATCTTCCTATTTCATCCTGTTGTGTTTATGATGTTTTAAATTTCTCATTCTTTTTTTTTAGTGTGTAGATTTCTCCAGTACACCGATTAGTACACACATGCTAACAACAAGTCTTTGTTAAAATATTGGCCAAAATAGTCACTTGAGCAGAGTGCCAACTGTTTGCACAAAGTTAAGTGTGCTAACAAGGTCAATAGAGTGGGGAATGTAACGTCTGCTGAAAAAGTAATGGAGAGAAGCTTTCAAAGGTTTGCACAGTGCTTGCATGATAAGGATGGGATGTGAATGTGCAGATATGAAGTACGAGCTACAGGATAATTTGAGAAAAAAAAAAAAAGTATTGTTACTTGTTTTTGTCAAAGTGTTAAAAGAAAGTGAAGAATTTCCTGAATTTGTACTGACCATAAAGAAAATGTTTTGTGTAGACAACGAGATCCAAATGTTGCTTGCATGTCATTCTTGTTCTTGGTCATACTGCAGATTTTGTGGCATTACAGTAAGTTCTGGAGACACAAGGATAGCATCACATCCAGTCATGTGAATTACGCCCACCAAATGTGCACCAGCTGTAAACTAAGCCCTCAGTGCTTCCCAGCCATTCCCCACAACTCCTGCTGTTTTGCAGCCCTGCTCATTCCCCACATATGGCACAATGAAACAAGGTGCCCATTCTGGGGCAGGACTCCATGTCAGGGTCTCAGTATATAGAAATTTGCATTGGCCAAACTTGGTAATAAGCCACAATCCCTTAGCTAATGGAGAAGTAAAAGCATTGGTTTGATCCATCTTCATTCATGGGATCAACCTATTGGAGACAAAAATGGTTGCCCGTACTTCAGATTTGAGCCGTTCACTCCATAACCTAAAATTAGCAAGGTAATTATTTTATTGTCCTTTTTCCAGGTAACTGAAATGGATTATTCTGTTACTTTGCTGTAAGCAACATAAAGCTTTCAAAATCCCACCTCTTATCCGTTATTATGCTTTGTCACCATTAAACTGTACTCGATAAAAGGGTCTAAAAAGGATAATCTTGATGCTTTCTACTATGCTCCAGTTATTTGACCTTCAGTTCAGCTCAGCAGAAAGAAATCTTGGAAGGAAATCTCCTCCAGACTGTATTAACTGTATTCATTATTCAGCTCGCTTCCATTACTCCCTAAGTGAAGCCCTAAAGTAACAGAAAGAAATGCAGAATAAGAGCACTGAGAAGTTTCTGTCTGGCTTTTTAATGGTATCCTGTCATTATGAATCTGCTCATTTAATTAGATGGTGGCTTACACTGGCTCAGTGGGTTTTATGTCTATGTTTCATTACGTTTCTAAGGATTTCCCATGCCATCTAGCAGTAGATATGGATAATAAGATTTTTTTTTTTTTTCTGAGAATATTTAAATTATCTTGAAATCTTCCTAGAACCTCTCAGGAACAAGAATATGATATAGGCTAACATTCAAATTTATTTTCAGGTCCTCTTTTTAAATAATACAGCTTTTGTTTATTTCAAGAAAAAAGAAGTCACCGTAGAACTAATACAATTCAGAGATCATAGAGAAAGTGAAAAGAATTGTAAAGAGGTTTTTCTCAAAACATATGGAATATAAATGAAAAACAAGACATCATCTTTGAAACTATTTTTGAAACTGTGTAAAGATCAAAAATATTGATAAGAAGTATATAATCTATGGCATCATACAGAGTTTTTCTGTCAGGTCAATAAACTGTGATGCCTCTAATCTTATTGCTGATCACATGTAAGTGATTTAATGGCCATGCTTCACTGCATTCCACTGTTAAACTGTGCTTCATCTCGGCACCAGATATGAGGATTTTGTCTCCTGCTAGGGATGCCTTTTGTCTCGTACACTCAAATGACTGGAAACATGGTCTCACGTTGTCCCACACAGCTGAAGCACAAGAGTATGTCGTCTCCTTAGTCTCATCATCTAAGAGTTCAGCTTCTTCAGTTTGGGATGCTAACATCTTACACAGAACTATAAATAATTCCTGAAAACTATAGTGTCCAAATTACCTTGGAATAAGGAATAGAAAGGAAGGAGGTTTGCTCTAAGTGTTAGTCCAAGAATTATTGCAAAATCTATAAGACTCTCAAAAAGACAAGTAGGCAGACTCTAAGGGAAAAAATAATGCAAGGTGATTAATTCAAAAGTCAATTGAATTCAATGGAAACAGCAAAAATCTGGGATGTCTTTCAGAAAATCACTTTCACTCCAGCAACTCACAATCTAATCTATTTACTTCCATCCAGTCCTGTGCCTCTACTGATCTGTTTTGCAGGAGTCAAGCAGGTCATGTCATGTATTTACAGAGACAGAAACTGTTGTGTGGTGCAGGATCTTTGGTTTACAAGTGAAAAATACTCACATTCATAGACTCAAGCTAAGAATTGGGTAATCCAAATAAAAATCACAGTGCAAGCTAGCCACAGGACCAATTCTCCAGCCTTTCTGAGGTTGAATCAACCACAGACATTTGAGCATTACTGGATTCCTGAAAAAATCTGTCATTTTTATTAAACATCTCTCTCCTCCTGCCAAAACATCTCCTCCCTGGAGTCACAAGCACATACTGCCTTTGTTATTCATCTGGGAGCACAAGGAATAAGAGAACAGTTTTACACTTATTAACAAAAAAGATATGCATTCTCCCACACGTTAAATGAAAAGCATTCCAGTTTATGAAGCATAAAGATTACATTTGATATTAACCTTAACTCTCCAACTGATTTTCCCCATTTTTTTTCATATCAGTGTTAGGGCTGCCTACTAAGGCTTCAATATTTGAACCCACATCAACTAATTAGTACCTCAAATATCAAAGGGTTTGCAGTGTCCACAATTATTGTGAGAAAAATAGCATTCATAAGCTGGGAAAACAATAATCTCTGAAAACTAAAGGAGGAACAAATTTAAATTTCAAAGCAATAAATGGAGCCTATATTGGGTGCTAGGAGATTCACCAGAAAGTTTTGAATTAATGGAAGATGCTGTCTTGTTCTGCGTTCTCTTCTCTCTACCTACTCCTGCTGCCCTGCAGAAGTACTCTGGATTATATCAAGCTGTCAAGAACTCAAGCAAATTTGCACCTGTTGCAACTATGTACACCCTTATAGATTATTTCCCTTATCTTAGATGGGAATAGCCACAAATATGGGATGAAGAACAAGTGCTGGGAAGCAGCTCTGCAGAGTCCACTGACCCACTTCCAAGAGTGGCAATCAGCCTGTGGGGACAGGTTGACTGGGGCAGACAACATGGTCTACCAGATCAAAGCAAGGAGTGAGCCCTGCCTGGTCCCCAGCGCTGCTGGCCATGCAACTGTGGTGGAGTGGGCTGTCTTGGGTACAGCTGCCTTCCTCATACATGAAAAGCAGAGCTGGAAGCTGTTTTGCAAAGCCAGCAAACCTCTGTTTAATGATACTTGCTATCAAACAATTGACAACATAATGACACGGTGCTTGTTTCCCCTATAATAATCTGATTTTCAGCCAGAATGCGACCTGGCCACTGAATTGGCAGACCTGGCACTCATCCACTGTAGGGAAGGAGTGCAGTCACAAATGGAGCAAAGGCTGTTGGGTATCTGTAGGCTGCCAGCTGTGCCATAATTTGGAGCAGATACAAAACTAAACTTGCTGCTATTTTGTCAAGAAACAGAAGGAAGGAGGTTAGGCAATCTGTTGAAAGAGTACGCTGTGAAAATAACTTCCAAAAAATAATATGTGTAAGGTGGATCTGGGTGATATGTATAAAAGTTAACAATATAACATGGTGATTAAATATATTCTTATATAATATGTATATCATTTTAACACACTTCTTTTTTGGTATTAAATGTTATAAAACATGGTTGAAACTTAACATGAAAACTACCGTATATTGATGCTTTTTTCTTATTTAATTGAATAAGAGATGTTATCAGTCAATGAGATGGTGTTTCCTGAACCACTTTGGGAAGCTGATTTGCAAAGATGAAGAACGATGGTCAGAAATAGATAGGTGCTATATATATACTACACAGGCTTTATGTCCCTTTGATAAATCAGAATTCACAAATCAGAATTCACAGTGACATTCAGAAGAAAACATTAAAGCAAGACTTGGATGCTCGGTTCACCTCTGCCCATTATTTCCACAGGCAGTGTGCAAGCTGGGGCTATCGCCTTTCTGTACAGTCCCAGAGTGACACAGTCATTACTGGAGCTGACATTTGCTCTCCCTCCATCCATTTCCTTAAGATTATGAACGTCAAACAAAAAGTCAGCAGCACAAGGCTGATCCTTGACCTTCGCTCAGGTTCCCATGGAGCAGGCTCCTCTTTCTGCAGCTCCAGCCCCTGCTTCCTTCTATGAGTCATCCAGCAAAGAAACACTTTCGTTACTAAAGTTATCTTTCAGATCACACTGAGATGATCGTTTCTGTGGCACATTGTTTGTTCTGCTCTGCTTCTAATTATCTCCTGGAATAGCTGTGTCTGAGGTATGGCATTTGATTGCTCGACACTCAAATAATTAAAACGCTTTTGGTCGGAAGAAAACTGGAAAGAAATGACTGAGATCAATTTATTCTTGTGGATCAGTAGAATTCACACATTGACTTCACGTTGCTAGGGATCAAACCTGCTCCTGCTTGAGTGAACAGGGATTTCAATGTTCATTGCATGCACATTGCTTTGCTTGGACATTGTCGATATTTGCTAGGATATTTGCCGATATTGCTTTGCTAGGACCGTGCATCAGAAATGCTGTTGGGAAGACTTATGGGTGTGTGTTTTGTTTCACTGAGACACCTGAGTAAATAAGCATGTCTCAGCAGGGAGTCCTGTCTTAGCTATTGGTTTGGGCAGTCCTCGGGAGTTCACAGGCAGCTCAGTGAGACAAAGGGTCCCATCGAGCCATTAGAGCATTGGTATTCTCTGCACCCGCCCTGAACTCATTTTAATTCTTTATTTAGGCTTTTTCCTCTGCTTAGTCACCCAGTTTGAACAGCACTGAAGGGGAGCAGCGTCAGTCCAAAGCCCTTCAAATTTTTCATTAAACTGGGATTTGTTTACTTACGTGCAAAGTTGTCATGGAAAACAACACAGTTTTTGAAAGAATTTGCAGAGTACACAGTGTATTTTGCTGTATGCCCCAGTAAAGAAGCAGCTTGTAAAGCTGCCAGGGGGATCCATGGGCAACAGAACCAACTGTGTGTGATCCCTGAACTTTCCCCCTGCCTGGTGGCTGCATGCAAGCAGAACCAATGCAAAACGTGATGGAGAGGCATATGCCCAGCTCCCATGTGATGAGACCTCCTTGGCTCTTACTTGCTATTTCCTCAAAACAATACCAAAAAATAAAACATTCAAACAAGATGCATGTGGGTATGGTTTAAGAAGACAGAAGGCAGAACTCAATCAAATTGAAGCACAGGTACCGCAGCATTGTAAAATCTCACCCTCTCAGAGAAGACTTAGCCCAGTGCCAAACACAGCTACCCATTTCAAATATCAAGGAATAAACTGTAGGGAACCTGTGATCCATGAAATTGCCCCTAGGGAGATTTTATGTGATGTCTATGTATGTCACACCAGTAAAAGGTCAGCAGGGCTTATAGATGAGCCAGAAGGAATGTGGCATCAGGTTGGATATTAGGAATGATTTCTGCTCAGCAAAAGTGGTGAGGCACTGGCACAGGTTGCTCAGGGAGGTGATGGGGTCACTGCCCTGGAGGTGTTCAAGAATCATATGGATGTGGCACTGAGCAACAAGGTTTTGTGGGCAATATCGATGAAGGGCTGATGGTTGGACTAGATGATCTTAGTGGCTTTTTCCAGCCTTACTGATTCTATGATTCTTTGATTCTATGATCAGAAGGTGTGTTTCCCTTAGGAAGTATCTTTTTTGGAAGAATGGGGCAGATGACTCACAACATACTGTCCATACACCAGAAAGGAGTTTTTCCTTTTATTCTGCTTATGGAGGCCTGGAACAGGCTGATATATTAGTGATTCCTCTCCCAGTAATCAGCAGTGATGGGCAAAAGATATTTTTACATTTTCTTTCAGCTCAGGGTAAGGTCCTGGGAGGTGTTTTCACTTTTATGTTTTATGTAGGTACTAAAATGTTTTTTGCAATAACACCTTCCAAGGACCAACTGTTGCCTGGAGGACTGAAAGAAGGAAAAGAAAGTAAATTTTAGAAATCTCCAGAAGTAGACTTTTTAGCAGCTGAACCAGTGGAAAGTATTTTCCTGCAAATTCAGAACTCCTGTTCCCTGAATTCCAATTTCCATCTGCTCTTCCATCTATCCCTGTGACACTCTCAGGCTGTGGTTAATATGAAATGAAGTGGGTGCTACAGCATGACAGTATTCGCTTGCATCCTTGCTGGCTAGGAGCTGCCAACCTATTGGCAATACTATTGTATTCTGTGCTCTTTCCTTGGCTTAGATTCACAGTGGGACCAAAGGAATGCCTGCAGGTGAAATACACCGCATTTTGTGCTTGTCTTGGAGAGCTTGGGTGCTGTGGATCAGAGAACCTTGACACTGTCAGTGGATGGAGACCGCACTGAGGATTGATGGTAATAAAATCGTGGGTCTCTGTGTTACACGCAGACATTTTTAAGGTATGGTTTTCTGGATTTCCATGAAATGTATAATCTTATAGCATCAAAATCTATTATAAAATTAAAAAAAAAAAAAAAGTTAAATGAAACGACAGCTAAGTGAAAAGATAGTTAACTGCAGTAGTATACAGGGTCCTTCTCCCTTCCAACTATCCATCAGTGCAGAGCCCTTTTGAACTATTTACATAGTATATTAGTCTTCATGCAAAGAAAAAAATCCCACCTTTATTTTATTTAAAGACCACTTGCAGTATGAAATGAACGGCAAAAGTGATTCAAACTGCACCATTGCGGGAGAGAAAATGAACTTGAGAGTTGCAGCCTTTCATCAAAAGCAGGGACCTTCCAGGTAAACAAGGTAGCATCATTTCAGATGCAGCAGCTCCTCTTCATTTGCTGCTTGTTGAGAGAAAACATTCCATTTTCCTGGCCATTTACTAGACAACTCCGCTGCAGGCAACGCCTGTGAAGGTTTTTCCATACAGGGGTGGTGGGGCATGGTAGGTAACGGCTTACAGGTGGTTCTATTTACCTCTGCAACTCGAGCACTGAGATCAGAAATAAATCTTTCTCTAGTGAACACAAGCAGCTGTTTCAGAGTTCCGCTCTGCTGTACGCCTCCCAGCATAGCGGGCAGGCCATTTTTCAATTTGCTTGGATCCAATTGGCAGCGCTAAATGAAATGTGGTTGATGATCTCAGCCTCCCTTTTGGGTGCTGTTCCAAAACATTGCAATGAGGTGCGATGTGTCCAAGCGCAATGAAACCGTAGTGATTAAGGCAGCATATTGACTACATTTCTTAATACAGTCAAGGCAGGTAAAACTGAACGTGCACATGGCATAAGCTATAGAAAAGCTCAGGCTTCGGCACTTACACTACGTTTTTCTGGCTGTCTGCTGTAACAGCCTCTTAGCTTTTGGGGGAAATAAATATTTTCTCAATTTGTCATTTTCTCCCATGAGCTGTGAACACATGCAAAATTAAGATAAACATCAGAGGGCTAAACAAATTCTCTTCACAGATTGCAGCACAGCATAGACTGAAAACCACAGCTCCTGAACCCAGAGGGGCTTCATCTTGTGCAGTTTGGCTGCTGCAGCACTGACCATCACTTGATTCACTTCACTACACACCAAAAAACTGCAAGCTCAGTCTAACACCCCAACTACCACATGGCATTATAGCTGTCATCTGCTGCAAGATCAATTTCTGTATCAATGTTTCCTGTGGGGTCTGCATTACTCCTCCCTTCTCTGAATGGAAATGGGCAAGAAATCAATCTATCGAAGGTTCCCTTAGCCAGCAGCAAAACATTTTACTGACAATTTTGCTTCAGGATACCATAACATACACCATCATGCTGATGGGAGTTCAATCAGCTCCTTGGTTGAATGAGATGGCAGTTTGGTCTCCCATGTCCCTACTTCCCCCCATAACACTGGGATGTCCCCCCTCAGGATACACTGCCTCGGTTACAGTTGTCTTGACTATCTTCCTAAGCCTCTTTCAACCTCTTTCTTTGTTTACCTCTTTTATTATCATTATCATCATTATCATCATTATCATCATTATCATCATTATCATCATTATCATCATTACCATTATTATTATTCCTGGACTCCTCATTTGGGCTGGCTCCTTGGAGCAACTCGCTCTGATCCATCACTAATGGCCCAGTACCTAGGTTTCACCCACTTTTCCTACTAATGCTCCCCTTACTCAGGAGAGAGACCCACTGCTGATTTTACAACCTCTTCTGGTTTTCTACACTGAGAAAATGAGAAAGTCTTCACCTTTTTCTCAGTCCTGACACTCTCCCTTCGCTGCTCCCTTCCCCCATCTCCCAAGAAGACAGGAAAAATATGTAGTCCCATAGTACTTTCATACTGGTTCCTACTTTGTTCTTCTCACTGCAGAAGTTAATCACCTTCCAGAAATACATGCAGCAAAGTGACTGGCACCTGTCAGATCTCTGTACTTTCCTCCTCTCCACTAGGGAAGAAGTGTGAGCAAAGGAGTATGTTGGCTTTGGGCCTATTTATTTTAAGCTTGTTTTTCTTAAAATGGGGCATATGCATGTCATTTCCCCACCCCAGATGCTATCAGACCATCTGCTCACTTTCTAACTTGACAGGGGGACACTGGTCTTGAAGACAAGGTGTGATGATGAGGGTGAGGCAGAAGAGAGAGAGAGAGAGACAAGCCTCTACAGAGAGAGAGCCTGCAGAAGGATTTCAGCCCTGTTCACATGTCTGAGATGATGTGTCCTTGGCTCCAGAACATCAGTTTTTTGGGAAGTTTGTTTCACAGATTGCCTCACTGAGGTCTGTGAAGGCCCTTATTCCTGATCAAACTCTCTCTACAGCTCCCCACGCTGATGAGCTCTTTTTTCATGGCCACCTCATACCACCCCAGATGACCATGATCACTGTCTGTGGTTTTCATTCTGGCCCTCTGGATGATCTGGTGAGTATCTGGATCTCATGTAGCAGCCCGAGGCACAGAGACTGGGGAGCTGGTGAACAAATCCCACAGAAAAGCATTTTGGTGGCGTTGGTGGCCAGGCATACCATAGCCTTCTGTGCCAGAGGCTGTACAGTGATTGCTTGAGACTCCTGCATTCAGACAAGCCAAGAGGTCTGAGCTATTGAGTACAGGTCACTGAGGTATTTGCTAATGGAAGAGGGGAGTATTATTTCTTAGTATTGTTGTAGAGCTGGATGATGACACCAAACACAGAGAAATGCTACAGCTGAGGCTCATGTACCTTCAGATGAAGGCACCTCATGCACATGAATTTATTTCAAAACCCTGCCCCTATGCCAGTAACCTCCGTCCGACTTGGATCTCAGAGGAGATGGATCAGACTGTTGGTGAGCCATGTCTTGAGTCTTAAGCAACTCACTTAAGCAATTCAAAACCTCATTTCTAGCTTTTCTTCATAGCCATCACAAACCATAAAAAATTGTTCAAAGTAAAGCTGAAGTAAGCAAAGGTATGCAGCTACTCAGAGTTCCAAGTACTCTTTCAGAAATGCATCCAGTCCTTGATGCCTCGCTTGAAATCATGGGAGTTGCCACCACCATGTGCATTGTCTCTGAACAGCCCTCAGAGCAGAAGTGCTGCAGTGGTAGCTGGCTGTCTCCCTGTCAGTCCAGGACACAGCCCTGGGACATCTTTCTCAAGCCACATTGTTGGCTTCTGAACAGCATGCAGTGCATGGTACACACAAACCAGGAGCATCTCTAAGAGGGCCATCAACCAAAATCATCCATACAAATGACAGATCACCCTCTGCCCTCTTCTCATCCAAAGATGGTCTGGCAGCAGGCAGAGGCTGCACGAACAGGAACAGGGAGTGATGCCCCATATGCACAGCCATGGTGGGAAGTGGCTGCTGCTCCTTCCCAGGCTGGGCTGGACACAGAAGAGCAGCAGGAATTGGCTTAGCCAAATGTTTTCTCTTGGATCTGTTCTCCATTACAGGAATTACTTCTGTCAGGAAGGATTAATGAAGTATTTCATTTATTAAATGGGAGCATTTGGTAGCAGTGAACTCATCTGGTTGTTTACTATTTTATTTTATGCACATTTGTCTTTAACAAATGTTTCTGTTTTAATAAGTACCTTTGCTATAATCTGTTCCTTTACCTAGACATTTTTCAAAGTTAACAGCATTAATAAGCACTTGTATACCACATGCTGATCAAAAACACCTGTCCACAGTTTCTTTAATTTGCTTAAGCCTATGAGGTATTTATCCAGCATTCAGCTAAAGGAGATAGCAGACAACTTTCTTCCTTTACATGGTGCTGGTTGAAAGTATTGGCTTTAAAATTGTACATAACACAAACAGTAGTATTGAAAAGCAGCTCCCTGAAGTAATTCTAAGCTCTTCAGTGTACTTTTAACTTTATCTCACATCTTTTATCATCTATTTTCCTTTTTTTTTGTTGTTGTTGTTTTTGTTTTTGGTTTGTTCGTTTGTTTGAGAAAGAGACAGGGAAGGAAGAATTTTTAAAACTTTAGCAGATTTTAAAGAGCACTTAAAATGTGGGCTTTTTTCCCTTGTGATGTTCTTAAGAGCTGTTGAGACAATATGAATGTACTGGATATGCTGGACAATGAATACTTATCCACGTCTGATCTAAGCAGGTACAGCTTGTACTGCTTGTATGAGATAACTAAGAGGGGGCTTGAGACAACAACAAAGCAGCTACCTTTGCACATATCTTTTGTTGCTTGTTTTGATTCAGGCTTTATGTTTTCTTTCAAAACAGTGAGATTCAGAAAGCCACAGGTACTTGGGACACCTACCTAGTATTGCGTAAATATATATTTTGTAAGGAAGCAAAGTGTTTTAAGCATATGGATAGCTGATTCTGTATGGTTATCTTAATATTTAAGGAAAAAAAAAAAAGTAGAAGGTATATCCAAATATAAAAACAAAGATGGGTGCCAATAATTGCACAGCTGTGGTGAGTTCTGGGGACAGATATGAGTTGCAGTAGAAAGCTGCCTGTAGTATTCACTGTGTCAACATCTTACTCAGCTGCAAAACATCATTCAGCTCAGTAGTTCTGATTGTTTCTGGCCCTGACTTCAAGACCGTTTATGCATTTTATATTTTACATAAGAACAAGCCAAGAACTGAGGATCCAAGAGTTCAAGACGGCTCCCTCTCACTGAGTTCTCAATCAATGAGGTTGAAGATTTATTGTTAGTTTTTGCCATTATATATTCTATTGCTGGCTCTATAGAGCGGTCAAGTTGAGCCTTGTGAATTTTTCTGTTCACTGCAGATTTCCCCTTGGAGCTGTGTCCTAACGAAGGCATGAAGAGGGAATCTGACTTCATAGAATCATTAAGGATGAAAAGACCACCAAGACCGCTCAGTACAACCATCAGCCCACACCTGTGGCCATGCCCCTCAGTGCCACGTCTCCATGTTTCTTGAACATCTCCAGAAACAGTGATTCCACCACCTCCCTGGTCAGCCTGTGCCTCTGCCTCACCACTCTTTCAGAGAAGAAATGTTCCTAATATCCAACCTGAACCTCCCATGGTGCAACTTGAGGCCATTAACTCTCATCCTATCACTGTTACCTGGAGAAGAGGCTGATCCCCACCTCACCACAACCTCCTTTCTGGCCGCTGTAAAGAGATAAGATCTCCCCTGAGTCTCCTCCACATTTCATCTTTCTGCATTACTCTGCTGTGCACAGTTTCAGACAGAGGCTTTGGAGAGCACAAAAATACTGAAATTCATATGCAGGGATAAAAGACTCTGCATTAAAATGTATTTTGACTATGTGATGCACAGAGTTTGCCTCCCAACAACAATACAGAAAGCACTTAGCCTTCTTTCTTTTCTGTAATATGAAGGTGCCTAAATGTTTCAAGGGCAGACCAGAGCAGCTCTGTACTGACCATGGCAGAAATAGCCAAAAATGGCTCTTGCCCAAAGGACCTGGGCAGCACAAGGACAGAGCAAGGAAGACAAGACAGGGCAAAGACCAAACCCCTTAAAAATTATAACTTTCTTTTCAATTTTTTCAGGTTTCATTGGAGAATGGCATTTCCACTCAAAATGTTCAGCCCTCCAAAACAAAATGTTTGGTGTCTGACGGCATTAACCTGCTGTGTGCTCAGCTCCGTGCCGAGCTGTGCTGATGGCTGTGGGACGCAGCGGCTGGCACCTGCCAGATGAAAGCTTCCCATAACGCTCTGATTCACTCGCACCAAGTTTTACGCTTGAAGTTCCAGTGTTAAAGATGATTTTAATTAGCTTATGTTTTCCCACCATCTATTGCCTTAAACCAGAACTGCCCTTGTCTAACAGAAACTTCTGAAATATTTTTCTCTGAACCCTTTTTATGCAAATGTGCTTTCGTTTTAAATTAAAATTTGTTTCAAGTGGAGATTAGGGCACTGTTTTAGAAATGCGTTGGTTTGTTTTAACAAACTGTGCCATCTGGTGAGAAAATATGTCCCGTCACTGTGCTTTTAGCTTTACTATGTCAGAAACTCTCCCGGTGTCTAAGACACAGTTTGGGTTATATACTAATCCATGCATATTAATTAATTGTTAAGCTTTAAACATACATCTTAATATTATGGTAATTATTTCTGAAGACCCTAAACAAGCATTTAAATGAATAGATTGATAATGAGTTACTTCATGCTAGCATCAAGCAGTGTCTCTTCAGGCAGCATACCCTGCTGTCAGCTCACCCCAGCACAGAGTGAGACTCCACCTGCAGCTCCACGTCCAGCCCCAACATAATAAGAACATGATGGAGCGGGTTCACGAGGATGATCAGAGTGTTGAAGTGCCTTTCCTACAGAGAAAGGCAGAGAGAGTTGGGGTTGTTAATCTTGAAGTAGAGAAGCTCCAGGAAGACCTCGCTGCAGCCTTCCAGTACCTAAAGAGAGCCTACAGGAAAGGTGGAGATAGACTCAATTTCAAGGAATATATTGGTGGAACAAGTATTAATGGCTTTAAACTAATAGAGAGGAGATTTAGATAGTATGTAAGAAAGAAATTCTTCACTCTGAGAACAGTGAAGCCCTGACACAGCTGCCCATAGAGCTGTGGGTGCCCCATCCCTGGAGGCACTCAGGGCTGGGTTGGATGGGGACCTGGGCAGCCTGAATTGGTAGGGGGCAGCAGTTGGGGCTGGTGGGCTTTAAGGTTCCCTCCAACCCAAACCATTCTGTGGTTCTATGTTCTGTGTTCATAGTAAAGCTGAGAAAAGGTCAATGAATGGAAAAGGACCACCAGTTACCTGTCTAGTGTATCTGTGGCCCTGATATTTCCCATTCCCGTTCTAAAACCACAGTGGTGTCTTAGGTTTACCTCCTCACATTTCCCAGCGAGCACTTCTACTTCTAAAGCTCCACTTGGCAAAGAGGACCTGGGAAAGAGAAGGGAAGGTATGGAAAAAGGAAAAAGACTGGCTTATACATCCTGCACCCACTGCCAGGGACACATAATCCAATTCAGGCTCACTGCTCTGGGTGAGGTGGATGCTCCCACAAAGGACTCACACACACTGAGGTCCAATCCCTCACTCCACACAACCACATTGTTTGTTGGAACAAGAAATGTGACACACTTGAATTCTCCATGCAGGCTTCATTCAATTAGAAGGAGAAATTGGGTCTATCGCTCCATGTTTTAAATGGTTCATTTAAACCACACTGTTCTTCAGTTGGAAAATACAGATTTTCTACTTTCCTGGGACAGGCTGGGAGGACTCAGGTGCAATTAGGGCATTACATTAGCTGTCCTGCTCCCACACCTCCAACTAATCCTGCAAATTCCCACCACTGCAGCTCCCAACTTGAGTGAGATCACTGAGGCAAGGTGCCAGTACAAAGAGACAACCTGTATGTGTTGAAACCATACTCATGCTTCATTGTCTTCCTTCAATGTGTTTTGTCTGTGACTGGAGAGATTCTGGCTCTGAGATCATTTCCCAGCTGGCAGGTGCACCAGGGCAATATGAAGGTGCCTAATGAGGGTTTAACCAAAGGACGCTCTGCATTTGAAGCCCTCTCGCAGCTGACAGCTTTCCTCCTGCTTGGCTTCATCTGCGAGGTGGGCAGGGGGCTCAGAGCCCTGTTAGTGGTGACAGAAGTGTCTCAGCAGGAGGGATGCAGCCTGGAGAGCCGTGACTCAGCCGCCTTCGGCACGCAGCTCTGAATTCTCCATGCAGAGATGCTCTGCCTTCCGCCACGCGTTTATCCAGCCTCATTAAAGCCCGATGTAAAACCAAAATCATTCATCATCTGTGATTAAATTAGTGCCCCCGTAAAACTTTAATATGCCTGCCGAAAATTAGCCACATTCAAAATGCGCTCTCCTAAATATTTTACCCAACACTTCCCACTGAAGATGATGCACAATGTTTTTTTTTATTTACAAGACAGCGTTTAAGTTTAATTGCAGGGTGTTAAAGGCAATGCAAGTTCTTCTCTGAACTGCCCATTGCACATTGCTCAGAGCCTGCAGCCCACCCCTGTCATCCAGCGACCGAGCACAACTTCAGAGCGTGCCTCATTGTGTTCCAAAACACACATCATTCTCTGTGCCGAGATTCATAATTTGGGGAAGTTATTTTAAGCAGTCTGAACAAGAAACTGTGGGAGCAGCGCGGGGATGGATGATTAAATGCATTTGTGCGTTGCACAATGCCTTTGCTGAGGCACATCAGGCAGTCACTCGGTTTGCAGCACAGACGAAGTAGGAGGACATAATTCCTCTCTGTGTGTTATAATGAGTGGGATTCTTGGTTTTAAACCAGCATAGGGTCTACGGTGCAACTCAGTGCAGGGAAAAGCATAAAGTCATTAGTGCAGGAGTGCGATTGTTATCATTAGTGCTATTTGTTAAGTGTTAATTATATGCTAGGCTTAACACAAGTCAGAAAATAACATCTGTTCTGCACTGTATGCAGACCTGGTTGTCTTTGCAGCACTGGGTGGTGGGTTTCTGGCTGTGAGAAGCCCCTCATAGTGCTGCTGTGGGGTCTGCTCTGCCTGGTGCTGGTGGCTCAGCTCCACACACCCCGTCCCATCACCAGGGAGAAGCCACTTCTCCAGCAAGAGTTGGGGAAGAAGGAGCAGAGACTGAAACTGGGCCTCCACTTTCTGTGTGAATAACATAAGAAGCAAATTAATGGGCGACTGTAGAACAAGGGTGTCAGGGTCCTTATCAAATTGTAGAGAACCTTAAATCTGTCCCCAGGTGGAAGGGAATTTGCAGTATTATTAATTTGCAGTGATTAACAAGGACTCTGATTGGCAAAGCAAAACTTGATGTGCTTTTATTGTAACAGTGGATAAACTACGAAATAGAGCAGAGTGTACGTAGGAGAGGGCGTAGGAACAATGTTGTAGGGCTCTTTGTTAAGCTGCTAACAGCATCCAACACCATTTTTTCTCAACCAGGATATTCCCCAGGGTGTTGCGTTGTGTTCCAGCCCTCTTAAGAGCCAGTTATTCCTTCAGGAATGACTGAAATCTTAAACACTTTCACGTTTTTTTTTCTAGCCTGAAGTTATTTTAAAAGAGGTTTCTTCCCTGAAAAATTGACTGCCTCCTGAAAGCTTCACTATTTATTATGCTCAGGAAAACACAAGTACTTTCTGATTCATTTTTTCCTCTGGGAAACTCAATTACAGATCACGGTAATAAGAGGAATCGTTTTATCTTTTAATATAAATAGATAGGTTTCATTTCCTAACATAAATAGACAGTGTTTTTTAGTGCATATAAAAAGTTATGCTCAGCATATCAGCGCATCGTCCAGCAGGCATCACTGCTGTCAGCTTTACAAGGAAGGGTCAGCTCTCTGTTAAATGGAAAAGTATACTAGCATATATACAGCATATGCTAACACATGCAGAACTTGCATTTTTAGGTGAGGAGAATGTCCACGTTTCAGGCTGTTCCTTAGGCTTGTCAGGAGGATGAATAAGGCATTTCATAAGATTGGTTCAGTAATTCTACCAGTGCTCTCAGGTTACCAGTTCCTCCTTTCACCATCAGAAGGGATTTTAGACATGATATACCATATACAAGAGGAGAGAAAAAACAAATACTGCTTCATGTGTGATAAATCTTGGTTGCTCCATCAGATATGGTTTGATGCAGAGGACATGAGCTCACCAGGGACAAACCATGTCATCAGCCTTGGCCATGGGCATGTGTTAGGAGTCCCATCAAGCAATGTGTTGGCCATGCTGCAGGAACCCAGAGGCCCCTTGCTGCACAGGGGCTGTTGCACAGCCTGGTTTTGACAAAGAGCTGACGTAAAAGCAAGGCTGGGAAAGTAACCCCAAACCTCCTTCCAGAGTCATTCCAGACCCAGTGGTCACCCTGCCCAAGGAACAGGGAAACTCATGCCCACAAGCAGAAAACATTTTGGAGAAATCTACAGATTCACTGCTGGATGTTGGCAGGTGATAGAACACGGCTTTAAGAGTATAGAAATATCACTATGTGCTCCTGCAAAAAAAAAAAAAAAAAAAAAAAAAAAAAAATTCTTTTGAGATCATGTATTACATGAAAGGAACCTGGCAGCAATAACTCTGAGAAGGGAGAAAGCATGAAGGAGATAACCAGTCTCATAACTCACGGAGCAGAACCTTCCATCAAAAGGAAGAAGACGACTATGGAAGTGTTGATAGTCCTACTTAGAGACGAGATGCTGCAGAGAAGCTGCAGCTGTAGAATCTCTTCATCACTTCAGCTGTTACTGTTAGTGCATCAGAAATGAAAAGGCCAAAATTAACGGTGCAAAATGTTGTGAAATAGGTTGTCCAGATTCTGAATGTTCTGAAGCAGAAAATGCTGAATGAGGAGTGGTTCCTAACCATCAGAAAATTGGCTAACCCGCAGATAGTAGGAATTACGAACCTTATAACAAGAACAATCACATCTCTGAAGATGCACTTCAAAGTGAAGGAATGGATAGGAGATTCAACCACAAAGCATCATTGTGCATGACAGCAAGCCAAAAAGTTACTTTTTCTATGGATAACGGCCCAGCCTGCTGCAGATCACCAGGTGCTGAAGGTAGCCAGCAGCCGGGGCACCAGGCCAAGCATGCTGCAGTTGAGCAAACCACCATGCAACAAGTCAGAGGCAGATCCTCAGTGCTCACAACTGAAGCAAAATTTGATCAGTTTTCTCTCTATGGGCAGGAACCTCCTTTGTATAAATTCAACAGTACAGAAAGAAAATTAAGGTCATTAGTTTGCTTGAAACAGCTGATAAACTCCTCTGCCAGGACTTAATCTTCTCAATTATACACCGAAAAAAGTAATCCATCAAATCATTCTTAGATGCTGTGTGTTTTGAAGGCATCAGCCATTAGCACGAATCTTATTCACATTCTAATTAAACTCTGAGACTTCATGTTCATATACCATCAGTTAAAATGAGCCGCACAACAGGGTCTTTTCCCACCAGTAGGGATTCACCTCTACAAACACTAATCTTATCTGCGGAAACAGTTGTGGAAAAGTGAGAACTGTTGTTTTGCATGATGTGCATGGGGCTACCCATCAGTCTGTTTTCACTGGATCACAGGAAGATGACCATTCATCCATCACGTGTGACTTGAAGGAGAAGTCTAGTATGGACTTGCCATATTTGAACATCAAACCAAACTCCCACAGGACTTGTGTTCAATTTTCTAACCCTAGCAATGTCTCAGAGACCAGCCTACTGTCAGTTCCTCACAAAAAATTCCTGTACCCAAGGAGATGTTGCAAATCATCACTGTGGTTGGTGCAAGTACAAGAGTTCTCAAAGCACCTTTGGGATTGATCTAGCTCTTCAGCGGGAATAGCACAAAAAGATACTATGTTTTCAAAATCTTACCGTCAGGCCATTGCTCAGTTTAAATCAACCTAGCGTTTGGTTGCTGTCGTCCATGATCCCACTTGTGTCCCCAGCCACGTTCTCCTCTGCACAGACATTTGCAAGAGTAGAAATGAACTCTACCAAAAACCAGCTACATCTGAGAGGCAGCTGAGTCCCATGCACCAGCTCAACATTGTGTATGAGAAGGTCCACATCTCCAAGGCTAAGTTGTGGGATAACCATACTGCAGACACTGTAGCCCTGCTCAAAGCTATCCGGCAGATTGATGAAGGAGCAGTAATCATGCAGTAGAGCTCCACAAGGTTTCTTATGAGGCCCTTCGTGCATTAGCATGAAATGTGTGACTTCTGTGCCTATGGGGTAATTATGCCTCCAAATGTCCTATTGCTGCTCACTGGAAGTGTTTAAGTATTTCAGCAATGCTTGTGACAACATCTGCCAGGCACAATTCAACTCAATTCCTTTTAATGATTCATTTTCATGAATTGTACATCTATTTTAAGTGCACTGCAGTTACTTCAGAGAGAGTAGTAATGAAAATTTAATATTTTTGTCTTCTTACACTATCATGGTAAGCACAAGATGCAGTCACCATTGCAGTCACCCAGGAAAAGTGCCTTACCAGAGCCCTAGTATGCTTTCTTGGAAAATGATCCAAATTATTTATGTTACAGTTAAAGGAAGAATACATATGTAACTCTTTACTTACATGCAGAATCTCTTTTTGATTAGTAAATATGTAAATCTTAAATGCCATTATGTAAAAGTATATGCATCATCAGGCAGAGAAGGTGTCATCATTATGTAATCATAAATCCATAATAACAGGAAAACCTATGTAGGCAAAGTCTAGACATACAGCCACCTACCAAAAAAATCTTGTTATGATTTGGGGCATGAACAGCTGAAATGTGTTGGCAGAGCTGGGGATCGCAAGTGGCAAAGCGATGCAATTCACCTCCCCAAGACACCTGTCCTCTCCTCTGCTGTTCTGGATGAAAACTGGCGTGAAATGGGATTAAAACAGATGGGCAGAGAGAGGACATATCTGCCTGGAGAGTTTTCCTTGCACATTGTGTAGCAATTTGCATTCTACACTGAGGAAACAAAATTGGTGAAAACTGCATCTTCTCCAGGCAGGTCACATTTCAGAGCAGTCCTGCACTCCTTCTAGAGATCCATAAATCACTGCAAGGCATGCAAAGCAGGAGAAAAGTAAGCTTTGGCTGCTTTACTAAAATTCTCAGGGTCGCATTTTTTCTTCTCTAAGGTCAGTGTTAAGTGTGAGCTACAGAGCTCTGGACAGAGGTGGGGTAGCAATGTCAGGTGCCAGACAGCCCCGCACTACATGACACTGAGATGTCTCTCCATTCCCTTTTGCTGCATAGTTTGGCATGTGCTGCTAGAATATCTGCATAGTAACACACTTAAGGTATTTAGACCTGAAAACTGAACTTCAGCTATATTTAAAGAAGCACTGAAACAGAGACATAAGAGGATTCGCGAAGAAAAAATGCTAGCTACTCGCCCAAGTCTTCCAGAGATTTCTGATACTTCTTTTTAGCATTTTGTCCATCCAGCATTGCTGTTTCAAAGGAAGCAAAGATGAAAAACCATAAATAAAACTCACAGTGTGTAATCTGCATTCTCAGCTGTGAGCTATTGCTCTGACACAAAGAATCATTCTGACTTCTCCTGGTAATATTGCAGAGCACCGTGCATATGACTAACAGTAACAAATTTGCTCACTGCCCTGTCTTTGTTGTGTGCCCAGTTTATGGGAGTGTTAGTGCAGTATTGCGAGTGATCGAATTCCATGCAAATTTTGTCAGCTCATAATGGGGCTTCCCCAATTAGTCCTGAAGGTGGGAGTGAATATTTGTTCTTGTGTCACAAGCACTCAGTCCTGATATATACCTCTCAAACATCTGCTGGGGAGAAATTCTCATTTATCCTCTGCTTTTCAAGGCTAATCTAGTGAAGTTCCTCCGATTCCAGCAGGTTTTGAAGAGCAAAGCCTGATAAACTAAAGAAAGACACTGCAGAAATGTCACTATGAAGGAAAGCTCTGAAGGATGGCAGAAAATGCATGGTGCCAGCAATGAAGAAATTTTTTTTGTTTGGTAGGACAAAAAGCAAAACCTTGGCCACTGTTTTTATATCTATAAAAAGCTTCCTAAGCAGGGGCCATGATGTCAAATGTCCAATATATATTTAAATCAGTGTCAACCAGCCCCACCAAAAAGAGGGCTGGGGAAGAAGTTGCTGAGGCAACAGAAGGAGTGGCTCCTCCCCAGAAGAACTGCAGGAGCAGAGGACAGCTAAGGGGAGCCAAGATCTTGGTCAGCACCAGACAGACCTCCCCCAGCAGAGGCAGTAAAGGAGCTGCAATAATTTTCTGTCACCTTCCTGTGTCTTTCCCCAAGGAGAAATCTGTAGCATTGCAGCTTTCTCAGAATCACAGAACCACAGAATGTTTGAGGCTGGCAGGACCCTCTGGGTCCCTCTGGCCCAACCCCTACTCCTAAAGGGACACACAGGGCAGAGTGCCCAGGGCCATGTCTTCTGGACGTCTTATGGAGATCCCCAAGGAGGAGATCCACAGTGTCTGGGCAGCTGTGCCACTGCTCAGCCATCCACACAGCACAGAAGTGCTGCCTGGTGTTCAGGTGGCACCTCTGTGTTCCAGTGTGTGCCCATGGCCTCTTGTCTTGGAACTGGGCACCACTGAAAAGAATCTGGCTTTGTCTTCATTGTCCTCCTTTCAAGTATTTATACATACTGATGAGATATCTCCTTAGCCTTTTCTTCTCTGTATTAAAATGCCCCGGCTCTTTCAGCCTTTTCTCATCATTGAGGTGCGCAAGTCCCTTCATCATCTTGATGGTCCTGTAATTTCATGTCTTGCCTACTGAGTTGTGTCTGCTACTGAAGTGTCTCTCAGTGGTTATATTTACGCACATCCATGCTAGCAAGACTTTCACCCGTGTCACCACCACTTGTTTCTCTGCCATGGGCATCAGCCACCATGCTTGAATGTATGACTCAAGCATGGCCTTCCAGTACTTGAAAGGAGGGGGATCTAGTTTTTACATTGTCTAATAGTGATAAGACAAGGGAGAAAGGCTTTAATGTAAAAGAAGGGAGATTTAATTTAGATGTTAGGAATAAATACTTCACTCAGAGAGCAGAGAGGCCCTGGCACAGCTGCCCAGAGAAGCTGTGGGTGCCCCATCCCTGGAGGTGCCCAAGGCTGGGTTGGTTAGGGCCCTGAGCAGCCTGAGTTGGGGTTGGAACTAGATGGTCTTTAAAGTTCCCTCCACCCTAAGTCATTTTATTGTTCTATGATTCTAAGATGCAGTGATCTTAACAGATGCCAGCACTCAGCATGGTTGCACTACCCACTGCAACTCCCCATTGTCTTGCACGGGCTGAGGAAGAATGTTACTTCATCATCTGAAATGCCAAGCAAATGCACTGTAATTTGATTCAGTATAGATTATATTATTGATTAAATCTGGGAGATAGTCTGTACTTCTCTGTGCATACAGGCAAGACATTTTGATGAAGAAGAGCCATTCACAGCTACTGAAGGGAGAATAATTCAAATTATAAATGATGTTTTCAAAAATATTTTACATAGCATTACAGACAGAGACTATAAATTAATATTATGATTAACTTTTTAAAATCTGATGTTAACTGTGGCTGGCACAGAGAATTCCTTTATGTTCAGTCCATGAAAATAATTTCAAAGATATATAGCCCTTGCCCAAGTCCTTATAGCTAAGCAATGTCCCTGAGGTATAGTTCTAGAGTATGTCCTAACAGATTTTTTTCATTATTTTTCATTCTTGGGCTATATTTAGGTTTATGTATGAAGCAGAACTGAATTTTCTTGCTCTAATTTTAAGTGAAAACAAATTTGGTGAAGCTGCTAGCGATGTACGTTAATACAAGGCTCTGGAAATGATGGGTGGATGTGAAGAGATGGATTTCTCCCACATAATAAGCAAAACAAACACATTCTCAGTTCTGAAATCACACAAACAACAAATTTCCCCTGACACTGCAGCCATAAATTCTGAAGGTGTTTTTTTTTTTTGTTTGACAGAAGTTGAAGGAAACAGAGAAATTCAAGCAGTATTATGCCCTACCAGATGGTTAAAAACTTGGAGTGCAGGAATTAGAGGTTATCCTTTCTTCCAAGAGAGAATTAAGGTCAGAGATGAAGTTGTCTGTCAACATCTACCTATTTTATCAACAGCCAGATTCTGACCTCATCAGTAGTAGGACTAATTCTGACAAACTCAACTTGATTTTGGGAAAGCTGATACTACAGGAGTTTTCTTGGATTTTTTTTTTTTGTTTTTTTTTCCTGGGGACAAGTCCTTCTGGTGCAACATCAACTCAATGGGTCCTTGAGTCTTGACCCTCTGCTGGACATAGTGACATAGACTCACAGAATCATTAAGGTGGGAAAAGACCACTGAGATCACCCCGTCCAACCATCAGCCCACTCCCACCAATACTGCCCCCTAACCATGTCCCTCAGTGTCATGTCTCCACATTTTTTGAACAGCTCCAGAGATGGTGACTCTACCACTTTTTTGGGCAACCTGTTCCAATGCATTACCACTCTTTCTGAGAATAAATTTTTCCTAATATCATGTACCTGTGGACCTAAAATTTTTTTTGTGTGTACTGTTTTTCAGTTTGGAGACTGAAATAACATGAGGGATGTGCTGCAGACCACCACGCTTGTATTCCCAACGGTATCATTATGTGTCGCATGTTCTGATGATGCTGTGGGACATGTAGGGTATCTGAGGTTACAAATTCCACACAGATAGTATTAGAAAAGGGAAGAAGGTGGAGAAAGTCATAGTGGTGCAGTCTTGGTCACTCTGCCACCAGGGAATTTTTCCTGGAGGGAATTATCCAAGTTGTCCAGGAAAGTTCTGGTAAGGATGGCACAAGGCAGCATCAGGGAGTGAGCTAAAGGTTGAAGAATATGGATGATGGAGATCCAGCATGTTTTGTCTCCTGGCCGTCTTTCACCTAGCAGAGCAAATATGCCTTCAAACCACATTGTAATTGCTAAGCTAGATTATGCCAGGTGTGGAAGCATGGTGTTCCATCGGGTCATGTGCTTACACCATGCACAGCATAGCCTCGGCACACAGCAGCAGGCATGCTGCATGAGGCTACCACCATTTCGGAAGGCGGGGAATTCTCAAGTGAATCAGTCATGATCAAGTAAGAGCTTTAGGATTTACAGGTATAAGTAAAATGTACTTGAAATAGTAGTAAGTTTTAAGTCTGAAATATTTATTATTGTTTGAAGTCTAAAATGTTACATTTTTAATAGTGTTTAAGTTGGCAATTCCTTTTAGAGTTGAGAACAATTAAATGTATCTTTGTAAGGAAACATTGTCTCGCTCCAATTTATAGGAGGGAGAGGAGGTTCTTTTATTATCTATATACCCGGCGTGAGATTAAGAAGCAACGGTTCAAATGTTGGTCCAACCAGTTTACTACAAATCTTAATCAGGGAAATGGGGAAGGGGAGGACGGACACTATTATGAATTAGGATAATGGGGGAAGGGAAGGAGGGCGATAGGAAAGATAGAAAAGAAGAGGCAAGGAGTCTTTATAGGAAGCAAGAGGGACATAGTCACCACCATGGATCCAGCGAGGTTCGTAATTCCGTCTTTGATCCTCAGTAGTGGTGGGTCGTCGGGCATTGTTGTTCTATTGACGACGACGACGAAACACAACGGTGATGATGGCCCCTTTTCAATGGTTTCAAAGTGGTGAAGTCAGCTGTCTTTGGAGTGACAGCTCAAATCCAAAGTGGTCGAGTCAGCTCTCCTTTGAGTGGCAGCTTCTGGCTCTGGGATCTCAGCAGAAACTCCTTTGTTCCCATCTTCCGGGCCTTGCCAGCAGATAAGAGGGAGCAGGGATGCCAATCTGCATCCTGTTTTTCACAGAACACGATGGTATCGTTCCCCAATTTTCCCACACCTAGCTGGAGCTGTTTAGTCACAGGCCAGATCTTCCACCAGTAAACACTCCTGAGCATTCTCATCTGCTCTTCTACAGAGCAAGCAGCTCGGGGGGAAGGGGCTTTCAAATGTTCCCAAAGCGATATCCATTGTCACACGGTTAGCACCTATTAGTTGCCTCCTCAACAAATCATTCAGAGTCTTATCACAAGAAATACCTCAGGAAGCAAGCTTTGAGCCAAAAAAACAGAGAAAGATTCTCACAAACATGTATGTACATATACATATGAACACATGTGTGCTGTTGTTACCTAGTTAAGTAGGTATCTGAGTAAGCACTGATAAAGAAAACTGTAGGTTGCTCAACTGGGAAGTACGTTATCTACCAAAATACCTGGATGTCTTCCAAATTGTGTGTGTTTATACAAAAATAAAAAGAAAAAACAATTCCATACATTGAAAGAAACAACAGCTTTTCATTCTTATAATGAGTTGAGCTCTGATCATCTCTGAGAACCTTATCTCTGAGCATCCTGCCAAGGAAGGACTGTGATCAGCTCCCATTACACTATATGAGAAATGAGTCACAGGGCCATGTAACAGTTAGATATCACTCTTACAATGTGATTTTTTTTTAATATGAAGACTGCTAAGGATCATTATTTCTTGCTTACTTTGTTTATTTTTTAGCTTATTGTTCTTCACCGCTTGTTTCTTTGATAAAAATTTTTGGAACAGTAAATGAGACTTCAAAATATGTGCATGCTTTTGAAACAAAGTAAGCGAATGATGTATTAATACTGATTTCATTTTCCTTTTTATAAGCAGAATCTTTCAGTGAGGTCTTTTCCCAGCCTGGCATATACCTGTTTATTTTGCTTTATTAGCTACTCTCCTATGATCTTCTGGATATCAAGATACGCAGTTGTCTGATTTTTGCTGTTGGACAAAGCCTAAAAAAAACCCCTCAGATATTTCCTTACTTCATTTCTCTTCACTGAGATTACATGCAATTTAAATAGCATCTGAAATAAAGGTATGCAACTGGCCCGTGTAGGTCATGATTCATACGCCTTTCATAAACAGCAGGGAAATAATAGTTATTCTGACTGCTATTGCATATATTTTTTGGCAAAAATATATTGCATATATTTTTGGCTTCAAAAACCAATCTACCATGTCAGTTAATAGTAACCATATCAACCAGAAATAACTGTCACTTTTTCATTTTTAATTACTGCATCTGTTATCCCATTTAATCTTGGCATAATAACACAACAGGACATCACCAAAAATAACATCATATTATTTCCACTCATGAATGGTGCAAATGGTGCACTATGCATTTTGCATAGTGGGAATGCAGACCCATAAAAGAGGCACAAAAGTTACTAGTGAATAACCAGATGCTTCTCCAACAGAATGCACTGCAGTGGCATCTCCCATCTGTAGCAGTCACCGTGGCTTCTCCATGCGAGGAGGTGCTGGGAGCTAACAATGTGCCTGGGCAGCATGTGGGGGTAGAGCCATGGCATTGGCAACCCACTAAGCAGAGCTGTGAAAGACACAGGAGGGAACAGCCAGTCCTTTCCCAGCTCTCCATCAGGAAATGGTTTCATTGTTGTGTGAAAAGTCCATTCAGCTGGTGCTGCGCTGTGTGGGTATGGAAATGTAGAAGGCAGGCACTGCTGAGAGCCCAGCCTGGCCTGAGGTCCTGCCCATGGATGAGCTGGTGGGGAAAGCCAATCTTAGCATGGGGCTGGGATGGAGAGAGAATTCATAAAGAATACAGGCAGATAAGTGGGTTCCTACATTTTTTCTACAATGTTACCATTGTTGCTCTTCCTATTCAAGGAAAATTTAGGAAACCTGATTGTGTTTTGCAGCAGATGATGATAACAGCATTGTACATCTGAAGCAGGGTGACTCACTTTCCCGGCAAATTGAAATGTGTTTTAACAGAGCAACCAGCGAGAGTATTGCAAACTTTTCTAAGTATTGTTTAGGTTATCAGTAGTTGATGGGTCCTCCCTGGATTTGTGTCATTTTAAATGAAAATATTCTTCAAATCATTTATGACACTTTTTGTTTTCATCTGCCTTGGGGTTTGGAAAAGTTAATAAAACCAACCTGCATATCTCAGTAATTTTCTTTGCAGAAAGCTAGTCTGTAAATTCAGATTTCTAGCTTAATATTATAGAATTATTTTTTTCAGTTGCTCAATTATCTTTTCTAAGCATTTTATTTTTCCTGGAAACTTCAAATAAGTTCATAGATTTATCTGTATGTATCAAATATATAAATGTTTGTTTTCTCTCCTTTTAGGGTAATAAAGCCTGTGGGGACTACTGGAAGCTGAGTTTGTTTGAGATGCAGGAGAGTAGAGGGAAAAAGGAAATATTAAGAACGTGGGCAGAGACAGATTGAGCTTTGTTCAAATAATTGACTCCCAGTGGTAAAAAATAAAAAAAAAAAAGAAAAAAAAAGAAAAAAAAAAAAAGAGGTAAAAGCTTTGAGAGAGTCATGCCTTCATTTAGTCTCCATGTTAGTCCCCACATGCTGAAGGCAGCTGAATTACATGCACAAATTCTTCACACGAGCAGCACAGCTCTATCTTCTGCTAAGTACTGAACTGTAACAAGTTGATGTTGTACTTGAATGGGCTGTACCAAGCTGGAAACATCACAAGAAAATAGAGCATTCACTAGCAACCCAAACTGGTAGGTGTGACCCAATCATGCTTTTATAAATATTCTCAAAAAATTATTGGCTTGATTTACAGTGATTTGAAAGCTGTGTTTTTTATTCATCAGATGAAATTATCAGAAAGAAAATACTTCATATGAACCCATCACTTGAAAAGCTGATTAGTGCATTTCTGGCATTTAGGCAACATTTCAGTTAGCAGTAAAAAACATACTCTTTTGTGGGACATTACAGGAAAGATTACAAAATTTCTTTATCATGCCACACCAAGAAAATAACTAACATGAATAAGATCATCTTTGAGTGTATTGG